>NC_089251.1:135783356-136125515 GCF_963930625.1 Muntiacus reevesi
AGTTCAATTGGCTTAACCTAAGGTTACTGTATTGAAATGAGTAGAGCTAGAGAAAGCTGGTGTTCCATCCAGAAAGAAGAACATAGAGAATATATTAGAAACAAGAATAAACATAAAATGTGCCCCAAACCTTAAAATTAGTTCACTGTGGGATTAGAAAGGTTGAAAGAAAACAGTTGAGTATCTATGGTGAGACTATGTTATGGAAGGCATTGAGAATCTGAATGCATGTATATTTGTTAAAAACAGGAATATGCAAATCAATATATTGATCTCGAATTTGAGATAGTATTTTCCCAAAACCTTAAAAACATTAATGCCATTAACAAATCTGCAAGGTATTTACCTATGCAAGATTGTCTTTGGAAAGCAGTAACCTGGGAAATGAGAATGTGAACAACCTTTTGTAGTGCTAAGTATGGTTGAAAACCAAGACACATGAACATCTCTTTAGAACTGCCATTGGGCTTTCCTGGTGGCTCAGTGGTAAAGAATCTGCCTGCCAGCACAGGAGACACAAGAGACCCGGGTTTGGTTCGATCCCTGGGTTGGGAAGATCCCCTGGGGAAGGAAATGACAATCCACTTCAGTATTCTTGCCTGGGAAATCCCATGGACAGAGTAGCCTGGCAGGCTACAATCCGTGGGATCACAAAAGAGTTGGATGTCACTTAGTTGCTAACAAGTAACAGTCATTTTGCTTTGAAGTAGAAGTTGCAGTCAAAAAGTGGCAGTAATATATATGTAGTGAAGTCATAGGGGCAAACATGAAATGAAAATTTGCCATATAAAAAAGTGAAAGTTGCTCAGTCCTGTCCAACTCTTTGTGATCCCATGGATTTTAGTCCACAAGACTCTGTCCATGGGATTCTCCAGGCAGTAATACTGGAGTGGGTTGCCATTTCCTTCTCCAGGCTATCTTCCCAACCCAGGGATTAAACCTAGGTCTCCTGCATTGCTGGCAGATTCTTTACCATCTGAGCCATCAGGGAAACCCAAAAGAATATAACTCTATTTGATTATTGCCCCCAAGTGTTTCCAAGTGCCTAATTCTCAGAAATCATACTATTTTGAGCGATATTCATATGCAAAACATGCTTAATGGTTTCATTTTGGAAACTAATGTACTTTTGACCCTAAATATTCAGAGCATTATTTTATGCTGCATCTATAAATAGTAAGATGATGCTAATTATAGTAGTTAGAACACTATGATGTTATTAGTTGAAAAATGCCATTATTATATGAACAATTGAAAAGTGAAAGTATTAGTTGTTCATATGTAGACTTTAAAAACTTCTTCCTTAATTAATTGAATGATATGAAGAATACAATTTATTGAATGTTTGGTTTTTTTGATCCATCTTTTTTTTAAATTGAAGAATATTTGCTTTATACTGTTGTGTTGGTTTCTGCTATATAACAGAGTGAATAAGCTATGTGTATACATGTGTCCCCTCACTCTGGGCCTTCCTCCCACCTACTCCCCTCCTTCCCACCCATCTAGGTTACCACAGAGCACCAAGCTGAGCTCCCTGGACTATACAAATTGAGCTCCCTATTCTCTCCAGCTAGCTGTTTTACACACGTCCATCCCAGTCTCCTCATACCAGACAGAATGGCCCTCATCAAAAAATCTACAACAGTAAAAGCTGGAGGGAGTGCAGAGGAAAGGAAACTCTTTTGCACTGTTGGTGGGAATGTAAATTGATAAAGCCACTATGAGGAAGGGTATGGAGATTCCATTTTTTTTTTTTTAAGTTCACTGTTGAAACATTTAATATTTTGGAAAGATAAATGATTCCTTTGGTAGTCTACAAATCAGCATTGACCTACTGATGTAATGGAGAGAAAATAATTGTTTTCCTAAGAAGAATCAGTTGTAACCATTGATCAGTTTTTTAAACATTGGTAATATGGCAAGATTTTAAGGACTCTATAATGTTTAAATGGTTACATTGAATTTTAAGTTATGTTAGATGTTTTTAACTCCCTTTTTAACTGATAGTTTTCAGTGCTACCTTCAAAGCAAAGCAATCTATTATCTAATGCTGATAAAATAGTATGAAGTTTCAAAGAACAACAAAATCACTATTGTAGAAAATGTAACATTTTTAAACTTCTAGAATTCTATAGTAGTTTCTTTAATATTGTTATAAAATGTTTTATTTAAAAAATAATAAAGACAGGAATTCTTAGGATTTTTTTTCATTTATTTTTATTAGTTGAAGGCTAATTACTTTACAACATTGCAGTGGGTTTTGTCATACATTGACATGAATGCTTAGGATGTTTTAAGTACCTTTAGGGTGTGTAGAAGTTGGTAAGTCTGGTTCTTATACCTAATCGCACTTAAAATTTTTAGTTATCATTTCTTTGCCCTTGGTTGGTTGAATATGTTAATAGTATTAAGCTGAACTTACTATCTATTGTCAGAACTCAAGAAGTGGCAAAATTAAAACCACCAAATCAATAAATAGTATTTATTGGAAGTTTATAGTAAAAGTTTACTCTGCATTTAAGAACAGTTTGCAAACTGGAAGCTTTCAAAAACAAAAACTAATGTAAATCATAGGCTTGTGAAGTTTTACACAATAGCTTATAAAGTGAAATGAGGAAGTTGTTAACCTTTGCAGTGATTGGTTGTTATGATGGGGATTTCCAGAGATCAGGGGATTGGTTAAATGTAATTATCAGTTTTAGGAAGATGACTTGTTTCTTTTATGATTGTCTGAGAATTTACATTTGCATTTACAAGAAATAACCTAAGTAAAGTTTCACTTATGTTCATGAAATAAGCTAAAATCAGTTTTGCTTACGTGGCTTAAGTGGTTTTGTCTGCTCGGTGTATTCTCAAGTTCAGTCTCCATTTTAGATTTAATGTTAACATTATTATATCACTCTTAAATGAGACGTGGAATTTAAAATACAAGCAAAGAGTGATTGTGGCAAGCTAGGCTAGAAAAGAAAATGTAGTAGACAAAAGAGAGTGATAAAAAGTCTGTGTTTGACACACATAAAGGATACTAATTGAAGTACAAGTGGTAAAAAGCACAAAATGTATTTAATATTGTAGTTAGGAAGCCTGGAGAAGCAGGAAAATAGGAAGTGATAAAAAGACTCTGATTGAGTCAGATAGTTATGGGTAAGATTGGAATATGGGCTAGACCTCAAGTGATTAACTTTGATATATGGCTTTGCCTTTTAAATGTTTTCATGATCCTGGGTAAAAAGATCCTGGTCAAGTTTTTCAAAGGCTTGTTTTTAGGATGCATTTATAAGAAAGGCCCTAAGTGAAGTTTTCTTATCTTCATAAGCTAATGTTCATGCATAATGTGTGGGAAAACACTTTATAAATTAAAAAGAGACATAAGATATAACAAATTATATTCTATTTCTACTTCTTCATTCATTCAACCAATAGGTGGACCGTGACTATTGCTGTATATTTTCCCTGTTAGCTTATTCATATTAGCCTTTTCCAGAAAATTTCAATTAAAACCAATCTTAGGAAGTTTTCAGGGATTAACCTTAGCAATTTTGATCATGCCATTACTTATGGTCCTCTTCATGAAATTATTATGTTCTAGAGATGAAAAGGAAGTAAGAGGGTCATCTAGTTCAATTCTCTCACTTTAAAATGAGAAAACAAGCCCAGAGAGGTTAATGTAAACGCTGGACTGTGAACCAAGGCATCTTATTTCCTAGCCTCCCTGTTTTCATTCTTTGACATTATAATACTCTTTGCTTCACTTTCACATTTAAGCATGTGACTTATCACAGAGTTAAGTGGTGGCAAGATTAGATGAGAACCTGGTTTGGTTGACATTTTTAAATTGTTAATATTTCCAGTAGTCTGCTGGTTCTCAATTTGCATTAATTTAAATGCTGCTTTCTAATATTTTTTCTTAGCCCCATATTGCCCTTTTTCAGTACTTCAGTGAACTTTTACTAATTAATTTAAACAAATATTTTGACTTCCTGTGCTTAATCGCTCAATCATGTCTGACTCTTTTCATGCCAAGCTCCTCTGTCCATGAGGATTCTCCAGGCAAGAATACTGGAGTGAGTTGCCATGCCCTCCCCCAGGGGATCTTTCCAACCCAGGGATTCTTCACCATCTGAGCCACCAGGGAAGCCCATTGTGGCTGCCTACTATGTGTAAAACATCATTGCTGTTTGCAAAAATAGTTTTTAATTGACCATCGCTTGTTTTGAGAAGAAAGAAACATTTAAAATTCTAAAGGTTACTAAAACATGATTTGGAAGGACTCAAAATGTCCTTCTAGGAAACTGACATAGTTGCCTAAAATGTATAGTGTATTTCTAGGTCAGTTTGAATTACTACTTTACAGGAATGGGTGTTTTTACAAGTAGAATTCCTTGAAAGTATGTTTGAGCCTTAAAATGTGCGAATGATTATAGAAAGGTGAATTCCCCAAGTGATTCTCAGGCTGCTAAACTGATAACTACTATGCTGAATTATAAAAATATTAATCTCAGAAATGTCATGAAAGAACAACAACAACTGTTGGTTACCTGTTTATCAATATATAGAACAACAGCAACAATCCTAAAATGACTACAAAATTATTCTACTGGAATGGAACTTTGTTTGAAAATATTCTCTTATGCCTAAAAAGAGAAAGAGAAATTTTAGTATAATAAATTTATCTATCTAGGTGTAGAAATATATCAGTGTTTTTGGAGGTTGCTAAAAATTCTGCTTAAAAATGTGAGACAATTGTGGAAAAAGTAGAACAAAATAGCCTTCTTGATTTCCATGTAATAATTAAACATTTCAATCATTCCTAGCTAAGATGATTGGATTGCAGGATAAGAAGGAGAGTCATTACTTTGAGACTTCCTGGGGTTACTGATACCCTCTCATGCATAACTAATCCTTGTCAAATCACTCCAACTAGTTAAGTAGAGGAGGCAGTTTCTATATTCCACCTCCAGAGGTGTTGACTGCTGATCGACAGGTATTGTGTACAGAGTATATCATTGGATAAGAGCCAATAGGAAATTGTTCTACCTCAGTGAAGGTTTCAATGGCAATTAACCTTCCCCTCATTTCTCTATGTTTAATATCTAGAGAATTTGATTAAGCTCAAATTTAAAATTTCTCAATGTCTTTGCATGCATCATAGATGGGCTGGTAATTCTGCAGTATGAAACAGGGACCAATTAATGACCTTTTGAACTGAGTCCTGTAGCTGACTGCATGAGACTGGCTGGGAACACGCACGAAATAATTAGTTTGTGCCTCTTATGTTGTCAGTATTGGGATATCATATGATCTTACCACATGTGAGAATTTTAATGCAGAATAATATTTTGGATCTTTTGTTTTTTTCCCTATCAAATAAACCTATTCATGTATAAAGTTTAATACCTAAAAATAATTTAGAAATTCTATGACAGATGAAATAAATTTACTGTTCATAACAAAGAAAGTCAATAATGTGATTAGTATATGGCCCAGTTATATATACATGTATATTTAAACATATATATGTTTTAATACCAACGATTGTCACCGTGACTTCCCTTAGCTAACTTAAGTTGTATATTATCTGGAAAGAACTGCCTGAAAGTGAGACTATGGAAATATTTTGTGCAAATCTAGTACCATTCAAGAAAAAGTTAACTCAAAGAACGTGAACTAATGATGTCCTTATATATGAATATTAAGGCATTTTGATATATGACCCCAAACCATTCCAATATATGGTACCAAACTTCATCCTGTTCAAACTTACCAGTCAGACTTCTAATTATGCTTAAAATAGTTATATACTTTGGTCATCTAGAAAAGCAGATTTATGGGTGAAAATATGGAGATTGTAGTAAGTGACTAACTGCCAAAATGAATGTGACTTATTAGTTTGCAGCCATTTAAATGTCTGTAATATGCCTGTGTTACACAGCAGATCTAAAGATGAATAGCATATGTTCTGTCTTTAAGACACTCATGAAATTTTTTCCTTTTTCTCCTATTTCAGTTATCTGTTACTTAAACTGGGAAGCTTTGAATCATATTTGATTTTTCATGGCTCCTTCTTGTCTCCATGTTTAGTAATTTTGTTTCTATATTTTTTTCTCCTCTGCTCAATTGCTTCCCTCCCTCTTATTTTCTCAGCAGTTGCTATCTGGAAATATTGTGATAGTCCTTTGATTCCAAACTCGATCCCTCCAGCTTCTGCCCCGAAGCCTATTTTGCACTGTGTTTAAGTGACTTTCCCATTTAAGACCTGAATGTGGACTCTTGCACTAAAATCCTCCACTGTCTGGATAGGAATCAAATACAAACTTCTAAGAACAACCTAGAAAGTCCTTCACAGCCTGTCTGTATTTTTGCTTTTCAGAGATTCATCGTCCTCTTTATCCATACTTTATTCCTATATTATGTGCCTGCTGGGTTATTCAGCTTTCTTCAACACATTTCGTGTCATAGAATTTCTAACTTATACTTTCTCAACTGTATACCCTCATTTCTCTTTCTTTTGCTTCACCTCTCTTCACCAGGTGTTTTGTTCAGATGTTTGCATACATCTCAAAACCCAGCTAAATATACAGTGCGTATCATTCACTTTTCCTGATTCCCCATTCCCAGAAGTAAATGAATTTTGCAGCCATTGAATGCTACTTTTAAAAGCTATTATAGTATCACACTTATTCGTTGTAACCTTTCTCTCTTGCTCACACTCATTTGCTTTCTGAATGTTTCTGCCTTATATGCTCAGCACACGACAGTGTATGCAGCACATAGTAGCTGTTCTTAAGTCGCTCAGTCATGCCCAACTCTTTTCTACCCAGGAACTGCAGCGTACCAGGCTTCCCTGTCCTTCACTGTGTCCCAGAGGTTGCTCAAACTCAAGTCCATTGAGTCGGTGATGCCATCCAACCGTCTCATCCTCTGTCACCCCCTTCTTCTCCTGCCCTCAGTCTTTCCCAGCATCAGGGTCTTTTCCAATGAGTCAGTTCTTCTCATCACATCAGGTGGCCAAAGTATTGGAGCTTCAGCTTTAACATCAGTCCTTCCAATGGATATTCAGGGTTGATTTCCTTTAGCATTGACTGGTTTGATCTCCTTGCTGTCCAAGGGACTCTCAAGAGTCTTCTCCAGCACTACAATTCTCAATACCTGGTAGGTATCCAGTAATATTTGTTGAATTAAATTATTAAATAAATGGCTTTGGGAGCCAAAATAAGAAGAACAATTGATGATTAGTTCCCATTACTTTATGGTATAAAATAAAAGGTAATTATGTAATGAATACTTTATATGTAATAAATAATAATGTTATTACACCTGAATGATTAAAAAAAACTCAGTGATATTCCTAGAGTGCTCTATGGAAAAATTGATCTTGCCAATATTCTATTTTTAAAATCATCTTCAGGCTCAAAACTTTCATCACTTCAAATATTTCTGGACAAAAAAAAAATGTTTCAAGGGAAAAATCATTTGAGCTAATTGAAAAAAGTTTAATGTGGTATTAAAAGATTTAGAGATAATTAAATCATATTATACCAAAGGCTGATAGGTAGTGATTTAACAATATTAATTCTAGAGCTATCAAAGGAAAATCATGAAGAAAGATGTTAAAAGTAAGTAAAACTCGTCATCACCTTGGTCTAAAGCTTGGGGTATCCATTTCTGAGAGTTACTCTGTGTGGTAACATATCAAGTAAGATTTAACAAATCTTGTAATGGTCCAGAAAGGAGGAGTTGAAGTGATTTAAAGGACAATGAACATGGCTGGGTAAATAAAGATGAAACCACCAAACATTCATGTACAGAAATGTCATTTGATTGGAGGACTCTAAAATTTTAATTTTATAATTTTGCTTGGATTATTCATGTTTTATGATTTTAAAATAAATTCAAATATATTTGGAGCCAAAAAGTAAAGACACCATCTGTCTCTATTAATTTAAAACAGTTAATAGTTTCAAAAATTATTTATACACACATTTAAAAATATTTACTCTCTGAAGGATCATTAAAGGATTGTGTACTATGCTATTTTGAGGTAACCCTACCCTTTGAAGTTGGTATAATGAAGATCATTACACATCTCTATGAAAATTTCATTGGCATGCCTGTAAGAACTGAATACTGTGATGAGCTGAACTAAATAGACTTTGGGGCACAGTTATAATAAAATCTTAAGGCGTGTACAGTAGAATATGAAAATATGGAACATTTAGCTCCAAAAAATAAATGCCATTATAATTGATTTTGTTTTCTAGTTAAAAGGAAAAGTAGAGTTTACAGGTACTTTCTGATAACATTGCAGAATACACTAACAATGATTATCTTTTAGTTTTGTCACTATGTATATTTTTTCAATGCTTTGACATAAAGTGAAAAAACACATTTTTGTCCTAAAAAATCCTGTAAAAATTGTATTCTTTACGTATAAATAGCTATACTTTTATTGTTATTTTAATTTTGAGTTAGTTCTGCATTTTAAAACTCCTAACAGAATATTTGTTTCTTAACCTTCACCATTAATCACCTCAGTATTGTTTTTTATTTTTTTTTTAATAGAAGAAGATAACTAATGAAAGAAGCACTGTGGTATTTATAAACAGCAGACACAGTCTTTTTATACTTAAGAACAATCAGTTGAGAATATAATTCTGTAATGATTAATCAGCTCTTACAGATTTCTGTTTCTTCTGCCTGTCACTTAATCTTATACCCTATTTATCCCATCAGTATTTGTACTTCAAAAATACTTTATACTTATTTAAGGCATGCCATATTTTCTAACAACTGTGATACAGGTGTTTTTTTTGGTAGTTATTTAAAAATTAAATATATAGAGGTTATTGTGAATGTATATTTCATTATTATTCTTTATACCAATTTCATCTTATTTTAGGAGAAATATTTTGAAACTGTTTCTTGAAATTACATTTTCTTTCGTTTCAAAGGGTTGCTAGAAAATGTATCAGATTTAATAAGAACAAAACACTAAAGATTAGTGTTTGCTCTCAACAGAGTGTATGCTCTAAAGAAAGTGTATACTACAGTTTACTTTTAACTAGCATTGTTTCCTCAAGAGAAAAATATTTGTACTTATTTTTCCCTGATTCTATTTTCCCAGTTCTCCTTCAAGCGTAAAATAAGCTTGAATTTTTACCCAAAAAGAAAAAACAACTTGGGAGAAAAGCCACTGTATTGAAGATTCATGAGGGCAAGGATGATGTCTATTTTTCTTTCTTGCATGGTATCTAGAACCTAAGCTTCCCCGGTGATTCAGTTGAAAATAATTCATCTACCAATGCAGGAGATGTGGGTTTGATCCCTGGGTCAGGAAGATCCCTTGGAGAAGGAAGTGGCATCCCACTCCAGTATTCTTGTCTGGGAATGTCATGGACAGAGCAGCCTGGAGGGCGATGGCCCATGGGGTTGCAAAGAGTCAGACATGACATAGAGACTGACCACACAAGCACATGCTCCCAGAACCTAGTATGGTGCCTTAAATATTGAGTGCCTTAAGCACTCAATAAATATCTGTCAAATAAATAAATGAATAGGTGTTATACTTTTAACAATATATTCTTTTTTGGTTCTTTTATTCTTACACGATAAAAACAAAACTGGTATTCTCTGTTGCTCTGTAACTAACATTTCTAAAATTTGCACTTTTTTCATTCATTTCTCTCTCCAATGAAGTTTTAAAAAACATGACCTTTGAGGTTTAGAATTTTCTCTTTACTATGGTTTTATGTTTTACCCACAGTATTTTTCCTTCTCTCCTAACTTTGGTAATGGAAACCAGCAGGAATTTTATACACACTGGTACCTTTTTTCTTTCAGGGGAAGAAATTTAAAATGCCAGAATGAAACAGTCACTTTCTCATTCATTTTCTCTCTTGCTTCATTTCATATGGTCAGCAAGATATGTGGCTAGTAGCTAGTAGCTCTTGTGATATTGTGATACAAGACGTTTTCATCATTACGGAAAGTTCTTTGGATGTCTCAGAGCTAGAGACTGATAACTTCTGTAGGGATGGCCAGAGTGGGAGGTAGTGCAGGGTTAAGAAGATGATAGAAATTTAACATTTTGAGTTTGAGATGCCTGGGGATATCCATGTGGTTAAGCAGCTAGGCACATGAGTCTATAATATAGGGGAAAGATCAGAGCCCAAGATAAAGATTTGGAAATCATCAGGACATGGGTGATAATTAAAACCAAGAGAATACATGAAATCACCTAATGAGAGAAGGGAAGGATGTCTAATGGGTGATTGAAGCTACACATCCAGGGAAACACACAGGGTGTTGGACAATAAGCCCTTGAAAGTGATCAGATTGTCAGAGGTGGGAGAAAAATGAGAAATTAACATCATGTGAAAATAGTTCCTTACATTTTCATGAATAAAGTTAGGTCTTCAATGTCAAATACAGCAGCAGGGTATGTTAAGTTGTGGTTAAACTCCAAAGGAAGGAGGATCAAGAATTTTTCATAACTTGGATCAAATATGCCTTGCTAAATTAAGATTATTTCTTAGTGACTTAACATTGGCACTAGGCATTTTGTTTTAGAACGTGTACCACATGTTATTCTCTCTAAAATAAGTTCTGAGATGATGGTCATTTTTTTTTTTCTTCCCTGACATGTTATATAATGGGAGGAGGTTCAAGAGGGAGGGGATATATGTATACCTATGGCTGATTCATGTTGATATTTGACAGAAAACAACAAAATTCTGTAAACTAGTTATCCTTCAATTTAAAAAATAAAGGAAAAAGAGAAAAACTCAATTTTTGTTAAGATCTTTTTTGATTCTACAATTCTAAGTTCAGTTGCTTCACTTGTTGATATGGAAACAGACCTCAGAATTAAAAATTTTGTACTAAATTTTCACAGACTAGTTAGTGAGCTCTTTCATAGTACTTATTACATCACTCCTGTTTGATGTTTTGGTCCTGCAGCTGATGCTTGAAGAGATATAAAGTTAATAGAATCTATCTACCAGAAGTTAAAAGTTTTGAGTAAGGAATGAGTTCTTAGACTCATGGGAATTATTAGGCTATTTAAAAAGATAAGATATTATTTGTTGTGAAAACAATTTTCACCTTTCTAAAGGAGCTCACACGTCAAAAGTTTTTCTCTTCTTATACAGATTCTAACCATGTGTATAGTTTATGCACAAATAGTCTTTTCTACAAGATATCAGTATGGGCAGCCTTCTTGGATAATAGCTAGCTCTTCAAATTGGTATTTTCATGCTAAGCAGTCAGAGAGTGTTTCAGTCTGACAGCATGTTTTGGGTTGTGTGAAAGAGAAATCATCTTAAATTAATCTGTCTTCTCAGTGGAAAAAAAGAGAAATTGTCAATTTTCTAGTGCCTTACTGTAGTAAGTTATAGAAATTAAGAAATAGAGTTATATCTGTGACATATAGAATCTTTGCAATTCATGATTTTGGAAAGAAGACAGAGAATATTTTCTCAAATACTCTGTCTCTGTTTCAGACATGTCTGAATATTGAAAAATTAGGTTTACGTATCCAAAAAATGAATAAAGTCTATTAGTCCTCATTCTCATTCCTGATCTCTTTCTGTAATATTTGAATCCATTTATCTGATAGATAAAAGCATTGAAAAAATTTTGACATAACAAAAACAACAAAAAACCCTGATAACAGTAATCATATGGAAATATTGAAATCATACCAAGTTTGTTATATGAAGAAATGGCAAAGTCCTTATCACAAATCTCAGAAACAAAAGAAATTAGGCTAATATCAATTGGTGGATATCAATCAGATTCTTTACCATTGTGCCACTTGGGAATCCTCTAATGAAATAAACATCTTTAAATAATGATCTTACTGAAAAAACTGAACATTCATCATATGTTATCTGCTTTTGAAAATTGTTTTGCTTGCTCTATCAGTAAGTAAAATTGGTAGATACAGCTATGTGGGCCTTTAAAAAATATTTATCAACTATTGGAGGCAGAAGAAGTTTGCAAAGTTCATTTGAACTTTTATCTTCTATTGAGATTCTTTGCACATCTCTGTTGTCCCAAAGACCTTAATTGGAAAGTTATGAGTTTGATTCTTTCTTTTCAAAACAGATTTTCATGAATTGAGTC
Organism: Muntiacus reevesi; assembly: GCF_963930625.1. Lineage (NCBI taxonomy): Eukaryota > Metazoa > Chordata > Mammalia > Artiodactyla > Cervidae > Muntiacus > Muntiacus reevesi. The sequence goes on from NC_089251.1 coordinate 135,795,483, forward strand.
TGTATGAAGGAGGGGGTGAGTGAAAGATGTAGGAACTAGTCACCATAGAGTTATAGCTGTTATACAGTTACATAATCCTCACGCAGTCATGTCGGTGGGTATACATCCTTCTTGTCTTTTAGCTAAACTCTCTTAACTCTGATGAGTTTTGAGAACCAAGTTAGTATAGCTAGTTTTAACATTTTCTTAAATATAAAAAGTTGTGATTTGTCCTCATATACTTAGTTAAAAACAATTTAAAATTTTTATCTCTGTTTTAATATATCTAATACGTTGACATGTCTTATGGAAAGATTTTATTGGTCGACTGTTTGTAAATTTGGAGTAAGTTTATGAAATGTCTGTCAAATGTTGATTCTAAATTTTAATCATACATATTAGTATGTATACACATATTACTATATATATATATATAAACATGTAAGTTTTTTGAATGTGTTAAAATGATAAGATTCTAATTGATCTCTTCAGTTAGTATGTTTTTCCTGATAGTATCCACCCATGAATTCCTATAAAGATATCCTAAGCTATTGTTGAATTTTATTAACTTATATATTGACCAGAAGAGCTAAGTTTATTCTCAATTTCTTGGTTATAGTCACTTACACATTTGGATGTGTACTGAAGTGAAGTGAAAGTCGTTCAGTCGTGTCTGACTCTTTGCAACCCCATGGACTATACAGTCCTTGGAATTCTCCAGGCCAGAATATTGGAGTGGGTAGCCTTTCCCTTCTCCAGGGGATATTCACAACCCAGGGATCAAACCCAGGTCTCCTGCATTGCAGGTGGATTCTTTACCATCTGAACCACAAGGGAAGCCCAAGAGTACTAGAGTGGGTAGCCTATGCATATAGTTGTTTTGTAAAACATTTGCAATTTTGATACCCAAATTATAGACACATATGTATTTTCTCCTTTTCTCTACAAAGATTCTGAAGATTGCTCCATTTTTTTTTTTACCTTTTTTAAACTTATGAGTTTAAAAGACATCTTACTTTAATCTTTTCAGACTCTGACATTGTCACAAGTCTTGTCTCTCTGAAGGTTGGAAAGTGTAAGTGTGAATAAAATGTGCAAGGTCATTAACTTGCATGCTTTAAAGAACCTTGGTAAGTTATTCCCTCCCGTCGTCCTCCCCCTTCATTCCTCACATAACTTTCTTCCCTACTCATGACATCTTTCCCCACCCCATTCCATTTATTTTCTACAACAAAAAGAATGATAGTTAACTGCCCTTGATAAATATCTGGAAAAGAACTGGACACTCACAATTCATGCAGTGTACGAAAGAGGTGCCTCGGACAATCGTTCTCTTATTCTATTCTATTGTACTTCATGCTTTTTCTTGTGATGCAACCTTTATTTCACCCATTCTCCCCTCACATGTAAATCCAACAGGCTTTGCAGATATGAATAGCTGTGCCCTGTAGCAACTAGACAGAAATGAAAAGAATGTATGCTTAGGTCTGAAGTATAGTATTTTATTACCTAGTTGAAGTTCAGCTGTACTTAAATGTTGGAAAATAGCAGGACATTACTTCAGATGCTGGAGTTAATGATTTTGGGTGAAGTTGGTGACATTTGTTAAACATATGTTTATTTATGATTAAATTTAAACACTTATGCTTAATTTTTTTTACATAAAACAGTTGAGCTTTTAAAAATAAAACAATTGGAGATAAACTGAGTATGTTGATTTTAATACTAAGTTAAAATTTATTAACTAGTGAAAAAAAGAGCCACTCTATTTTATTCTCCAGCATACTGACCACTGTGTAATTTGTTTTGTACTGCATTAAAAAGATGTGACAATGAGTGGTATTAGCTGACGATAAGAAGGCCTTTAGATAGCTCTAGGTTGTATTTATATCAATTCAGTCAACTGTTGGGAGATATTTTAAATCAGTTATTTCTATTTAATGTCATTAAAGTTTTAGCAAGTAGTTGATTTTTTGCAATATTATGAGACATACCTAGAATGCTTTTTTTATGCTTTTGTAAAGCACAGCTCAAATATCAGCTTTTCTTTGAAATACTTTTCAACCTTACTATAAAATTAGTGGTTTTGCTCATATGCAGACTGTGTGTCATTGTTCAACAATTAGATTGATATATTTTATTCATGGACTTCTCACCATCTGGACTATAAAAAGGCTAGATCCATCTCTTATTCTCTTTATCTCAAATATTCCTTATTCTCGACTTTCTATTGCATATCGGAGTGTGTAGGATATAGTAATCACAAACATAATGTACTAAGACCTCATGGTTTATTTATTTTTATATTTATTTTATATTTGCCTGCGTTGGTCTTAGTTGTGGCACATGGGCTCTTCCATGCATCATGTGGGATCTTTCACTGCAGTTTACAGACTCTCTACTTTGGGCTCCTGGGCTCGCTAGTTGTGGCACGTTGGCTGTCTTGTGGCGCATGCGCCCCAGAGTGTATCAGCTCAGTGGTTACAGTGCACAGGCTCCAGATCACACAGGCTTCAGTAGTTGCGGTCCATGGGCTCAGTTGTTTGATCTTAGTTCCCCAACCAGGAATTGAACCTGCGTCCTTTGCGTTGTAAGGCAGATTCTTAACCACTGAACCAACCACCAGAGAAGTTCCCAATAGTTTTACTAAAACAATGAAACTGCATCCTACTGTCATGCATTTGTATTTCTTTCTCAAATTTTAAATATGAATAATGAAAACTACAGGAAAACTATGTAAATTTAAATATTGAATTCCATCTAACTCACTGCCAATCTATAGGGTTAGAGCCTCAGTCTAGCAATATTTCCTTAGGATTTTATAAAGTCTTTTGAGTACTTATCTAATATTATATGGAAAGGATCACTGTTTACCTCTATCAGCCTTGTATAATGGGGACCCGGCAGCAGTAACTACTAATGAACTAATGAAAAGAAAGAAAAAAGGAGCTGCTGTATTTTAATCCCCAGTATACTGATCGTTTTGTAATTTGTTTTGTACTGCATCAAAAAATATGATGGTGTGGTATTAGATGAAGGAAAGGAGGTCCTTACCTAGGAGTAGGTCATGTTTATATCAGTTCAGACAATTCAATTGGAAAATATTTTAAATCACTTAATACTATTTAATATCAGTTGTTTTCCTTAATATGTAACATATGGATTTGCTTATTAAGACATGTATTGTATTATATGAATGCTGTAAAACCTGTATACAACATTATGCATAACAGCAGTTTATTTCTTTTTAAAGTATGTCACTTAAATAAAGAATTCCCGGAGAGAACTGTAACAGGAAAATAATCTATTAATTTGTAAGTGTAAAATTATGTTATATATAGTACTAGCTGGGAAAGACTTTCTATGCTCTTACCATATGTTTCAGCTGAATGATCATAAAATGAAGAATTTATAATTTAGAACTGAAGTAGAAGGATCCATACTTTTAACTTAATTAACTTAATGAGCTTATTTTTGGCTACACTGGGTCTTCATAGCTGTGCACAGACTTTCTCCTTCATTGAGGTGCACAGACTTCTCATTGCCATAGCTTCTCTTGTTGCAGAGCAGGGGCCATAGAGTGCATGGGCTCAGTAGTTGTAGTATGCAAGCTTAGTTATTCTGTGGCATGAGGTATCTTTCTGGGCCATGGATTGAACCCATGTCCCTCACATTGGCTAGTGAATTTTTAACCACTGGACCACCAGGGAAGTCCTGGATCCATCTTTTTTTTAAATGAAAGAATGGAACTGTGAGACAGATTTTTATCTAAAAATTTGGAATTGGCCATTTTGATTAAATATTAATAGATATGGTTTTCTGTAGAAGTAGTAATCCCCATGGAAATATAGTTAAGTTAAAGTCGCTATGTAGACAAAAAGTTACTGTAACTAAGACTGTAATAAGCTTTATTCTTAAAATAAATGATATTAATTATTTACATTCTTTACTTACCCATTTTCTCCTCTAACTGCCTAAATTTTCACTTATTCATTGAGTCCTTTCATGTAGCAGGTAGGGGGAAATGGGAAGAAAAAAACAAATGGATGGTTCTGATTTGGTAAAGAAAATAGTTAAATCTCCATCTATACATGGTAAATAAATATTCATATATTATTAGTCCCAAGATTTTTAATCTTGTCTTGCTTCTTTTTCCTTCCTTCCTGAATTAGGATTGGACTTGAATTACTATTAACTAAGTACTTTTAGGCAATCAGTCAGATGATTCAGGAGACGTATTTGATGTATATACTAATATGACTTTGTAGTTTCCCTGGTGGCTCAGATGGTGAAGAATCTACCTGCGGGAGACCTGGGTTCGATCCCTGGGTCAGGAAGATCCCTAGAGAAGGGGATGGCAGCCCACTCCAGTGTTCTTGTCTGGAGAATCCCATGGACAGAGGAGCCTGGTGGGCTACAGTCCATGGGGTTGCACAGAGTTGGACACGACTGAGCAACTATAACAGGCACACAATATGCTTTCGCTGTTTAAAGCCTTTTGTTACTGCTGTCATAAGAAATTGCCACAAACCCAGTGGCTTAAAACCACAGATTTTATTATCTTAAAATTCTGGGAGTCAGAAGTTAACAGTTGGTTTCACTGGCCTAAAATCAGTGTTGTCAACAGCGTTGTTTCTTCTTAAGTGCTAGGAAAGAATCTTTTGGTCTTTTCCAACTTCTTATGGTTGTCTACATTTGTTGGTTTGTGGTGCTCAGCCAGTCATTTCATCACCCCAGCCTCTTGTTTCCTTTCTTATATCTCCTCTAACTCTGAACTTCTGTCTTTCTTTATCAGTACCCTTTTGATCACATTGGGCCATCCAGATAATCCATTATGTAATCTCACATCTCAAGGACACGAATTTTATCATATCTGCAAAATAAATTTTGCCCTGTAAATTTAACATACTGACATATTTCAGAGATTCGGACCTGATCATCTTTGGGAGTCATTATTTTGCCTACCACAAGGGGTTTATTTGATATAGCCAGACTATCAGCACTGTTACTGTTTAGATCATTGTTGGGTTTGAAATGAAGCCCCAGTTTAGCAGTTCCTGGTCTGATATCATGATCACCTCTGAAATGCGTCCCAAGTAATATGTAACCAGGAATAGTTAAGTCTAATTTTTTTAATGATTTACCTCTTTTTAAATAAATTACAGCATAGGCAAGGTTATTCCCATAACTTATTTTAATTCTGCTAATGATTTTCTTGAATGGGAAAGAAAGAGGTAGGTGTTATAAAACACTTAAAACCCCCCACATATTTCAAATCTACAGTAAGTATCTGTGGATTTACTACAAATTAATATCTATAATTATAAATTATTGTAATTATGAAATTTGTGACAGTGGGAGGTACTTATCTAGTCCTTATACCTGTAGGATAATATTTTGTACCTGTGAATAAATTAAATGTTTTTTATACCTGTGAATGTGATTTTTCATGTTGATCATGGATCAATGGACAGAATTTGACACTTTTTTCTCTTGAGGGCCAAAAGTTAATGTATTGTAAATAGTGCAGAAGTTAATGCACTGTGAATATGGTCTACAAAAGAGTGTAGGTAAATAATAATAATGCAAATTTGATACTTAAAATAAAAGAAATAATAAAACCAATAGTGTGAAATATATTAAAACTGGTTTAGAAATTAGATGTTAGCAAGTGTAACTTGAAATGATCTTTATCAGTATCATATCTTTGGGGAAAGTTGTATATGATTAAGTATAGCCTAATTCTTCTAACAAAAAATGCATATTTGACTTAATTACATTTTTCTTTCAATAAATTTATTTATTATAGACATTGTATTTTTTATCATAAATTATCAAGAGTGGCTTGTGTCTGATGTATTTTGTGTCTCTTCCCACCATTAAAATTTTAGAAATCAGTTGATATTCATCATTGGTAACAAAATATGTCTGCCAATGACACCTTAGGTGATTAATGTGTATTTTTCATAGAAAAACTGGAAATACATTTCTGAGCTACAGTAAATTGGTGAGTAAATCTCTTTCAGAGTAATGCATAGTGGTGATGTCTGTGCTATTCAGTAATAAAGAAGAAATAAGCAGTAGGAAAAGGAAACAATTTTAATGAGTTAGAGAAAAACGGGAGAGGCCACACTTTCTTTTTAAAAGAAAATACACACACACACACACACAAACTCAGCACTTAGACTGAATAGAAACATGAAGAGATAAATGGCCTCATATGCATTCAGAAAAGTTTGAGGCAATGATGTTAAACATGAAAGAGGAAAAGTGAATGTAACTTCAGTGGCCACATGCTATAAACTCAAATAGAAAGAGAATCTGGAGTAAAAGAGGATGAAGCCATAAAACCTTAAGCAAAGAGCTTAGTAGCAATTAAAATAAAGACAAAATTCTGGGGTGGATAAACAAAGTAGCACATGTTACAGAGGAAAATATGCTGGTATCGTGTAAGAGATTATTTAGTAACTGCTTTCAAATAATTGAATCACAGACACAGATTTCTGAGGTTTTAAGCTCATTATTTTGGCTCCCTGGTTTCTCCTAGGATGCAGTATAGAATCTCCATGGCTGGTGTTTATGTACAAACAGAAGCTGCTTTTTCTTTCTTTCATTATTCCTTTTTTAAGTGAAAGTTAATACCTTTTATATGTTACAGAGAAGAGGCAGAAAAAGCCACAGTCCCACTCTGGTACAATGCAGAGAGAATCAACTGAGGGAGGATTATGCACATGGCTGGGTACAGTTTATTCATTTGTTCTTTTGCTTTGTAGATAACAAATGGTGGTATTCTGTAACACCTTGTGTGATTAGCAAATGCGAGGTCAAAATGAATCTTTTAACAGTTATTTAGAAATTCTTTTGTTATTTAAAAACAGTTTGATTTTCTTAATTATATTGGTATTTATTTGAGAACTCATTCTAATACTAAATTTACATGACCATCTCCTCCTGTCTTTTCCCTTAGAAATTAACTGTTGAGTACACAAAACAACAGGAACAAAGATTTAGACTTGGATGATTTAAAGTATTCCTTATGTGTGTGTGTGTGTGTGTGTGTATGTGCAAGTATTCCTTGAAAGTGTGCCTGCAAACTGGAGCATCATGATAATATCTTTTAAACCATGGTAAAGGGGCCATATTTTGTTTGAACCTTCTCATGATGATATCCTTAGAATAACTCAGTTATCGATACCTCTGAAGCCCCTGGATTTGAATCTGAAACAAGACAGCTTAACATCAGACTCTATGTGATATTGCATTCTACTTCATGTCAAATGATAGTGTGATTCTAAATTCAAATTCCATACAATTCAGTAAACATTTCTGAAGCACTTAATTTTTTCCTATAAAAGATCTCAGAACAATATATGAAAATAATTAAAACATAGTATAAGATTTTTGGCATTTTAAAAACCAGTGTGAAAGACAGAAGTGTTTGCAACTAGCATAAACATTGTACAATGCATACACACATGTTAAATATAGATACACATCTTTCAGGAAGAGTTAGGTTTTTAATGTGCTATGTAAGTGACAGAAAAATTAGGTTTTACTTACTTTGACCCATTGCTAGAATGTTTATCAAAACATCTTAGAGCTTTTACTACTTTTATAATTCTTAAACTTCTGCCAAGGTGCTTATTACATTTATTCCTTCTTTAAAAATTGGATTAAATGCATACAGATGAAATACAAAATGCTCAGAATGATAATAACTTACTTTTAAGGAAATTCGAAGATGAGGTTTATGGAAAACATTTCCCATGGTACAAAGAATAGCCGTGATAGAAGGGGAACATGTTGAAAATGTTCCTGTGGACAGCAATCAGAGCAGAAAAAGACACAGCAATCAGAGCAGAAAAAGACATAAAAGGAATCCAGATAGGAAAAGAAGAAGTGAAACTCTCGCTGTTTGCAGATGACATGATCCTCTACATAGAAAACCCTAAAGACTCTACCAGAAAATTACTAGAGCTAATTAATGAATATAGTAAAGTTGCAGGATATAAAATTAACACACAGAAATCCCTTGCATTCCTATACACTAACAATGAAAAAACAGAAAGAGAAATTAAGGAAACAATACCATTCACCATTGCAACAAAAAGAATAAAATACTTAGGAGTATATCTACCTAAAGAAACAAAAGACCTATACATAGAAAACTATAAAACACTGATGAAAGAAATCAAAGAGGACACAAACAGTTGGAGAAACATACCGTGTTCATGGATTGGAAGAATCAATATTGTCAAAATGGCTATTCTACCCAAAGCAATCTATAGATTCAATGCAATCCCTATCAAGCTACCAACGGTATTTTTCACAGAATTAGAACAAATAATTTCACAATTTGTATGGAAATACAAAAAACCTCGAATAGCCAAAGTAATCTTGAGAAAGAAGAATGGAACTGGAGGAATCAACCTGCCTGACTTCAGACTCTACTACAAAGCCACAGTCATCAAGACAGTATGGTACTGGCACAAAGACAGAAATATAGATCAATGGAACAGAATAGAAAGCCCAGAGATAAATCCACGAACCTATGGACAGCTTATCTTTGACAAAGGAGGCAAGGATATACAATGGAAAAAAGACAATCTCTTTAACAAGTGGTGCTGGGAAAACTGGTTAACCACTTGTAAAAGAATGAAACTAGAACACTTCCTAACACCATACACAAAAATAAACTCAAAATGGATTAAAGATCTAAATGTAAGACCAGAAACTATAAAACTCCTAGAGGAGAACATAGGCAAAACACTCTCCGACATAAATCACAGCAAGATCTTCTATGACCCACCTCCCAGAATATTGGAAATAAAAGCAAAAATAAACAAATGGGACTTAATGAAAATTAAAAGCTTTTGCACAACAAAGGAAACTATAAGTAAGGTGAAAAGACAGCCCTCAGATTGGGAGAAAATAATAACAAATGAGGAAACAGACAAAGGATTAATCTCAAAAATATACAAGCAACTCCTGAAGCTCAATTCCAGAAAAATAAACGACCCAATCAAAAAATGGGCCAAAGAACTAAACAGACATTTCTCCAAAGAAGACATACAGATGGCTAACAAACACATGAAAAGATGCTCAACATCACTCATCATCAGAGAAATGCAAATCAAAACCACAATGAGGTACCATTACACGCCAGTCAGGATGGCTGCTATCCAAAAGTCTACAAGCAATAAATGCTGGAGAGGGTGTGGAGAAAAGGGAACCCTCTTACACTGTTGGTGGGAATGCAAACTAGTACAGCCACTATGGAAAACAGTGTGGAGATTTCTTAAAAAACTGGAAATAGAACTGCCATATGACCCAGCAATACCACTTCTGGGCATACACACTGAGGAATCCAGATCTGAAAGAGACACGTGCACCCCAATGTTCATCGCAGCACTGTTTATAATAGCCAGGACATGGAAGCAACCCAGATGCCCATCAGCAGATGAATGGATAAGGAAGCTGTGGTACATATACACCATGGAATATTACTCAGCCGTTAAAAAGAATTCATTTGAATCAGTTCTAATGAGATGGATGAAACTGGAGCCCATTATACAGAGTGAAGTAAGTCAGAAAGATAAAGAACATTACAGTATACTAACACATATATACGGAATTTAGATAGATGGTGGCGATAACCCTATATGCAAAACAGAAAAAGAGACACAGAAATACAGAACAGACTTTTGAACTCTGGGGGAGAACGTGAGGGTGGGATGTTTTGAAAGAACAGCATGTATATTATCTATGGTGAAACGGACCACCAGCCCAGGTGGGATACATGAGTCAGGTGCTCGGGCCTGGTGCACTGGGAGGACCCTGAGGAGTCGGGTGGGGAGGGAGGTGGGAGGGGCGATCGGGATGGGGAATACATGTAACTATATGGCTGATTCATGTCAATGTATGACAAAACCCACTGAAATGTTGTAAAGTGATTGGCCTCCAACTAATAAAATAATATTAAAAAAAAAAATAAAAAAAAAAAAAAAAAAAAATGTTCCTGTGGAAATGTCATTATTAGCCTTAATTAGTTTAATAAGTTACAGTGTTTTAAAAGCAGAAACAATAGGTCTTTGGAGGACAAATTAGTAGACTTATTTGGAAACTTTAGGTGGAATGTGTTATTTCAATCTTTTGAAAAATTTGATGCCAATTTATTCTCTTTCTTTTATATTGACTCCTTTTCTGATAAAATAATTGACCAAGCCATTGCCACTTATTATGAATAACTTCCAGTGTATCTTTTCAAATATGTTAGAGATATATGGGTTAGACTTACTATTTATTACTTTCATTTACTATTTGTACTTCAGGTTAACCTTATTTTGAATCATAATTACTCTAGTGGTAAAATTACAAGATTCTAGAAAAAAAATAGAACATGGATCCTAAATCATCTGAACTTCTCTTTTTCTTGAAAATGAAGATTAAAGTAGGTTTTCAAATACCCTGTCTACATTCGGACATCTTCTCTTTGGAGAAGTTAGAGATGACGTTGTCATTATATCCATTAGATATGGCTCACAGGAATCCTCTTTGATTTCCCTTTGGACTTTATTTGAGTTGCAAACTCGTTATCATATCCAGCAAGGTGCCAAATGATCCAGACCTTGACTACTTTACTGATAGCATCATATTCTGTTAACGTCTCTTTACTCAAAATTACCTGATTACCATGCTGTTACACTAGCTTTCTTTTTGGTCTATCAAATACGAAATAAGCTTATTCTTTGTAAATTATAGGTGTTTTATACTTGTATTTAAAAATTCTTGAGCATTCTTTCTTTGGGTCTTGGAATGACTGAGTGTTCAGGCGGCACGGTAGTAAAGAATCTGCCTGCTAATGTATGAGACACAGAAGATATTGGTTCTTATCCCTGCGTCAGGAAGATCTCCTGCAGTAGGAAATGGCAATCTGCTCCAGTATTCTTGCCTGGAATACTCCATGGACAGAAGAGCCTGGTTATAGTCCATGGGGTCACAAAGAGACGGCTATGACTGAGCACCCACACCATACCGTACCGTGGAATGGCTCCCTGAATTTCATTAAAATAAACCCTGATGTCACTTCCTCAAGAAGGCTTTTCCTGATTAGGCTTGCATTCTTGCAGAAATAATGTTTTTTAACAGTGAAGAACAGTTTTCAGTTAAAGGACTGAAGCTATAGAAGCAAAATTTAGTGCCTCAATGACCTGAATGGGGAGATATTTCAAAAGAGTGGAAGGTACATCTCAGAGTCTGTGAATTCAGTCACCTGTAAATGCCTTTTAAATATTAGATTTGGGGAAGACACATTATATCTTGATCATAACTGGATACATGTGTTAGTAGGAATTCTCAAAAATAATAAAGCAGTTTGAATTAATGGAAGAATTGGGAAATTAGAGCTAGAAACACATTTTATGGCAAACTTCGACGTGAGGCAAAATATTTAATTTTGAATGTGGATAAGCTAGGAATTAAAGGTATAGTTAAAGCACCATCACCACTAGCATGGTAACTTTTGAGGCAGTCATTTATTAATAACTCTTCTAGTTTCATTTTACTTATCTGTAAAATTGAGCCTTTTATCTCAGCAAGAGTTGTTTAAGGTATCTAAAGCAGGCTGAGAATAATGAAGCAAAGTCTTGAAAGTATGTTATTTTAGAGCTCAAATCTAGTGTCTACTTACTTCCTAGTATATGACTCTGAGTTAGTTACTTGGTTCTCTGAATATTAAAGAGATGTCCAGCTTTTCTAATACAATTTATTGCAAAATCCACCATTTTCCAGTGATTTGAACTGGTATCTTTATCATATGTTTGTCATATATACATAAATCTGTTTGTGGATTCTTTTTTCTCTCCCCAAACCATCACCCCACCAAAGTATGATTTTGATTTCCATTACATTAAATGTATAAATGAATAAGAGAGTAACTGGTATGCTTGCAGTTTTGTCTTTAAAAGTTTAATATTACATTTCTTCAGGTCTACTATTTAGTCAATAACATTTATAGATTTATATGTAAGAGTCTTTCACAATTTTCATTATTTATTACTGATAAGTCTATGGTCTTTTACATTATTGTGAAAATGATTTTCCTTTCCTTTGGAAATGGAAACCTATCGATGATGTTCATTTATATTATTTATGGCAAATATACTGACAATTATATTAGTTCTAATGTTTTTTCAGTTGATTTCTAGGGTTTTTCTATGTAGGTAATCATAACATCTGTAAATGATTTTGTTCTTCATGCCCAATATTTATCTGTTTGTATTCACTTAGGGAGATAATTGACGGAGAAAGCAATGGCATCCCTCTCCAGTACTCTTGCCTGGAAAATCCCATGGATGGAGGAGCCCGGTAGGCTATGGTCCATGGGGTCGCTAAGAGTCAGACATGACTGAGCGAGTTCACTTTTTTCACTTTCATGCACTGGAGAAGGAAATGACAACCCACTCCAGTGTTCTTGCCTGGAGAATCCCAGGGACGGGGGAGCCTGGTGGGCTGCCGTCTATGGGGTCACACAGACTCGGACATGACTGAAGTGACTTAGCAGCAGGGAGATCATTGAACTTCATGTGTCATATATTACAGAGGGGTGTTACCATATTTCAGAACCATGGTGAGGGTTGGTGGTAATCAATATAAAACACTTGATATATGATAGGAATTCAGTAAATGTAACTATTCAACATTTTTACAGAATAGTCCATGACTTGTAAAGTTACTAAGTACACAAAATTCAAAATGTCTGCTTGTATAGTGTGCTTTCAAATATATGCTATTTTCAGAAAAGTTTCACAATTGCATCCAATAAGAAAATCATTATGTGTTTTCTTCATAATTTTTGTTGTTTAAATGTGCTTGAAAATGTGACAAGAATAATCAAAACAGTTATAGAATGATAAATGAGTAGTCTTTTTTCCCTTTTTCCTCTCCTTTTTTAGATCAAAATATAATTGCTTTACAATTTTGTGTTAGTTTCTGCTGTACAATGAAGTAAACTAGCCATATGCATACATATATTTTCCAGTAGTCATGTATGGATGTGAAAGTTGGACTGTAAAGAAAACTGAGCACTGAAGAATTGATGTTTTTGAACTGTGGTATTGGAGAAGACTCTTGAGAGTCCCTTGGACTGCGAGGAGATCCAACCAGTCCATCCTGAAGGAAATCAGTCCTGAATATTCATTGGGAGGACTCATGCCAAAGCTGAAACTCCAACACTTTGGCCGCCTGATGCAAGGAACTGACTCATTTGAAAAGACTCTGATGCTGGGAAAGTTTGAAGGCAGGGGGAGAAGGGGACAACAGAGGATGAGGTGGTTAGGTGGCATCACCGACTCAGTGGACATGAGTTTGAATAAACTCCGGGAGTTGGGGATGGACAGGGAGACCTGGCGTGCTGCAGTCCATGAGGTCGCAAAAAGTTGGACATGACTGAGCAACTGAACTGAACATGTCTGACACTTTTGTGATCCCATGGGCTGTAGCCCACTAGGTTACTCTGTCCATGGAATGTTCCAGCAAGAATACTGGAGTGGGAAGCCATTCCCTTCTCCAGTGTATCTTCCCGACCCAGGGATCGAACCCAGGTTTCTTGCATTGCTGGCAGATTCTTTACAGTCTGAGCCCTCAGGGAAGCCCCTAGAATACTGTGGTGGGTAGCCATTCCCTTCTCCAGCAGATAACACATTGAACTGGGTTCTATCTCCCAGTGCAATAGCCTCACTCTCAATCATCTTACCTCAGCTGGTGGCAACTCCATTTGTCCACATCCTCCGATCAAAAGTCTTGAACTTATTTTTGCATTTTTTTCTTTGTAGTTCCACATCTTATTTCTTGGTGATCTTCCTGGCTCTCTCTACCTTTAAAATGCATTCAGAACCCCACTCCCTCTTACCACCTTCCCTGCTGCTACTATGAACAACGTCAGCAGTCTCACCTGGATGCCTGCTTTCGCCCATACACATAGCGGTGCTTGTTATTTCCTTGAACAGAGCCATCAGAGGTCCCTTGCACTGCTGTTTTGTCAGCCTAACTGTTCTTCCATCCACTTCTTTACTTCCTTCTGATCTTTACTCAAAGGCTACTTTTTCAGTAGATTTCTCCCGTACACCCTATATAAAATTACAATTTTAATTTTGCAACATTCGTTGCCCTCTTTATGTATTATTCTTAGTAATATTTAGCATGTAGTGTCCGTATATTTAATTTATTTCTTGAGTCTCCTCTACATCAATATAAACTCTATCAGGTCAAGAATTTTGTGAAGGAGTTTTTAAGGATTTTTATTTATTTATTTTTAATTTTATTTATTTTATTTTTGACTGTATTGGGTCTTTGTTTCTGTACGGACTTTTTCCTAACTGCTTTGCCCATGACTCTTTTCTACTGACTGAAATATTTGTTGACTTGAATATAAGATCAAGGAAAAGTAGGACCTCTCTATAATCCAGGTAATATCACCCTGAAGGATGGCTTCCCTGAAAGGAGTTGAGATCAAAGACTCAGTGGTCATAATAGAATATGAATGTTTATGCTTATTAAGAAAGATAAATAGAATTTTATAATTAACAGCCACTTCAGATTATAATTTAAAATGTCCTTTCTCTCAACATGTAATCTTAAAAAAAGAATTCACAATTTTATGTTTCTGTGCAATGCATTAGTGGTTGCAATTTGCTTTTCAGTTACTTACTGGTTGCAATTTGCTTTTCAACTACTTTTAATATGATTAAAAGTAATCATATTACTATTATGATTAAAAGTATCATGATTATGCTTCTGTACAAATTTTGTATCCAACTGTGAATCACAGGCTAACTCTAATAATTTAATGGGTGCTGTCTATGTAATCCTATCAGAGATGTACCCTGCTAAGTGTTAAATAACTCAGCTTCTGTAAATATAGCCTTACATTGTCTAATTTAAAGGCAAAATTAGACTTCAACGTGTCTAAATGTCACCAATAACGGTAATTAGCCATTACATTAGCTTATTGAGAATTAGTTGATAAGAATCCAATTAGATTTTTAAATCACCATTGCAAGTTATTAAGCTCTGTTTTCAAAAAACATCCTTTACATCATTAATGACCCAAAAACGTTGCAGAGGACAATGCCTTTTTCTAAAAGAATGACCTCTTAAGAGACCTAGGTTTAGTTTGCCTGTTCACTGAAAAGTCACTCATATAATTAACTTTTCTCATCTCTTTTCTGAGTTATTCAGATGGGCAGTGAGAAAGGCAACAGCAGGCACAAACTCCTGGAATCATCTCTAAAGTCTAACCGTACACCACTGTCCTCATATGTTACACAGTCTTGAGTATGCAGCAGAAAAGTTTCTTATAACATATGAATCCAACAGTATGCATGAAGAGTTACATATTGTGTAATCTTAAAGTAAAATACCTTATACTGCTTTTAGATAAATTACTTCACTTGTCGATAGAGTAACTTTCATGGGATAATTAATATTTTCTAAAATATTTCCTAATTTCTACTGAGAAATTTTCATAATGTATATTGTTATTCAAGCTCCAGTTTGCATACATTGTCAGTGTGAAAATTCATTTGGAAGCTATATACGTAAGAGAAAGCTTTCCTTTTACCTTCCTGTTAGATATAGATTATTTTTTCTTAAGATCAACGTATGCTTTGTTAAATTTGAGAAACAAATGTAACCATTCTCATTTCTGCTAGAAATTATATATTATTTGTGAAGGGGTTAACATGTTCAACCACTTGTGTTTTTGTAGACAGAAATATCTACACAATATCAAAAGACTGGAAATGTACACAAAATTGAAAACAGTATCCCCTCTTAATACAAGATTCAGACTTTATTCACTTCACGCATCAGGTTTTCAACAAGAAGAACTCACCTAGGAAAAAATAGGAACTTGACAGAGGTCGTTTCTTGGAAGAATCATGATCTATATACAAATCAATGGCAGTGAAGAACACACACATACATTGAAAAGTTAGAAAATATAATTTATTATATCTTTGTTCTCTAGTAAGTCAATAGGAAGACACAAATACTCAGGATAACACATCAAACATGTTGAAATCTTCTTACTTTGGAATGATGTGTTCAGTGTGATGGCCGTGTGCCTTCTAAAATCAATGCTGTGTTTACTGATGATTTTGTCATATACTATAGCAGAATCATTACATGAAAAAGGAATGCCCAGAGAGACACTTTAAATTTGAGAATTATTTTTCTCTGTTCAGCTGTTAAACTACTTCTCAGGAAACCAATAATTCACAAAGTGAAATTAAGCAAGGTGACTCAATTATGTAGTTTTATGTTCCAGTTCCTGTACGTGCTTTAAAAAGGCATGTCAAAAATCATTTTACTGCTTAGCAGTCAGCAAGAGAATAGGAAATCCACAATGGAATTTCATGGTATGGATTCATGGTCATGCAATATGAATTGTGCCCTCTGGAGTTCCAGGGATCACTGGCAGTTAAATCACAGTGGTTATGATGAATTCTGAAATCTCACGACTATCTGAATACAAATGTGATTTCATGTAACCAGCAAGACTCTGAATTTGAGAGATGCTAGAAAGCCAGAGACACAATCAAATGACATTTTGTCCTTAAAGTACCTAAGTGATATTTATGGGAACAACAGATTTCTTTTCACACTTCAGAATATTGGGGATTGATAAAAAGTGCCTGAATTCTTCTTTTTTCTTGTATCATATATTTGGAAAGTCTATCAGAGGGGTTATAGGAGTAAACAAGATTCTCCTGACACAGATTCCCAGGAACCTTAGGGGTGTGTGTGGCAGGAAAAGGTATGGAAAAAATAGTCACACTTTTCTTACCACAACTTGGAATTAATGGAATCAAGAGACCTTACCCATACTCATTTACACAATAGACATAGTCACCTAAGTAATTTCAAATTCTCAGAGGAAATTCTAAATCTTTGTCTTGTGCCAGTAGCATGACTAGTCAAGAATTAAAGCATGCCCCATTCTCCTTTTATTTGCCAGCAGAAACTCTTTTTGTAATCTCCCTATGATATGAAATTAAACCCCAAGTTTCACCTGCTTCTATTATATAAAGCATTCTCATTAAAACTGAAAAAAGATATGGAAAGTATGCTATTAGATAAAAATGTAAAATACCATGAATTTTACTCCTCAAGATTTTCCAGCTTCCATCCATTTGCAGAAAAATTTTTTAAAAAATTCAAGGAAAAGAAAATGATACAAAGTCTGAATTTCTGTAATGTAAAACTGAATTCAAACTTTTTTTTTTTTTAACTTAGAAGCATATTTATCAAGTAACTTGAATAACTTGGTATTTATTCATATTTCTTGTAAGGAAAAAATGCTGTTTCTAAGTCTCACAGAACCTTTCAAAAAGGCTAAGACTTTAGAAGTAAGGATTTGAAATCAAGCTATGACCAGAGGATTGTGAACATGTTGATGATGCTCATCTTGACCTAGTCTCCAGGTGAAAGTTTCCCTGGCTCCATTGCTTCCACAGATCTCTGATCTCCAAACACTTTTGTAATCCTGGGCAACATTAATGTAGGGATGGAAAATTATTCAATTCTATATGTTCACATAATATTACCTTTGAACACATAATGTTACCTTTCCCTGGAGTTCTAAATTGGTAATATCAAAAAACCCCCTCTCATTGAACTTAGAAAACTAACATAAATTCTTATTAACACTTTTATTAAGGAAAATGTAATGAATGAAGGACATAACTATAAGTAATTTATACTTGCAGGAATAAAAACATGCACAAAGCTAAGGCTAAAAGCTAACATTTACTGATTGTATACTAAAGTTCAGGATCTCAACAAAGCATTTGCATAAACTCCCTAATTTACTTGTTCTGGCCACTGAAACAGATGTTAATATTATTTAGATAAGAAAACATAGTTTTAAAAATTATACTTTGTCCAAGCTCTACAGCTAAGACTTGCTCCCATGCCTTGCTGATCTCAAAGTTCCAACTCCTAACAGTTACACTTTAATACTAGCTACATTAACCCACTCCAGTACTCTTACCTGGAAAATCCCATGGATGGAGGAACGTGGTAGGCTACAGTCCATGGGGCTGCAGAGTCAGACACGAATGAATGACTTCACTCACTCACTAGCTACATTGCCTGAAGACTTACATGGGAGTGCATGCATTGCTAAGTTGCTTTAGTTGTGTCTGACTCCTGTGACCCCATGGACTGGCCTGTGAGGCTCCTTTGTCCATGGGATTCCTCAGGCAAGAATACTGGAGTGGGTTGCCATGCCCTTCTCCAGGGGATCTCCCTGAACTAGGGATCGAACTCACATTTCTTACATCTTCTGCATTGGCAGGTAGGTTCTTTATATCACTAGTGCCCCCTGGGAAGCCCTAACACTTTTATATTTAAATATACTGATGAGAAAAATAAAAGAAATAATACTTTCTAGGTATATTCCAGAAAATTTTCAGATATGTTAGGACCTAGAAATGAATCTCTGTTGAGAATCTTGTACAGTGAATAAGAAATTCAATACATGGCCCGCCCAAGACAACAGAGTAATTATAATCATAAAAGCAAGGAGAAATTAGCCATAAAAATTTGTCAATCATTATATATACCATAGAGAAGACCAGAAATAGATAAATAAATTAGTACATATACTCTCTAGAAAAGATTTCAGTCAACATTGGTAGCAATATAAATAGGCCTTGATAAACTTAAAAAACCTCAGAAAAAGTAATCACTAAGATCTTAAAAACAAACTGAGCCAATTAATTTAGAAATTTAAAACTTTATATCAGTTATAAATCATATATTGAAAGCAATAAATATAACATCATTGAACAAATAAAAGACAGAAAATTTAGAAAGCCACATCATCTCCAAGGAATCATAGCTGACATCCTTCAAAGATGATAAGAAAATATATTACAGCAATTAAAAGGCTCAGCCAGCTTACACTGACAGGCGATTCCAACTCCAGGAGAAACGCAATAAAATGCTCTCAAGAGAAAAAAAAGGATGAATAAAAGAAATGACCATTAAGTAACCATATGACCTTGTATCCACACCTCAGAGACTTCCTTTCTTCTCTCTGGGTATCATTTTCTTTATATTGCTTTCAATTTTTAAATTCCATAGTTTTATAGACTTTATTTGCCTTTTTTGACATATAGAAAGATGTATAAGTGAATTCTATCTGCATTCAGTTCAAATAAGAGCAAAAGTTAAGGTTAACACATTAACCCTCACACCATATTTGCCTGTCAATCTTAAAATAGTAGTGCCACAGATATAATTGGAATGACCAACCTTTCTCAAACAAAAAAGACTTTAACACACTAATACTTGAAATGGACAATCTGAATGTCTCATCATTAATGAAAGCAAGGGAAGAAGAGATGTAGACAGAACACACCAGAGACAAGAGAGGTTGAAGGTCAGGAAATGAAAAGTTACAAATATAAGCATTAGAGTAAGGCTAGAGACCCCAGGTCAACATAAAAACCAGAGATGGGTTGTGAAACAAATCGTAAAATTTCAGGGTAAGATATGTAAACAACAAGGTGATCTAGAGAAAGTGAGCAAACAGCAGAAGAAAGGAAATAATGCCCATCCTTGGTGGTCTTTATTTATATTCATTCATCAAGAATACTCTTAAACAAATTTGGATAATATAAGATTACTAAGCACAGTTGTCTGCTGGAATTTAATCAAATTCCCTGAGACACAAGCATTTTCATAACTCATCAGCTTCCAAATTTGAGGAACACAAATCAAAGTAATAAACTTAGCTAAACCTGGGAGTAAACTTCCATGGTGGTTTATGTAACAATTTTTAAATCCTAAAATCTGTTATAACTAGTATTCTGCTTTCCTTTGTAATATAAATAGAAGACTCTCTAAGAAATAATAAACCTTTTAATCTGTATATTTCATATACTTTAAGTTCTAGTATATATATTCTTTAGCAGAGGATGAGATGGTTAGATAGCATTAGTGACTCAATGGACATCAGTTGGAGCAAACTACAGGAAATAGTGGAGGACAGAGGAGCCTGAAATGCTGAAGTCCATGGGCTGTAGTCAGACATGACTTAGTGACTGAACAACAACATGTAGAAAATTTAATTAAGACAACCAGGAAAGTTGGTCAAAAGTAATTTTGTAAGAGACACTCATTTTTCTGACCCTCTCTGACCATCCATGATCCCTCTTACTAAACACTCTTTGTTTTCCCTACTATTCACACTACAGAATAATATTCAAATATCTTAGTAGATCACCCAAGGCTCCCCGTAATCTGATTGGCATGATTCTCAAGCCAATTTCTGCCTTTCTCTTTGTCTTAAAAACATCTTCATTGTGTGTTAACTTTTGCCCACATCATTCTATTTCTTGCTTGTATGCATTTTTCCCGTGGTTCTCTGTATTTGGGATGCCTCCTTCTTCTCTTTATCCAATTATTTTTATTTATTCTTTAAAACTGATCTAAAATATCTGCTCCTTCAGGAAGCCACCTTGATATTTCATCACCATTATTCTCTGGTTCACTAGATAATCAACCTATTTGCAACTTTTGTCTCAGTAATATTCCAGGTATAAAATTAGACTATATTTCATATTATTTTGTGAGTATCACTTTGTGCTTCTCCAGAGTTTTGTGTCTATGATACCAACCATGGGCTTCCCTAGCATCTCAGCTGGTAAAGAATCTGCCTGTGAGCCAGGAGATCCCAGTTAAACTTGCCCTGGACAAGGGATAAGCTACTCACTTCGGTACTCTTGCCTGGAGAATCCCCATAGACACAGGAGCCTGGTGGGGTACAGTCCATAGGGTTGCAGAGTCAGGCATGACTGAGTGACTAAGCAGAGCACACCAAACCTAAAGTAACTGCTTATTTTCTTTCTTACAATTCATTTAATTTTCACCAGATAATTTTAATGTATTTCTCCATCTATAAGGACAGATGTGATATAGCATTTATAATGAGAATTAAAGAATCTGCCTGCAATGCAGGAGACCCTGGTTTGATTCCTGGATCAGGAAGATTCCTAAAGAAGGAACAGGCTACCCACTACAGTGTTCTCCGGCTTTCCTGGTGACTCAGGTGGTAAAGAGTGCCTGAAATGCGAGAGACCTGGGTTCACTCCCTGGGTTGGGACAATATCACTTTGCCGACAAAGGTCTGTATAGTCAAAACCATGGTTTTTCCAGTAGGCATATATGGATGTGAGAGTTGGACCATAAAGAAGGCTGATGCTTTTAAACTGTGGTGTTGAAGAAGACTCTTGAGAGTCCCTTGGACAGTAATGAGATCACACCAGTCCATCCTAAAGGAAATCAATCCTGAATATTCATTTGAAGGCCTGATGTTGAAGCTGAAGCTCCAATACTTTTGCCACCTGATGCAAAGAACTGAAAAGACCCTGATGCTGGGACAGATTAAAGGCAGGAAGAGAAGGGGACAACAGAAGACAAGATGGTTGTGTGGCAACATTAACTCAATGGACATGAGTTTGAGCAAACTCCAGAGATTGGTGAAGGACAGGGAAGCCTGGTGTGCTGCAGTCCATGAGGTTGCAAAGAGTCATACATGACTGAGTGACTGAAGAATAACAACAAATGAGAATTAAAAATGAGTTTTGGAGCCAGACTTATTACTTGCTTTATAAGTTTTGGCAAGTTACTAACCATTTCCCACCATTTTCACACCTATTAGTATAGAAGAAAAATGCCATTATCATTGTGTTGTTTTAAGATGTTATATTAAAAGCAACTGGCAAAACGCCTAGTGAACAAATATTATTGATTATTTTCTTTCAACTCTAAGCTCCTAGAAAATAAATGATGAGGACTTGTGTTTTTTAAAAAACATCTTCAACAATTAGCAAGCACAGTATGTAATATAATATCAGTACTTTGTAAGTGTGTGTTGAATGAATAAATCACTATGAATAAATAAACATATATACATAAAAATGAATCATTAGTAAATTATGTTTCTATAATCTCAACCTCTTAAAGTATTTCCTAATTAATATTAACTTGAAAATATTTTCAGCAATTTTTAGGAAAATCCATTAGAACATAGTTGAAAGAAAACCCAAAGACATGAAATAAATTTAACATCTGCTTGCTTACACAGGAGTTCCCAGAAACCCGTCACTTGCATCTCTATTCCTCATCCTATGCTAACTGTTCTGGAAAAAGAAAGATACTTATTGCATCACATTATTAATACAAGTAGAGGTTCATACATGACTACTGGAAAAATCATAGCTTTGACTAGATGGACATTTGTCTGCTTTTTAATAGGCTGTGTAGTTTTGTCATAGCTTTTTTTCCAAGAAGCAAGTGTTTTTTAATTCCATGGATGCAGTCACCGTCTGCAGTGATTTTGGAGCCTAAGAAAATAAAGTCTCTTGCTGTTTCCATTGTTTCCCCATCTATTTGCCATGAAGTGATGGGACCAGATGCCATGATTTAGTTTTTTGAATGTTGAGTTTTAAGCCAGCTTTTTCATTCTCTTTCCTCTTTCACTTTCATCAAGAAGTTCTTCACTTCCTCTTCACTTTCTGCCATAAGGGTGGTGTCATCTGCATATCTGAGGTTATTGATATTTCTCCCAACAATCTTATTCCAGCTTGTGCTTCATCCAGCCTGGCATTTCACATGATGTACTCTGCATATAAGTTAAATAAGCATGGTTGCAACATACAACCTTGGTGTACTTCTTCCCAATTTGGAACCAGTCCATTGTTCCATGTCCGGTTCTAGCTATTGGTTCTTGACCTGCATACAGACTTCTCTGGAGGCAGATAAAGTGGTGTGGTATTCCCATATCTTGAAGAATTTTCCACAGTTTGTTGTGATCCACATGGTCAAAGACTTTAGTGTAGTCAATAGAGCAGAAGTAGATGTTTTTATGGAATTACGTTGCTTATTCTATGATAGAATGGATGTTGGCAATTTGACACCTTGCTCCTCTGCCTTTTCTAAATCCATCTTGAACACTCGGAAGTTCTCAGTTCATGTACTGTGTAGGCCTAGCTTGGAGAATTTTCAGCATTACTTTGCTAGTGTGTGAGTTGAGTACTGCTGTGCTATAGTTTGAACATTCTCTGGCATTGCCTTTCTTTGGAACGAGATGAAAACTGACTTTTTCCAGTCCTGTGGACATTGCTGAATTTTCCAAATTTGCTGGCATATTGAGTGCAGCACTTTAAGAGCACCATCTTTTAGGATTTGACCTTGAGAATTCCATGGACAGAGGAGCATAGTGGGCTACAGCCCATGCGGTGTCAAAGCAGTCAGACTTGACTGAGTGGCTAACACCTGGACCTGATTGATGTGTTATGCTTATGTTACCTTCCATCCAAATAGAAATGTTGAGTAGACAGCTAGATATATATGCCTGAAATTCTGGAAAAGGGTCTGTGAAAGAGGGAGTCATTATTATATAGATTTACAGCCATAAGTTTACATGACATCATCAAGATTTGAGACGTCATTCAAGAAGTAAGTCTATGGCTCCTTCTAATTAAGCAAAGGCAATGTAGGCTTGACACCACATGATTTATTATTTACACTGGTATTACCAGATGTAAAGACAGGAGCAAAAGGTCATTAAAGCTCAGCACCTCAATTTCAATATTTCTGTCTGTTCCTCTTTTAAAAAGATATTTATTTCTTTAGCTGTACTGGGTCTTGGTTGCAGCACATGG
Organism: Muntiacus reevesi; assembly: GCF_963930625.1. NCBI lineage: Eukaryota > Metazoa > Chordata > Mammalia > Artiodactyla > Cervidae > Muntiacus > Muntiacus reevesi. The sequence continues at coordinate 135,819,197 of NC_089251.1, forward strand.
GATATTTATCTTTATGGCATGTGGGTTCTTTAGTTGTGGCATGTGGGATCCAGTTCCCTGACCAGAGATTGAACCTGGGTCCTTTGCATTGGGAGCTCAGGCCTTGGAGTCTTAGCCACTGGACCACCAGGGGACCCCGTCCCTCTTTTTTCCTTTCCTTGTCATTCTGTCTCTAGCTCTCTCCCTCTCCTTCTCTCTCTCCCTCTCTTCAGCTCTCTCCCCTTCCTCATCACTATTCCCTCTCCATTTCTCATTTTTCAGTCTTATTCTAAGATGCAACCATTTGTCTTATCTGCCTCAGACTAAACAAGGTCTTAGGATGAGATATCAAAATGTAGATAACAAAATATCTATGAAGTGCTAATTTTATTTAGTAAGCACCTGCATTTTCATGGCACTTATAATTCTGATGACTAAAAATCATAGTTCTGGCATTAGTGATTGTTATTTATAACAAAATGAAAATGTTCTGATTTCCTTATATTGTTGGTATATAAGTGAAATCTTTGCATATAAAGTAGCATGCAAATTAAACATAATCCACAAAGAGACATAACTGACTTTAGAGAATGAGTAATTTTTCTTTGTTTATAGTTTTATATCAAAAAATTCTTCTGCCTTGAAGATTAGATGTGTATATAGTACAGATTTTAATAATTGGTTACTAATCACATTTCATTTTACATGTGTTTTACATATGCAGGTCCTACTTAAGTAAAATACATTCCACACCTGTGTATTAGACACATGTATTAATATAAGAAAAAAATAATTTTTAAATCCAAACTAAATAATAAATTCTAGAACTTCATGACTTCTTTGAAACCAGGAACCATGTAGCACTCAAGATAAACTTATGTACTGTGGAAAGAATAACTGCCTTCTCCCAACCACACCAAGCCTTTATCTGTCTTTGCATTCACTCATATCTCCATGGATATAGTCACCTTTTAATTAACATTTGCTTTCATGATCAATAAAATGTCTCAAGCATTTGATATTAAGTAGAAATGTGACAGAAAACAAAGTAGTTCTCCAAAAGGTCTTTCTGTAAGTTATTGAACTTTAGGGGTGTGTTTTTAACATTTCAGTGGAATTCCTTTCAGAGTCTCAAAGTCTTAAGTCAGAGCTTACTTTCAATGAAGATTTTATATATATGTGTGTGTGTGTGTGTAATTTCATTAATTAGCTTATTTTTATTTTTTAAAATTTAAATTATTTATTTATTATACTTTACAACTTTGTATTGGTTTGGCCATACATTGACTTGGATCCGCCATGGGTGTCCCTGTGTTCCCCAGTTTATTTTTAAGATTTACCTGTCAGATTTCAGCTAAATGGATGATTTTGTCTGTCCAATGAATATATCTACCCAAATGGTTCCTTCCTCTTCATCTCATTTTTTAAGCAATAGTGTAATTTTGTGTATGTAGTAAATCCTATCACTTCTGCTTCCCCTCCAACTTAATGCTACAGAGTTGCAATAAAACTTAAGACTACAATACATATTATTAATTATAACAACCTGTTAATTCATATTATATTTAGTAAATTTAAGTATCTTTGTGTTTTAATTCCTTTCCACAATAGGAAATTTGTCAGCATTTTAAGTCAACTATCGGAAGATATTCTATGTGGTTGTTAAGTGAACAGGTTCTAGACTAGACCCATACAGGTTTGACTTTAACTTCTATAATTTCATCGTGTGTTCTTTAGTAAGATAATCACCTCTCTGTGCTCAGTTTCATACTCAACAAAATGAGAACAATAGGACCTACCTCAAAATACTATAAGGAGGAATACAGGTAATTAAAACCTTCAGCACAATCCATTGAACAAATCAAGAACTTAATTGTTGCTGTTTATTTGCTCGGTTGTGTCCAACTCTTGGCAACCCCGTGGACTGTAGCCATCCAGGGTTCTCAGGCAAAAATACTGGAATGGGTTGCCATTTCCTTCTCTAGAGTATCTTCCCCACCCAGGAATTGAGCCCACATCTCCTCACTGGCAGGCGGATTCTTTACCACTGAGCCACCTGGGACGCCCAGATGTTGGTAAATGTCCTTACAGTTTGGGGTAAAGACTATTATTTTCTGGCCCAAGACCACCACCTCTGGTATGTTTATCTATCCAAATGTATGTGGTCCATTGAAGACATAGGCTCCTCTACCTTCTTGGGAATCCTGGCTTTGCCCTACCACTTGGTAGAAGGCCAAGATGTTTGAATAATTATCCATGGACCCTTCTGCTTTCTGGGTTTTGGATAGGTTTATCCAGTGGTCTTTTTGGGAGGCCACAGCGGGAAATTAGAGTGAGAAAACATAGGCAGACTATTTATTCTCCAAGCTGCTGCTTTGTGAGATCTGTTTGGTTTATGTCCTTCAGTAGCTGGGCTATTGCTGCTCTAAAGGAAGATGACACCACAAGGCTCTCCTTGCTCTGTATCTCCCTCTTCTTGGGTTTAGTTGTGTTGGGCCTGAGACTTATGCCAGCTCTGAAGAACTGGTCCCATTCTTGCACTACCCTTTATTACTCCCTTCATTGCCTACAACTGTCATAACTTTTACATTAACTTTCCTTGAATTATCCTGATCTGAGTGTGTCATCTTTTAGTTTCTAGGGATCTGGTTAACTGGGGAATAAACAACTAGTCCTCAGAAATCAGGGTGTTTTCTAAAAGTGTGTTCAGGGAATGGGACATGGGGCCCTCTGTCTGTATCACCAGAGATTTACCTTCCTTCCCAAGTTTAGAAGGTATGCATCTGTCTCTTTTCTTCCGAATACTAATACATGGCATGGGAAGTGAAAGTGAAAGTCGCTCAGTCGTGTCCGACTCTTTGCAACCCCATGAACTATACAGTCCATGGGATTCTCCAGACCAGGGTACTGGAGAGGGTCCAGGGGATCTTCCCAACCCAGGGATTGAACCCAGGTCTCCCCATTGCAGGCAGATTCTTTACCAGCTGAGCCACAAGGTATAGACTCACCTCAAATCCATTCACCTTCCCTCTAGTTTAATCTTCTCAGTGAGTTTATGGTTTTAAAAGCAAAACCAGGAAGTTATCTTTGAAAACTCCAGTGAGGTAAGGAAACTCAATAGTTTAGTTACCTCCTTGGAATTACAGGATTAAAAATATAGTATTTACAAAAGATAAATTGATACCTCAAAAAGATCAACTATGACACAGCTTCAGATACTATGTATATATAATATTTTTTAAAAAATCTGGCATAGTAAAAATGCTTATCACCTTATCATTGTATTTAATGTAACCTAGATAGCATACTAAAAAGCAGAGACATTACTTTTCTCCTAGATAGCATACTAAAAAGCAGAGACATTACTTTTCTAACAAAGGTCCGTATAGTCAAAGCTATGGTCTTTCCAGTAGTCATGTATGGATTGATGCTTTTGAACTGTGGTGTTGGAGAAGACTCTTGAGAGTCCCTTGGGCTGCAAGGAGAACAAACCAGTCAATCCTAAAGGAAATCAACCCTGCATCTTCATTGGAAGGACTGATGCTGAAGCTGAATCTCCAATACTTTAGCCACATGATGAGAAGAACCGACTCATTGGAAAAGACTGTGATGCTGGGAAAGATAGAAAGCAGGAGGAAAAGGGGATGACAAAGGATGAGATGGTTGGATGGCATCACAGAATCAATGGACATGAGTTTGAGGAAGCTCCAAGAGTTGGTGAAGGACAGGGAAACCTGGCGTGCTGCAGTTCATGGCGTCAGAAAGAGTCAGACATGACTGAGCAACTGAAAAACAACAATATTATTATTATATTTAAATATAATGTTTTTATTTCCTTCACATAATATTCTTGCCCAACTCAGGCCACTCTTGAACTCATAGCTTAATAAAAATTAGCAATAAAAAAAATTTCATAAGTGATTTATATCTATAAAATTATATTTGTTATATTTTTGAAGTTGTTAAGATGGAGCTAATTTACATAAGTGAGATTGAAATCTTATTTTTTCATATGTTTCCAAAATAAACACATTATCATCCTAAGTTCTATATTTATGTAAGTCTTGCAAAAATTATCGGATATATATAAGTGAAGCTTTCAGAATATTTAGTTGCCCCCCATCCCATTTCTTCTTCTAGCTTTCATGCATCCTATCTTTGTTCCCATTGCACTAGGCAAGCACTGGCCTGTAGCTAATGCACTCAAAGTGCAGACATTTCCCAGAAAATTAAACAAAAGGGACCAAATAAGAAAGGCAGAACAGTTTCTTTAAGTATGCTGAATACTTTCCAATAAGGCCCACCAATAATTTTTTAGTCCTGGAATCATTGCTAGTTTGCCTGCCTCCTTACAAGATAATAAAGTATGTTTGTAGGAAAATGAAGTGAATTATATGACCAATAATGATAGTTTATTTCATAATAGGAAGTCTTTATGGTGTTTTTCTCTGCTGACATAAAATATATCTCCTACATTGCAGAACACTTGGAGGCATTCTCATAATCATTCCCAATTCCTGTTGTGCAAATTAGAAGGAACTAAAAATTACACTTGAAGGTGCTATTAGAATAGACTCAAGAAGGAATGTATAGTAGAAAAAAAGGAGTAACTTTGAAATCTAGTGCAACTATTTGTGTGTTTTGATTTTCTTAAGTTCATGAACTGAGACTGATGTGATAAGCTGTCATCTCTACCTTAAACCCTTAGCCTTGCCTTTCATTTGCAAACGAGCAAGCAAGTGGCCTGTTTTTAACACATGGACCATTAACTGCCTTCTTCTATTTGCATAGTAATGATAGTGAACCAATGGTGATTTACTGCTCTGACTTGTATCATAAATAACAGATCATTTACGCTGCTAATTACACTCATTTCCATATCAATAATGCATTCTGGGTTGGGTCGGACTACTGCATTAGAAATGGAATGGAATGACAAATTGATTCTCTCTTAAAATGGTGTAAAACAGGTATCTATTACAAATAGATACTGTTAAGGAATGTAGATTAGTGCAAGAGACATTTTTACACTTAATCTTGTAATTTGAAGCATCAAAAGTATAGATTTGTTAGAAAACTGTTGTCCCATGGGCAAGCCGAGTGTGTAACATTTGTTTCTGTCTGTTGGTGTCTGTCAGTCCTACTTGTCCAGGGTATGGTAATCCTGAGATTTCTGTCTTATGTTTACGTTGTGGGTGGGCCAGTTAGTTCTGTTATGGGACCCTAAACTGCACTCAGGATCTGCAACAGCTATTTTAAAAATACAGGCTCTAATTCAAAAGGGCTTATCATAAAAGAGTGTAGATAGGTGATATAAACTCATGATTAATTCTGAAGAATCATCAGTGTTCAGTGTAAGACTTACAGATCAGTGGTGCTGCAAACACACACACACACACACACACATATACACAAGAAGGAACTTGGAAGAACTTTCTTATTAATGATGAATCTATATACGTGTGTTTATGTGTATGTGGCCAAGTAGCGAAAGACAGAGACAGAGAGACATGAGATTTTTTGAAAGGCTTTTTATTAAAATATCAATGTCTGTGTTTCAGCTAGAGAATGAAATTACAAAGCCACATCAAAATACATGTTTGGAAGAAAATTCACTATGAAAAAGAGCAAACTTGTGAGTTATATCCACATAGTCTTGTTAAAAATTATGATAATATACATTTGTCAATGAAATACATTTTGAAAGTAACTAAAACACTCCAAAATTGTATTTTAAGGTTTGATTTAAGCCCTCTGTGAAGAATAATATCATGTTCAAACTTAACAGTAGAGAACAATGACGAATAATTTATTTCCAAAGTTGTTAAAGCCTAAAATATTTTGTAGAGAATACAGATATTCTATCAATGAAGGAGGAGATAAAAAAGCCTGTTTTAATTTTTTAATATCAGAAGATATTTCTGAAGTTAAATGGCTCTGGTATGTGAAAATTCATTCAGAAATAAACTTTATGATTAGAATTGAACTGAGAAGCTAATAATGCACATGATTAGGTGCCTTCTGCATATCAAGAATTTGATTGCTAACACAGTTAGTGGACAGTAATGAAGAAATGAAAAATATATGAACTTTCCTGTTCCTCTAAATTATGGTTTAAAATGGTGAATACCAACTAGCCAGAAAATTCTAGGAGAGGATTGAATGAAACACAGATATTGATTTTAAAAGTGTTATTCATTGGTAAATTTTAAAAGTGTTTTTCATTGATAGATCAATTAATACATAGTGAAATGCTGAAGATAAATAGAATGTAACCAAAAAAGACAATGAGGTGAAGGATTGGTGAAAATTTAATGGATAAGTTGTCCTAATATCTGAAGAATATTTTCCGCTGAATGAATATTACCTTTATATTAGAATGTATATCACCAAATTGCTGTCACATTATTATATCACAATATACATATGTTTCATTTTGAGGAGTTTTTTTGAAGTTATTATTTAACATAAGAACTGGTTTAGTATTGTGGGAGGAAATATATAATTACTTTATAATAATATATTGAATATTATTAATAGATATACTTTACAACCATATATCTTTGTGTGCGTGTATGTTTCTTGAAAACAACAATGTCACTAGTTCTTTGGGTCTTTCAAGAGTTATTGTATGATGCATATACAGAAATTTTGCATATACAAAAATTTTGCATATACATATAATTTCCCTTATCCCCTTTCTTTAGACAAATGATAGCACATTACACACTATTACACTATGCTTTAAAAAGTATGGTTTTATAGTATTACCTTTATAAGTATACTCCAAAATTGTATTTTAAAGTTTGATTTAAGCCTTCTGTGAACAGTAATATCATGTTCAAACTTAAAAATAGAGAACTATGAAGAATAATTTATTTCCAAAACTGTTAAAGTCTAAAACATTTTGTGAGAATACTGATATTCTATAAATGAAGGAGGAGATAAAAAGTCTGTTATAATTTTTTTATATTGGAAGACATTTCTGAAGATAAATGGTTCAGTATGTGAAAATTCATTCAGAAGTAAACTTTATGATTAAAATTGAACTGAGAAGCTAATAATTCACATGATTAGGTGACTATGTCACAGGATAAGTGGTGACACAGCGTATAAGTGTTCCAAGTTAGTATATAAAAATATGAAATTATTAATATATATGTTTTAATATATGTGCAGATGTCAGTATCAAGCTCAAGTTTATTAAAAGATGACTTTCTTTTACCTGAAAAGGTTTGAGCCAGATCAATAATGAGCTTGATTTACAATACCAAATTACACTTTTGAACATAGTGTTATAACTCCTTTAAATTATAATGATATTTTTAATAAGGCTTAGAAAAATAATCTGTTTTCATAGTTAAAACATCATATATATGTATATATATATTTGGCCAGGAGTTGCTATATTTATATTTCTGGGCAACATTTTTTTGCTAGATTTATAGCTAACATTAGATATCACCTCTTACTGTTACTTTTTGCATGTCATAACTAAAATGAACATGCTCATAACTAAAATGAGCATTGTCTTCAGTAAGGTGATTGACAAATTGATGAATTGTCTTTCTGCTTACACTTTTCATTATGAAAATAAGTAAAAGAGAGCTTTTTCCTTGATTATAGACACAAATAAACAAAGTCTTTGTGCGTTTCCATGCTATAATTTGAATTTCCTAGCTCTTCCCTTCTTTCACAACAGCATGCCTTCTGCATCAGAACAACCCATATGCTAACCTGGGCTCACCTAATTTTATCTGATAACTGTAGGTGATCTGTAGCTATCTATCTACTCTAGTATTATGCATCTTTGAAATTTTTTTTTAACTATTCTATTTATAGTTTTTAAATAATGTTCATTATATCAACAATAACTGGTAGGTATTTCTGTTGAAAACTATATAAGAGAAAAGGGAATTAATTTTGATACTTTTAAATTAGACATTTGCATTTACATTGGTTGATTCCTTTTAATGTTTTTACTTAGAGTCACACTGATGTTTAACTTGGTACCTTCTCTCCTGCCAAAATTAATACAGATCACAAACCAGAGATTTTCTGAGTAGAGTCTACTGGTATTTTATATCATACAGTATTAGACCCTGATGAGATAAAACTAACCCTGTGAAAGCTTTCCTCCTCAGTGAAAGCTTTTGGCTGTGCATAGAATACACCTGGTGAAGGTTAATATTGGCCTGGTGACTTAAGACAAATTGTTAATTTGTTTCTGTTAGTGCTGACTTTGCAAAGCAACAGATTATTTTTCCATGTCTTAATACAGGAATGCTTCTGTGACAATTAGCTAGCATATAACAAATACTAAAAAACAAACAAAAAACCCCACAACTATGCATTATCCCACTGAGCAGTTAGCAATTTGATATTTAGTCAAATCTGAAGTTTCTAAATCTACAATAAATTTAAATGGTACATCATCACTGGGGGCATGTTTAAAACTATTTTCACTTGTGGGACCACACCATCTTACTGGTTTTCCTTTAATTGTTCACTGCTTGTTCCTTCATGTTTATGTTTTACATATTTTTGGGGTTTACGCTTTGAAATAAAGTTGTATGGATAATATACTTTTAATTTCAAATGCCTCAGACTTTTCTGAGTATTTCTAAATAAACCTATTCACTTTACTGGCTCAGCTTTTAATCTCTTGTGATTACAGTAATGTCTCTCTCCAATTCATTATTTTACAGAGCTATGCAATCAGGTCAACACTCTGTGCTCTCAAAGAGCCCTAAAGAAAACCACAACCTATTTTCTATCTTCAGATGTTTCTAATATAGTGATGTTGATAGTTTCAACAGTTTCTTATCTTCTTCCACTTTATGGTCTTTAAAGAAACTATTGAAAAACTTTCATTTTCACCTGTACAATCTAAGCAACCAAGCATGATATGGCATTTGCCATTCTTACTTTATGACAATATCCCAAAGTGGAAACCCTCAACAAAAGGAGTTCTTCATGTATAATGAACAGAGTTTTCTAGTCCTACTTGGCAAACTAGTGGGTTGGCTAAAAGTTTGTTCAGGTTTCTTTCATTACATTTTATGGAAACACCAAAATTGCTAACTGGTCAACCCAATACATATGGGTAACAAGAAGACTAAATTACGTAAATATTGAGGCAGATAAAATTTTGGAATTATTGGTTAAAACTGTCAGTTCAGTTCAGTCACTCAGTCATGTCCGATTCTTTGCAACCCCATGAACCGTAGCACGCCAGGCCTCCCTGTCCATTATCAACTGCTGGAGTCTACCCAAACCTATGTCCACTGAGTTGGTGATGCCATCCAACCATCTCATCCTCTGTCGTCCCCTTCTCCTCCTGCCCCCAATCCTCCCCACCATTAGGGTCTTTTCCAATGAGTCAACACTTCACATCAGGTGGCCAAAGTATTGGAGTTTCAGCTTCAACATCAGTCCTTCCAATGAACACCTGATTTCCATTAGGATGGACTGGTTGGATCTCCTTGAAGTCCAAGGGACTCTCAAGAGTCTTCTCCAACACCACAGCTCAAAAGCATCAATTCTTTGGCACTCAGCTTTCTTTATAGTCCAAATCTCACATCCATACATGACCAGTGGAAAAACCATAGCTTTGACTAGATGGACCTTTGTTGACAAAGGAATGTCTCTGCTTTTTAATATGCTGTCTAGGTTGGTCATACTTTCCTTTCAAGGAGTAAGTGTCTTTTAATTTCATGTCTGCAGTCACCATCTGCAGTGATTTTGGAGCCCCCAAAAATAAAGTCAGCCACTGTTTCCACTGTTTCCCCATCTATTTGCCATGAAGTGATGGGACTGGATGCCATGATCTTAGTTTTCTGAATGTTGAGCTTTAAGCCAAAGTTTTCACTCTCCCCCTTCACTTTCATCAAGAAGCTCTTTAGTTCTTCTTTACTTTCTGCCATAAGGGTGGTGTCATCTGCATATCTGAGGTTATTGATATTTCTCCCAGCAATCTTGATTTCCACTTGTGCTTCCTCCAACCCAGTGTTTCTCATGATGTACTCTGCATATAAGTTAAATAAGCAGGGTGACAATATACAGCCTTGATGTACTCCTTTTCCTATTTGGAACCAGTCTGTTGTTCCATGTCCAGTTCTAACTGTTGCTTCCTGACCTACATACAGGTTTCTCAAGAGGAAGGTCAGGTGGTCTTGTATTTCCATCTCTTTCAGAATTTTCCACTGTTTTTGTGATCCACACAGTCAAAGTCTTTGGCATGGTCAATAAAGCAGAAATAAATATTTTTCTGGAACTCTCTTGCTTTTTCTATGGTCCAGCAGATGTTGGCAATTTGATCTCTGGTTCCTCTGCCTTTTCTAAAACCAGCTTGAACATTTGGAAGTTCACGGTTCATGTATTGCTAAAGCCTTGCTTGAATAATTTTGAGCATTACTTTGCTAGTGTGTGAGATGAGTGCAATTGTGCAGTAGTTTGAGCATTCTTTGGCATTGCCTTTCTTTGGGATTGGAATGAAAACTGACCTTTTCCAGTCCTGTGGCGACTGCTGAGTTTTCCAAATTTGCTGGCATATTGAGTGCAGCACTTTCACAGCATCATCTTTCAGGATTTGAAATAGCTCAACTGGAATTCCATCACCTCCACTGGCTTTGTTTGTAGTAATGCTTCCCTAAGGCCCACTTGACTGGTGCAACTGATTAACATAATCAGCCTTTAGTTTAATAACTGGCAGTTGTCAGTGTGACCAGAAAGATGTTTTTCAGAAAGAGCACAGTGAATACAGACACATTTCAATACCATTTCTTATAAGTAAGTACAGTCTCTAAGGAAGTGTAAAATTTCCAATTACACAAAAGTAACCTATCATGGGAAGGTAATTTTGTTTTTGTTAAGTACTCTCTTAATATTTAACCGACAACATTCACTGAGATGATCTATTAAGATAATTTAGTTGGTGAGTATTGTCTAGGCTTTAAACATATTTGCCTTTCTGACTGCAGTGTGTGAAAGCCATTGCCTTAAACTGCAGACAAATGTGATCCATCTCTGTGAGCCACCTTGATAAAATATGAAATATTTGACCTTGGATTCCCACAGTGGAATCTCCAGATTTGCAGCGACCAAAAAGACCTCTAAAGACAGAAATAAAATTATGCAACAGAGTTTAATCTGTTTATCCATTCTTTCAGGACTTCCAAGGTGGCACTAGTTGTAAAGAACCCGCCTACCAGTGCAGGAGACATGAGACTTGGGTATGATTCCTGGGTTGGGAAGGGCCCCAGGAGAAGGAAATCACAACCCACTCCAGTATGCTTGACTGGAGAATCCCATAAACAGAGGAACCTGGCAGGCTACAGTCCAAAAGGTGGCACAGAGTCAGACACGACTCAGGAAACTCAGCACACCCATTCTTTTAGCAAATATTTAACGAGCCAGGTTCTGTGTCATGTCCTAGTAACAGAACATCCCTTGTCCTTGTAATGCCTGTCATCTCCATTGAGCAAGTAATGGTAAGTATGAAGCATGCTGTCAAGGAGGGCTCATTGCTACTATGTCATACTCTGTAATATCGGGAGGTTGTTTATTAGGAAGCCAAGAGCAAGATTTCAGAAAGAAGCCATGCTTCTTACAGAATGCAGATCCAGGCTTTTGGCTTGTTGAGTGGCAGTGCTTAAAGAGATATCCCATTCTCCTAGAATTGAAGCAAATCATATATATGTTTGAAGAGGTAAATATAAGAACTTCCTAAACGAATCAAAAATAATTTAAATAAGTGTGTTTGTAAAGAAAATTTAAGGTACACCCATAAGATTTCAATTTCATTTATATTCAGCTGGACGGTGAACTGGCTATAGCCTGTCATTTTTTATATACCAAACATTAGTTTCCTAAGTGAAAAATTAAATTGTGCAACCTTGAATGTACTTCTTGGAACAATTTTCAGAAATACATTAATGTATGAGAGGATATAATTTTTTGTGAATGGTTTACATAGTATTTCTGAAATTTGGATTAAAGGATGAATGCTATACAATGGAAATAGGTATCACAGTGGTCTATTTGTATATTAAAGGAAGGTATGGATATCTGATATTCTGAAAGTTTACTAGATACTTCTGTTTTCATAATGCACTCAGTAGTGTAATTTTTATAATTTTGCACTTAGAACAAATTCATTTTATTGTAGCACAAATATATAAAAAATACATTGGACAAAATGGCATAAATACATTGGGCAAAATAGCATAAACACATGCATTTTTAAAGTAGAAAATACAATAAAGATTCCTATCAGAGCTAGTATTAGTGTCTCAATTCAAGCAGTTTTAAAGAACCTCAGATATAATCAATATTCTACATTTTACTAAGTATAAAATAGTACACTGATTAGTTTAGCTCTAGATATGAGTGAGTTTCCTAATCCACTCAGGTGTCTTAAATGTAAATTACACAAAAGTGAGTAAGAGGCATTTCACTCCTAACACATTTTAAGTCCTCAAAATTTATTAAGTGAAAAATTGGGAAATGAATAAGTGAATCAGTTGTTAGTAAATTAATGAATTTAAATTCTTAATAGAGTTTTATAATACTATGCATTAAAGATAAATATATGTACATGCATTTATATGTACTATGTCTATGTACACCTCTACATACAAACATACACGATGTCTTAAAATCATAAGTGATTATGTTCATTATAGACTGAATAACTGTATCATTCAAATATCATTCATATTTGAAGTCCTACCCAGCAAATGTGTTGGTATTTGATATTGGTGCTTTTAGAAGGTAATTGGGTTTAGATGAAGTCATGTGGGTGGGACCTTCATGATAGGATTAGAGCCCTTGAAGAAGGGAAAGAGACAGGAGGCCTCTGTCTGTACATGTGCATGCACTGAGGAAAGACCATGTAAGCACACGTCCAGGAGATGGTGTGCAAGTCTTGGTTCTTCTCACCAGGAGCTCATTCTGCCCATCTTGGACCTCTCAGTCTTCAGATCTGTCAGAAATAAATGTCTGTTGTTTAAGACACCCAGACTATAGTATTTTGTGATGGCAGCCCAAGTGACAAAACAGTGTCTAACTTAGGAAGAAGAATTACTCAAAGTGAAATTCATCTTGTTCTTTTGGATAATTTCCATGATCAGTATGATTCTGAAAAAAATCAGTCTGTAGGTACTTGGATATAGCAGTTATGTCAATGGGAATGTCTGTTTAGTGCTTCAGAATTCAGGCCAAAGCTCTGCCCTTTACCTCCACCTTAGCATCCGTTGTAGTGACTGCACATTATGGCACTTGATATCACCTGCAGATGCTAAAAAATTAATACTACTTGCAGATTCTGAAAAATCATGTGTCTACTATGAAGACACTGATTTTGAAAGTTCAGTTCATTTTCTTACAGGAATTTGGAGTAGATGTGGAGTAAATTTTGAATGTCTTCTTAATGTATAGTTAAAACAAAATACAAAGCTACAGTACTGTCCATATAGTAAGTTAATAAATACCGTGAATAAAATACAGGCAGAGGCTATAAGATATCTTGTGTCTGTATATAACACTTAAAAATCTATTTTAAGAAAGTTCTAATTACTTCTGCTTTCTTAAGTCTTTCCTGTGTGCACTGAAATTCAGTATTTTATAAATGTAATTATAATAAACTCAACTCTGTAAATCTATATTGGAGCTAATTTGAGGCTAATAAATTTCAGAAACACTAATTGACCAGGTAATGCTTACCTTGCATTAAAATCTACTCTTGAGAGTTTGTGGTTAGAAGTTTGTGTGGCAAATCATTTATATTCTTTAAAGAAGATAATATTTATAAGATTTATTATTATCTATCTAAGGGAGGCACAATTAAATTTAAAGAAGCATTTCTCAAGTTACTTAGTGGTTTTGAAAAAAAATGTTTGGGTCTTTGTCTTCTTCATTAATGTTATTTTTTGTTTATTTTCTTTAACTGTTAAAGGGAACCAAAGCTTTTATTTTTATGTGGGATTCAATTTTATTTTGTTGCCAAAGGCAGACTATTGATAGAAAATTACTACTATGTGAAGCTGGTATGAAAAATGTAGACTCTTGACTGGTAGAGAATGCACTGGACTACTCTAAGTTATGCTCTAAAGTACTCCAAACAATTTAGGCATTGTACTATAATTAATGAATTTGGAAAACATCATTAAATGTTAATTGAATAAATTAGAATGGAAATGTCCAGGAAGAGATTTTACAACTTAAGAATTTTTTCATATACCATTGATACTATATTGATATTAAGGTGTTGGTTGCTTGCAACATGTTTTCTCACATTTTTTCACAAAAATACCAGTTTAAACTAAAGTATATCCTTTTTCTGTGTCATTAGGACAAAGTAGCCCTCAGGAAAGATCCATTATAATAAATGGGTACTAACTGATGAAATAATCAGGTTTCAAACATATAGAGTTTTTATTGAGAACTATTATTATTTTAATATGGCTAAGCTATGGCTACCCAATTAATTATTAAACTTCAGATTGCCATTGTTTGCTTCATCTCTTTCTGATTTCCTTTGTTTATTGAATTCCTGTTTTGTTAATTTAAGGCAGTATAGAGAGAAGAAATAAACAATCTTAATTTTTTTATTTCAAGAAATGGAAACATATTGTTATATCTCCACAAATTCTTATGATTAAAGTATGGAATAAAATCCTTTTAAAAAATACTTATCTAACCATTTTTTCTAAATAGAGATATGTAAGATACAGCTACAATAAATTTTTAAATTGGACCAATACTATAAATAATGAGGAAGATCGATCTCCTGATCTTTCTACTTCAGATACTAATTTTTGAAAATTTGTTTTAAAATATAGATCTTTATTCCCCTTCTTTAGTTGGTGTGCTTTTTCTTGGATATATATTCTTTCTAAGAAATCAATTTATGAGACTATCTTATCAAAGGACTTACCATGGCAGTTTGGATGAAAGGAAGCAGAAAACATCTTCATTTACCAAATAAAGTTGGACTTGATATGATTAAGGTTTTAAATATGCTGATATAATCTTCTGAATTAGTCAAGTTTTGAAACACTGTGGGGGGGAAACAAATCTGTCAATAAGTGAAATGTTAAGGAATCATTATATGTGAGTTATGCCTGTAGACTGCATTGAAGAAGGAATTTCCTTGCCTGATTTCTGTAGTGACCCCAGACTTCATCTACATGTCAGTAATGTACTGCATTGCTAACAGTGATGTAAGAGTTGAACCTGAATGTTTCACAGAGTTCATATATATAAAGCACTTAATTTAATCTTGTAGGTGTTTTAAAGGTTTTATTCATAGTCTATGTGAATACATTATACAAGTTTAAATGATTCAAGAACAAGGCAGTTTGAAGTTCAAGAGTTTTAATTCATATATTATAGATACTTGTTGTCTTTTTAATGTAGGAAGAAGGAATCCTGATACTGGGTAAATATTTCTAAACCACCTTCTGAAGGATGGCATCTTTGCACAAATCTTCACCAGTGTGAGCCAGGCCTATCTAGGAAAAGAATGAAGGGATGTTGCAAACAGTAAACTATTGTGCATTTCTATCAAAGGCAGGAAACTGGAGAGCTTGATATGTGTCTTAATTCCCCCAATTCTTGTCCTTGCTGCCATGTTTTCAACAGCCTGTCCATATTTAATGCGGCAGATAAATAAGTGTGGGTGGACCCAGTAGGACAGTCACTTTTCATTGATTGAATTGATAGTAATGACCCTCCATATATTTTGCAATTCTATTAGCATTACAATGTAAGTTAATGGAAAGTTTTAGGGATGGACCCATATGTGGTAGGCTTTGGGAGTTTGCAGTCTATGTAGTAAGTTACACAGGTCCCTGTGCTTAGAAGAGCCCCATGCTTTGTTGTCACCGTCTTGAAATTATTCATTTGAATACGAGGCCCCGTATTTTCCATTTTCACTGGGCTCCTTGCTGCAAATTTTATAGCTTGCTGTGGTCCCATGTTGGGGAAGACTCTTGAGAGTCACTTGGACTGTACAGAGATCCAACCAGTCCATCCTAAAGGAGATCAGTCCTGGGTGTTCATTGGAAGAACTGATGTTGAAGCTGAAACTCCAGTACTTTGGCCACCTGATGCGAAGAGCTGACTCATTTGAAAAGACCCTGATGCTGGGAGGGATTGAGGGCAGGAGGAGAAGGGGATGACAGAGGATGAGATGGTTAGATGGCATTATCGACTCAATGGACATGAGCTTGGGTAAACTCTGGGAGTTGGGGGGAGACCTGGCATGCTGCGGTTCATGGGGTCACAAAGAGTCAGACAGGACTGAACGACTGAACTGAACTGTGGTCCATGAATAATATCATCAGTTGAATGGAAAAATGTAATTCTCCAAATGTTGCATGTTGCTAAATAAAGACCCACAATCTATCTTTGACATCAGTACAGAAAATAAGTTTATTATTTCAAAGAGGAAAATAATCATTAGAAACACAGTTTAGGAAATACTGATGTCCTGCTACTGAACCAGACATTTATTTGCATATTTAGCAAGATATTCTCTCTTTATTTTGTCCTAGAATGTCAGTACTTGTCAATGGTATATACAGTATATCAATGTCTTCCAACTAAATACAGTTGATGTTGATTAGACATCTGTCGAGTTGGCCAAAAAGTTCATTCGACTTTTCTTATGGTCAAACCTGATTAAACTTTTTGGCCAATCCAGTATATCCTTTTAGTCCTCAATTAATTTGGAAAGTCTCCTCTTTGACTTGGTATGTTTTTTCCATCCAAATAAATATTTGTGTTACATTCTTTATTTACTGATATTTCTACTTGGCATTTTCTTTTAGCTCTATGGGATGAAAAATCTACAAATACAAATTTAGAACATTCCAAGATAACTGACACACAGAAATAGAAACGCATATAAATTGTTTTCACTTATGCTTCTATTTTCATTAGGTTTATCTTGCTTTTAATGAAGCCTTAGGAAGGTGGAATATGGCTAATTTCAGATAAGTACATAATCTCTACACCTAGTTATAAAATAGGTATTACAAAATAAAGTGGTTAAACATAGGCCTTTTTTCCCTACTCAAATTACACAGCCAAAGGATTCCCTGTCTCAATTCATGGATCATTCTTTCCAGTTCTAGGGTACCAAAGTAGGTACAATAAGTGGCGTTGGGCAGGAAAATTAGGTTCCAGACCTACTGCATTGGGATAATGTTCTCATCGGACATGTTCCTGAAATCATCATCAGATTCAGTTTAATGGATTTGAAGACTCATTTATTGTGAACAAAAAGGCATATTACTCTTAGTTGAATTAGCATTATGTTGGCAGAGCTTAAGACAACTTTTGGCCTAGTTGATGTTTGGATTCAGTTCTCTGAATATTTATTTCAAGCCAAATGTCTAACTAGACAGAAATCTGTGCATGTAGTTATTTATTGTGACAACAACTACATCATTAGACAAACCAGTCTGGTCACAGACTATGAGTTAGCCTCCATGTCTTTAGCCAGCATCCTTCTGTGGGTTCCAATTTAAATCAGTTCAATATGCTTTCCGTTCAAATTTATACAAAACAGAAAGAAAGTTAGGGGGAAAAATGCTGTACTCATTTCTATTTCTTGCATATTTTAAGACTAGAAAGGAATTGTTAAACTTCATATTTTTATTAGGATCAGAAATTTTAAAGTTAAGTATCCAATTTACCAATTTCATTTAAATGGTAAGATTGGAGCCTTGGAATTTCTTTAAACTGGTCTTATTAGAAGGCCCTGAGTTTTTGCAATGAAGCAATTCAGTGCAGTATAAAGTTTTTATAGCATTTTGGAATTTTAAGAGAAAGATCACCTTCCAAACTGTAGATGAACTTCTGATATGCCAGACCCCTCTACCTACTAAAGGCATATTCAGCCTGCTAAATTGCAAATATTAAATCATTTTGATTTTTTAAAGTTCTTTGTTAAAAGAATATAGAATGAAAATATAATTTTTACAGTTTTTTGCTAATAGGACAATGAATCTGCCAAATGAGAAGTTTTACAAAATATTCCTTTACATAAAGTACTTTAAGTGGTGATATTTAGTGGTAAAGCATGTTACTATTGAAATTTAATGCATCTTTAATAGCAGTCAAGAGATTTCAGAGATTAAGTCCCATGAAATACTACAAGTTTGTTTTTAAATTTTGGAGTTTGTGTGTATAAATGTATATGTTTAGGAGTGTGATAAAATAATCTTACCTGTTTATGCCACTTTATGGAACATTTTCACATAAATTATTTCATCAGATCCTAACAACTCTGGAAAGAAGAAAACTGGCATTTTATCCCTATGTCACAGATGAAAATAACTTGGAATCTAAAGCTTAAATAAACTTACCTGATTTCTGAAGCTATGAGTTATCTTGGAGAACACTGTTGCTTTATTATTTTAAAGATTTTTTTTTTCTAATATAGAATCACTGTAGATAATGTATTATCAGAAGAAGATAAATGAAGTTTTGTGTATTGTCTATGAATGCACACATGTGTGCATACTTATATAAGTATTTATTAAAATAATTTGGTAATATCTATTAGACAGTCTAAATAATATGAAAAATAGGAATAGTGGCCTGGACTAGATAGTCATTTCAAACACAATACTCTTTCTCTTACACTGTACTGCCTCTATATTGTTTGTGTTACTGGACTTTAAAATTGAGTAGATCCTTTCCATTAGCAAGCATAAGATCAAACAAGGTGTACAAACCATACGCCTGCTTTACAGCTGTATTTCTTCCAATCATTGTTAACTATGATATACATAATTAAATTAAACTTAAGTAAAAGTGGCTTATCCAGTTGAGTTAAGGGGATATAACTATGGGAACGGTTTAATATTATGAGTTATTTTTAATTATATGGTCAGATGTGTGTGTGTATTTAACTCTTCTACTTATTTGGAATCATGAGTAAATGAGTGGCTAGGTGTGCAAGGACTTTACCTCCTTTAAACACTCTAAAAATACCATTTGCTTCAGTCTGTACATATATATTACAAAGTAGTGCAGAGGGAATTGTCCTGTTCATCAGACTGATGTAGATTACAAAACTTGGCAATAATGGGCTGAAAATTTTATGATTTGTTTTTAAAATGCAGTAACATGGTTGAGAAATGCATTTTAAGCTGTTTTGTAAAATGAAAGTTACCTCATTTTGTATGATCTATGTAATTGAATACATTTAGAATGGAAATGTGTGTGGAGTGGAATGGAAGTATTAGCTGAGACCTGAAGACAAAGGAACATGATTCCAAATTACAAGATTATCATGATTGATTTGAAAAAAGAAATAAAGGGGAAAACTGGTATTGGGATTCGTAAACACTTTACCAAAATTAAGGAGGAATTTGAAGATTTACAAATAGAGTTTCTTATGTACTGTGATTTCTATTCCCACATCTTCCAAAGTTGTATGAGTATGTGCATAAATCTCTCCATGTGTGTGCTTTTAAACAAACCAAAGATTGGGTTTATCAGTTTGAATGATATGGAGGACCAGGTATGTGAGAGAAAGGCTGAATAGTTACCTTGACTTCAGAGAGACCAAGACATAATTGTGTTGGATTTTATAGTTGATCTGAAGTAAAAAATATCAATAACCTCAGATATGCAGATGACACCACCCTTATAGCAGAAAGTGAAGAGGAACTAAAAAGCCACTTGATGAAAGTGAAGGAGGAGAGTGAAAAAGTTGGCTTAAAGCTCAACATTCAGAAAACTAAGATCATGACATCTTGTCCCATCACTTCATGGCAAATAGATGGGGAAACAGTGTCAGACTTTATTATTTTGGGCTCCAAAATCACTGCAGATGGTGATTGCAGCCATGAAATTGAAAGACGCTTACTCCTTAGAAGGAAATTTATGACCAACTTAGATAGCATATTAAAAAGCAGAGACATTACTTTGCCAACAAAGGTCCATCTAGTCAAGGCTATGGTTTTTCCAGTGATCATGTATGGTTGTGAGAGCTGGACGGTGAAGAAAGCTGAGCACCGAAGAATTGATGCTGTTGAACTGTGGTGTTGGAGAAGACTCTTGAGAGTCCCTTGGACTGCAAGGAGATCAAGCCAGTCAACCCTAAAGGAGATCAGTCCTGAATATCCACTGGAAGGACTGATGCTGAAGCTGAAGCTCCAATACTTGGCTACCTGATACGAAGAGTTGACTCATTGGAAAAACCCTAATGCTGGGAAGGACTGGGGGCAGGAGGAGAAGGGGATGACAGAGGATGAGATGGCTGGATGGCATCACCAACTCAGTGGACATGGGCTTGGATAGACTCTGGGCAGTTGGTGATGGACAGGGAGGCCTGGCATGCTGCGATTCATGGAGTCGCAAAGAGTTGGACACGACTGAGCGACTGAACTGAACTAAAGTAAAAAAAATAAAAATCCTTCCCATGGACCTGATGAGGACTCATGGGACAGAGTTGGTATGGCATTATTTTAGTCTAGAAGCTACAGATACTACAGGATAATTAGTGAGTAAGAATGTTTCTTTTATCCTTGTCAGGGAAATTTTAGCTTGTTGTTCAGTCATGTCTGACTGTTTGCAATCCCATGGATTGCAGGACGCCAGGCTTCCCTGTCTGTGTCCCTTCCCTTCACTGTCTCTTGGATTTTGCTCACTCATGTCCATTGTGTCAATGATTCCATCCAACTGTCTCATCTTTGTCGCCCCCTGTCCTCCTACCCTCAGTCTTGACCAGCATCAGAGTCTTTTCCAATGAGTTGGCTCCTAGCATCAGGTGGCCAACTGTCAAGGGCTTCACATCACACGCTCCCCCAGTGGCTCAGACAGTAAGACACTTGCGTGCAGTGCAGGAGACTTGGATTCAATTCCTGGGTCAGGAAGATCTTCTGGAGAAGGAAATGGCGACACAATCCAGTATGCTTGCCTGGAGAGTTCCATGGACAGAGGAGCCTGGTGGGCTACAGTCCACGGGGTCACAGAGTTGGACACGATTGAGTGACTAACACACACACAACAGATGGCCAAAATATTGGAGCTTCTGCTTCAGTCTTTCCAATGAATATTCAGGGTTGATTTCTTTAGAATTGACTGATTTCATCTCCTTGCTGTCCAAGGGACTCTCAGAATCTTCTCCAGCATCATGGTTCGAAAGCATCAATTCTTATGGTCCAATTCTCACATCTGTATGTGACTACTGTAAAATCATAACTTTGACTGTACAGAACTTTGTTGCCAAAATGGTATCTCTGCCTTTTAATATACTGTCTAGGTTTGTCATAGCTTTTCTTCCAAGGAGCAAGCATCTTTTAATCTCATGGCTTCTGTCACCCTCTGCAGTGATTTTGGAGCCCAAGAAAATAAAGCCTGTCACTGTTCCCATGTTCCCATGCCCAGCTATTTGCCTTGAAGCAGTGGGACCAGCTGCCATGATGTTTGTATTTGAATGTTGAGTTTTAGGTCAGCTTTTTCACTCTCTTCTTTCACCTTCATCAAGAGGCTCTTTAGTTCCTCTTTGGCTTGTGCCAATAAGGATGATGTCATCTGCATATCTGAGGTTACTGATATTTTTCTCAGCAGTCTTGATAGCACACGGAGCTTCATTCAGCCTTGTATTTCACATGATGTACTCTGTATATAGGTTAAATGAGCAGGGTGACAATATACAGCCTTGACATACTCCTTTCCCGATTTGGAAGCAGTCTGTTTTTGCATGTCCGGTTCTAACTGTTGCTTCTTGACCTGCATACAGATTTCTCAGGAGGTAGGTAAGGTGGTCTGGTATTCCCATCCGTTTAAGATTTTTCTACAGATTTTTCTTTGACTGTGATCCAGTCAAAGGCTTTAGCATAGTCAGTGAAGCAGAAGCAGATGTTTTTCTGGAATTCATCCTTGTTGGGGGAGTTTTGGGTAAGAAAATCCAAACTAAAGTGCTATGGGGAAAGAGGAAATATTTCTTCCTTGTTGAGCTTATGAATGTACTTAGGAGCAAAGAATCACTGCAAATAATTGGTAAGTTGTGAGCACTCCAACACTAGCTCCTCACCAATCAAGAAATAACTTTTCTACTCCCCCCCCTTTTTTTTTTATTTTTATTAGTTGGAGGCTAATTACTTTACAATATTTTAGTGTTTTTTGCCATATATTGACACGAATCAGCCATGGATTTACATGTGTTCCCCATCCTGAACACCCATCCCACCTCCCTCCCCATCCCATCCCTCTGGGTCATCCCAGTGCACCAGCCCTGAGCATTTGTCTCATGCATCCAACCTGGACTGGCGATCTGTTTCACACTTGATATTAGCAGGTGAATGGATAAGGAAGCTGTGGTATATATACACAATGGAATATTACTCAGCCATTAAAAAGAATACACTTGAATCAGTTCTAAGAGATGGATGAAACTGGAGCCCATTATACAGAGTGAAGTAAGCCAGAAAGATAAACACCAATACAGTATACTAACGCATATATATGGAATTTAGAAAGATGGTAACAATAACCCTATATGCAAGACAGAAAAAGAGACACAGATGTATAAAACAGACTTTTGGACTCTAGTAAAAGGCGAGGGTGGGATGATCTGAGAGAACAGCATCGAAACATGTATATTCCCCTCTCTTTGACTTTAAAGTCTGAGGACTTTAGAAATTGGCATTAGCAAGATGGGAGAGAAAGGGTAAGAGCATGAGCCTGAAAAAGAGAGGCCATCATTTCCAAGGCTTATTTATCAGAATAGGTATTACAGGAGTAATCCTTTTGTACACTGTTTATAATCTTTTGTACATTACAGTCTTTTTGTTCACTGAGTATTTTGATGTAACATCTTTATATATACCAATGTTAGTGGTTTGATCACCAAGTTGTGTCCGACTCTTGAGACCCCATGGATAGTGGCCCGCCAGGCACCTCTGTCCATGGGTTTCTCCAGGCAAGTATACTGGAATGGGTAGCTATTTCCTTCTCCAGGTGATCTTCCTGACTCAGGAATCAAACCAGGTCTCACGCATTGTAGGCAGATTCTTTACCAACTGAGCTATGAGGGAAGTCCCATGTATGCCAATATATGTTTCTAATTTTTGGTTTCACAAATTTCCCTCTTAGATATTTCTAAAATTTATAGGAATCCTCCTTATAGAACAAAGTTATACTCTAAAGCTGATATAATTGAATTTGGTAAAGGGCACCATTCAAATACTACTTTTAATCAAATTTATTGGTCCTACCACTGAAAGATGTAAGTTTGAAACTAACAGAATAGGAATAAATTTTAAAACTTTTGTTTATACCTTAATCTATTAGCTTAATTTTAAAATATAAATAATGATTATTTTTTCTGAGTTCTAACTATTTAGATAACATTGTATTATTTCAAGTGTTAAACAACTTTGGTTATGTTTATTTTACCTTAAAAACCAAGAGGTTTTAAAAAATAGTTTAAATCATTTTACTTAAAATTGCTCTTTTATATTACAGTATTTAAGACTGAAATATTATAATTTGTTTTAATGCAAATTTGGTCAACAGCATTGTAAAACATTTGCCAAACCTAGTACTTATAATTAAAAAAAAAATGTTGATCATCAGAGAATGTATCTGTGCTTCATTATTTTGAGGCTAAAAATTCTTCCATAATAAATTATCCTGTGAATGTATGACTGTAAGGATAGATGCGCATATGTGTGTACATGCTAGAAACACATGATGCAGTTGATATAACAATAGTTTAAGTGTCATAATCTTAATTGAAATATTAGGTTGATGAAAAAGTAATTGTGATTTTAGACTGTGAATTTTAAATCATATTAGCTAGGCTCAAACACAACTTTATTATTCAAAATAGGAAGCATTGCAGTCAACACATTTTTGCCAGTGGGAAATAAGTTTATTTTTTTCTATAGCATAAAAATCTGTGCTTCAGGGTTTGAGGGACTCTTGAAAAGCATTTTCTGCCTCCTGCTGGTTGTGGAAGCATTTTCTCTGCAAAAAGTTATTGAGATGCTTGAAAGTGGTAGTTGGTTGATGAGAGGTCAGGTGAATATGGTGGATGAGGCAAAATTTGTAGCCCAGTCCGTTCCACTTTGGACGTGTTGGTTGTGCAGAGTATGGCTGGGCATTGTCGTGGAGAAGAATTGGGCCTTTTCTGTTGACTGGTGCCAGCTACAGGTGTTGCCATTTTCAGTGCATCTCATCAATTTGCTGAGCATGCTTCTCAGCTGTAATGGTTTCATCGGGATTCAGAAAGCTATAGTGGTTCAGATGGGCAGCAGACCATCAAACAGTGACCATGACATTTTTGGGGTGCAAGTTTGATTTTGAGAAGTGCTTTGGAGCTTCTTCACCATCCAGCCACTGAGCTGGTCATCACTGGTTGTCATATAAAATCCATTTTACACCACATGTCACAATCCAGTTGAGAAATGGTTCTTTGTTGTTGCATACAATAAGAAAAGATGACACTTCAAGACAGTGTCAACAACAGTTCAAGATTTTTTTTTTATTTTTAGTCAGTGCATGAGCTTTTTCACCCTTTCAAATTGTTTCACATATTGCACAACCATAAAATGGTTGACACTAAATTCTTCAGCAACTTCTCATGTAGTTTAAGAGGATCAGTTATGATAATCCTCTCAATTAGTCCTTGTCAAATTTGATGGTTGGCCACTGTACTCCTCATCTTCAAGGCTCTTTTCTCCTTTGCAAAACTTTTTGAACCAGCACTGCATTGTTCATTCATTGGCAATTCCCAGGCCAGATGTGTTGTTGATGTTGTGAGCTGTCTTTGCTCCTTTAAACCCATTTTGAATTGAAATTTAAAAAAAAAAGCTCAGATTTTCTTTTTGTCTAACATTATTTCTATAGTCTAAAATAAATATAAAATGAACAAGTGATAAATCATTAGCAAAAAAATATAAAGCAAGAAGTATACATTAAAATGATGTACATTATTTAGGTATGTATTCCAGTATCAAGTGACAAAGAAGAATAATGCAAAACTGCAATTGCTTCTGCACCAAACTAATTACTATGATATGGGAGATAATGTAACTGCTAATAGTGTCAGTCAGTCAGTTCAGTCAGTTCAGTCACTCTTCGTGTTCTGCTCTTTCTGACCCCAGGAACTGTAGCACGCCAGGCCTCCCTGTCCATCACCAACTCCTGGAGTCCACCGAAACCCATGTCCATTGAGTTGGTGATGCCATCCAACCATCTCATCCTCTGTCGTCTCCTTCTCCTCCTGCCCTCATTCTTTCCCAGAATCAGGGGCTTTTCAAATGAGTCAGCTCTTCGCATAAGGTGACCAAAGTATTGGAGTTTCAGCTTCAACATCAGTCCTTCCAATGAACACCCAGGACTGATCTCCTTTAGGATGGACTGGTTGGATCTCCTTGCAGTCCAAGGGACTCTGAAGAGTCTTCTCCAACACCACAGCTCAAAAACATCAATTCTTTGGCAGTTAACCTTCTTTTTAGTCCAACTCTCACATCCATACCTGACCACTGGAAAAACTATAGCCTTGATCTGACGGACCTTGTTGGCAAAGTAATGTCTCTGCTTTTTAATATGCTATCTAGGTTGGTCAAAACTTTCCTTCCAAGGAGTAAGTGTCTTTTAATTTCATGGCTGCAGTCACCATCTACAGTGATTTTGGAGCCCAGAAAAATAAAGTCAGCCATTGTTTCCACTGATTCCCCATCTATTTGCCATGCAGTGATGGGACCAGATGCCATGATCTTAGTTTTCTGAATGTTGAGCTTTAAGCCAAAGTTTTCACTCTCCTCCTTCACTTTGATCAAGAGGCTCTTTAGTTCTTCTTCACTTTCTGCCATAAGGGTGGTGTCATCTGCATATCTGAGGTTATTGATATTTCTCCCAGCAATCTTAATTCCAGTTTTTGCTTCTTCCAACCCAGCGTTTCTCATGATATACTCTGCATATAAATTAAATAAGCAGAGTGACAATATACAACCTTGACGTGCACCTTTACCTATTTGGAACAGGTCTGTGGTTTCATGTCCAATTCTAACTCTTGCTTCCTGACTTGCATACGGGTTTCCCAAGAGACAGATCAGGTGATCTCGTATTCCCATCTCTTTCAGAATTTTCCACAGTTTATTGTGATCCACACAGTCAAAGGCTTTGGCATAGTCAATAAAGCAGAAATAGATGTTTTTCTGGAACTCTCTTGCTTTTTTGTTGATCCAGGAGGTGTTGGCGGTTTTATCTCTGCTTCTTCTGCCTTTTCTAAAACCAGCTTGATCATCTGGAAGTTCGCAGTTCACGTATTGCTGAAGCCTGGCTTGGAGAATTTCAAGCATTACTTAACTAGCATGTGAGATGAGTGCAATTGTGTGGTAGTTTGAGCATTCTTTGGCATTGCCTTTCTTTGGGATTGGAATGAAAACTGACCTTTTCTAGTCCTGTGGCCACTGCTGAATTTTCCAAATTTGCTGGCATATTGAGTGCAGCACTTTCACAGCATCATCTTTCAGGATTTGAAATAGCTCAACTGAAATTCCATCACCTCCACTAGCTTTGTTCATAGTGATGCTTTCTAAGGCCCACTTGACTTCACATTCCAGGATGTGAAGTCCTGGAAGACTTCACATTCCAGGATTCCACTCCTCTAGCTGAGTGTTAATGATGACACCATTGTGATTGTCTGGGTCTTGAACATCTTTTTTGTACAGTTCTTGTGTGTATTCTTGCCACCTCTTCGTAATATTTTCTGCTACTGTTAGGTCCATACCATTTCTGTCCTTTATTGAGCCCATCTTTGCATGAAATGTTCCCTTGTTATCTCTATTTTTCTTGAAAAGATCTCTAATTTTTCCCATTCTATTGTTTTCATCTATTTCTTTGCATTGATCTCTGAGGAACGCTTTCTTATCTCTCCTTGCTCTTCTTTGGAACTCTGCATTCAGACAGGTATATCTTTCCTTTTCTCCTTTGCTTTTCGCTTCTATTCTTTTCACAGCTATTTGTAAGGCTTCCTCAGACAGCCATTTTGGTTTTTTTGCATTTCTTTTTCTTGGGGATTGTTTTGATCCTGTTACACTAAATTTCACTTTTATTTTTTGCCTTATATACATACCACTTTTATTATTCAAAAAAAAAAAAAGCAAAATTCTTACCTTACATTACTCTTAGACTGGGGCTTTCCTGGTGGCTGAGATGGTAAACAATCTGCCTGCAATATAGGAGATCCAGTTTTGATTCCTGGGTTGGTAATATCCTCTGGAGAAGGATTGGCTACCTACACTAGTATTCTTGCCTGGAGAATTCCATGGACAGAGAAGCCTGGCAGGCTACTGTCCATGGGTTTTCAAAGAGTCAGACACGACCGAGTGACTAACACACATGCTCACATACATTCTTAGACTTAGATAAAAAAAGGGAGGATGATATTATTTAGTGAGACCACACATGATGTTTGTGTTGTAGATAGACCTTTGCATAATCTAAAACAAACCTTAAATGCATTTCAGGATTTTTCAATGTAAAACAAATGAGAAAATAAAAATAGAATTTTCTGAGAAGAAATACGTATGTGTGTTCAGTATTTTCTTAATTTAAACTTACCTTCTCAATGATAGTTTCTTAAAAAAAAAATTTTCCCCACTTGTAATTATTCACAGATACTATGAAATTTCATGTATATTGTGCACTAGAGTGTGTTTACTTTTATTCTTCACTTTCTAACCCTGACCCCACTTTAACACTAACCAGTGAATCAATAAATATATTACAGTTTCACAGTCAGTCACATTGATTCTTATCATATGTTTCATAATAAGAATCATTTGTAATGTCATCTTTTAGTAATTATATTGTATGGCTGTGTAAAATATCTTGCTTCTTTTATAAATATTATCAAACCTGTTCAATAGTTGGGGCTTCCCTGGTGGCTCAGATGGTAAAGACTCTGCCTGCAATGTGGGAGGTCTGGCTGTGAAACCCGGGTTGGGAAGATCCCCTGGAGAAGGGTGTGACAACCCACTCCAGTATTCTTGCCTGAGAATCCCCATGGACAGAGGAGCCTGGCAGGCTACAGTCTATGGGGTCACAGAGTGTTGGTCATGACTGAGTGACTAAACACAGCACAGTACATCATTTAATAATTGAAAATCCAGAAAATCAAATAGAAACGTGGTTATTTCTTTCAGAGTTTATAATTAACTAGTCCAGGAGGTTTCTTTAGTATCTAGCAAACTCTCTATTTCAGATTTGTTGTTTTCTGTAGATGAAGACAAGATTTATTTCAATGTTTATGTCAATAACTAGAGTTCATGAATTTAGACTTTAGAGTGCTGTGATGCTGGGTCTGAATAATCATTCCACTATGAAATTTGTGTCTGGCGTGATGTCTTGTGAGAGCACAGACTTAGTTGTACATTTGTTACTGAGCCATAATGATCAACATTTTTGTTGTATCATTCAGTGATTTATCATCATGTTGGAGACTGATGAATGTGACTCATGGTGTCAGCGCAGTGGATCCAGCAACTTGTTCTACAAATTTAATAGCAAAAATACTTAATGAATTCTCCATGTGAGTGTGTGATAAGCAAAACTCTTTGGTCATTATGCTTTATAGGCTAGTCATTACTGTTTTACCTTGGATGTATTTTTCCATTGTACCTTAAGTAGAGAGCAGCCAGTTCTTACTCTAACAGTTATAAATGTAGTTTTTTTTTCTTTTCTGAAATAGACATACTTGTTTAAATACACAATTATATCTAAATGTAAAATTTCATTAAGGATAGGCTAAATTATACCACAGTAAGAAATAACCAACACATCTTGAGGACTTTGAAACATCAGATTTATTTCTTAGTCATGTTAAAAGTACAGTGAGAAATAGCTGGGTGCCCTGCTTCATGTTGTCATTGTCCTGACCTTGTGACATAGGCAGATAGAGCAGTCACTGTTTAGAACGCTGCCGGTTGCTATGCCAGAAGGAGAAGAGATCATGTTGAAGTTCTGCTGGGCCTTGAAACTTCTGCTTTAGGAGTGGCACATGATACTGACACATATTTGGGCAAATTAAGTCAGATGAAGAGAAGCAGTTCTACCTTGGGTCCTAGAGAAGAGAGAATCAAGAATTAGTGCATGACCTTCATGACTACTAGATATATAATATTGATGTAGATATAGCTATAAATGTAAATATATTCATTTTAAGAGGTAGAGAATTGGCTTCTGAAAGACAATATATCCACATGAACACAAAGATTAGTATTGGTTTACTTGTAATTTTTAATTTGAGGCAACACTTAAGATTATAAACAGATTAGGATGGACAGGTAGATTAGGGAAAGGAGTGTGTAGTATGATGCTGTCTTGAAACATTTGTCTTTCCATGTATTTTACCCTTATTTTAACTTCTTTTCTTAGTTCAGTTCAATTGCTCAGTCATGTCCGACTCTTTGCGACCCCATGAACCTCAGCATGCCAGGCCTCTCTGTCCATCACCAACTCCCGGAGTTTACCCAAACCCTTGTCCATTGAGTCGGTGATGCCATCCAACCATCTCATCCTCAGTCAACCCCTTCTCCTCCTGCCCCCAATCCCTCCCAGCATCAGGGTCTTTTCAAATGAGTCAGCTCTTTGCATCAGGTGACCAAAGTATTGGAGTTTCAGCTTCAACATCAGTCCTTTCAATGAACACCCAGGACTGATTCCTTTAGTATGGACTGGTTGGATCTCCTTGAAGTCCAAGGGACTCTCAAGAGTTTTCTCCATCACCACAGTTCAAAAGCATCAATTCTTCAGTGCTCAGCTTTCTTCACCATCCAACTCTCACATCCATACATGACTACTAAAAAAACCGTAGTCTTGACTAGATGGATCTTTGCTGGCAAAGTAATGTCTCTGCTTTTTAATATGCTATCAAGGTTGGTCATAATTTTCCTTCCAATAGTAAGCGTCTTTTAATTTCATGGCTGCAGTCACCATCTGCAGTGATCTTGGAGGCCCCCCAAAAGTAAAGTCAGCCACTGTTGCTACTGTTTCCACATCTATTTGCCATGCGGTGATGGGACCAGATGCCATGATCTTAGTTTTCTGAATGTTGAGCTTTAAGCCAGCTTTTTTCTTCTCCTCTTTCACTTTCATCAAGAGGCTCTTTAGTTCTTCTTTACTTTCTGCCATAAGGGTGGTGTCATCTGCATATCTGAGGTGATTGATATTTCCCCCAGCAATCTTGATTCCAGGTTGTGCGTCCTCCAGCCCAGCATTTCTCATGATGGTCTTCTCAGATACCTGTTGCTTTTCTAAGCTACGTATTTGTCCATTTTAAGCATATGGAAATTGATACTTTATGAAAATGAATTATAATTCTGCATAATTAAACTTGGTAACTAGATAGTAATTTAGTTATATCCTTGAAGAGTTAATTTAGCAAAAAAGTGATTTTATTATTAATATCTGTAAAGAGAATTTGGCAAAATGAAAGGAATTATGATGCAGTAGCTGAGTAGTAAATTTGATTACCACAAAGTACAATATGAGTTCTGACATTGTTGAGTTGAAAATCATTTAACGTGACTTCATTTGTCACAGTTACATTTAAATGAGGCATGGAAGAGTTTCCAGTAAAAATTTAGAGTGCGTTCATGCATGCTCAGTTGCTTCAATTGTGTCCAACTCTTTGTGACACTATAGACTATGGCCTGCCAGGCTTCTCTATCCAAGGGGATTCTCCAGGCAAGAACACTGTAGTGGATTGCCATGCCCTCCTTCATGGGATCTTCTGGACCCATGGATTGAACCCTTGTCTCTGATGTCTCCTGCATTTGCAGGCAGGTTCTTTACCAGGGCTTCCCTTGTGACTCAGCTGGTAAAGAATCCTTCTGGGTTCAGTCCCTGGGTTAGGAAGATCCCCTGGAAAAGGGCAAGGCTACCCAGTCCAGGATTCTGGCCTAGAGAATTCCATGGACTGTAAATTCCTGAGGTTGCAAAGAGTTGGACACGACTGAGTGACTTTCACTACTTTGCCACTGATGCCACCTGGGAAGCCCAAAAGTTTAGAGTAAACTCAGGAAAAGCTCAGTAGAATTTTAGTTCCCAAACTTTGTTGCATATTGGAATTCTCTGGGAGACTTTAAAACATCCTAATGCTTAGGTATCAGAACATCTTGCTAGGGGCAGGTAGAGGGTGTTAGTGGTCCAACCATCAGGTTTTTATAATTTTTTTTCTTAAAAGCTCCTCGAGATTCTCTTGTGCAGTAAAATTTGAAATTATGAGAAAATACTGAATTAAAGATAAGTTTTCAGAATGTAAAATAATATTACTGAAACAATTAGGTTAATATATGTATAAGCATATATTTTTGTTCTTCTAAATAAAACACATATTCAGGTAATTGTCATAAGCAAATTATTTTGCAAACCTAATATTGTAGACTTTATGCTTAAGTTTTAAGTTTTACCAAGTTTTATGGTAGTGATATGTGTGTCATTCATCATGATGATAAGTATATCTTCTTAACACATGGCTTACTGCATAAAATCTGTTGATGGAAATATATTGATGGAAAAGAAGACAAATTCTAGGATATCCGATGGCCTTTTATAAAAACTTCTAATTCACTGATGTAACTTAGTTTTGCTGTTTAGAGTTTATTATTAAAAGTCAGTAGTGTTTTATGTATATGCATGAGTAAATATATGTAGTATGTATTGAAAAATATTCCTATTTATTAATTTACTTAAAAACATATACACTTATATTCAACAAATATCTATAGGTTAGTTGTGAAGAGCATGAACTTTGAAATCAGAGTGTTTGGGTTCAAATCCTGTCTTTGTCACTTACTAGGTTTGTAATTTTGGACAAGTAATATAAATTCAACTGTGCCCTCAGTTTCCTGGCCGTAGAAGAATACTTTACAATTATTAAACATTCAATACTTGGTAGTTTCTGTTATTTTTGTTTTATATTCACATATTCAACTCAGTATTTTTTTTTTAAAAAAACATGAATAAGATACTTTCCTCAGAAGTTTTAGTCCAGTGTTTTGTTTTTTTAATGCAATGTGATAAGCTCAGCAGTAATAGAATTTAGAAGAGGAAGAAGTGCTATTAATAATTCAGGAGGCATGTTCCTTGGGATTCAAGGAAGGCTTCCAAATGAAGGTGACTATTTTAAAGGACTTTTCCTGGGTAGGAGGTGAGGGAGAGCATAATTGTGCAGAAACAAAGGAATACATTGTAAAGAAAGTAGAGTGGGTGTTGAAAGCATGGCATGTTTGGGAAAAGGCAGAGAACTAACTGTGAGTGGGAGGGTGTGGAATGTGTGGAGAGGGAGAGAAGACCCAGTCCACGAAAACCTTTTTGTCTCATTCTAAGGAGTTTGGACTTTTTCTTGGTGGTAATGGAGAATCACCGAACAACTCATAATGCTAGTATTGGTATCTTTAGAACCAATAATCAATGCACTCACAAGTACATTATCCAAAATGACAAACCAGAGTAAGTTCTTAGTCTGTGATGAGTCTCTGAAAGGTTTTTAACAGTGAGCAACAAAAAGTAAATTTTTCATTAATGTATCTGCCCTGTACTCTTCATGCAGTTTAGCTTTCCTGTAATCTTAAATCATTTAGTCCTTATAATGAAAACTAGATAAGTATAATACATGTAATTGTCTTTTATCTGCAATTTGTAACAGCACATAAGTAGTAGTAATTTTGTCCCTAATATGGCCTCAGC
This sequence comes from Muntiacus reevesi, assembly GCF_963930625.1. NCBI lineage: Eukaryota > Metazoa > Chordata > Mammalia > Artiodactyla > Cervidae > Muntiacus > Muntiacus reevesi. The sequence continues at coordinate 135,851,906 of NC_089251.1, forward strand.
CATATATGCTATTCCCATTTTGCACCAAGAAATTGGCCATTTCATCCTCCCAGACTGAGTCAGTCATGCTAGTTCGATGTCTGCTGTTCTATTTTAAGTCCAAAGTGAAGCCTGCTTTTGTATAGGTTCCTTTTGACTCTCAGGGAGTTCTTTTTTGTACAGTGATTTACTAAGACATGAAGTTTATGCCGACAGGTGTTTGATGGCAAAAACAACTTAGTCTGTCGCCACAGGTATAAGTTACCTAGCTCTGTGTGAAGCTGCTCAGACTCCTATCAGTGATATGTTAATCATACTGTGGGATACTTAAATAAGCTTAAGACCTGGAACAAGATCAGAAGTAGGATAGATAGAAACTGATCAAGTATATTCACTTAGGGCTTCATCCTTTTTGTGTTGTGAAGATATAGATTTAGAGGATTCATCAGTTCATACTGTGAGTGGCCTGTGACTTGTCCCGCAACTTTCTTAAAATTTAGATTTCTTCATCTGACCTCTGAATTGAAAACATCATAACTCTATGATGTAACATTTGGAAAATCATACTGCTATTAAATTCAATATTTAAACAATAAGAGTGTAGGAAGTTTTAGGTATACTGCCGACTTAAGCCAGCATTATATTCAACCTGAATAATATTCTGAAATAAAGAGCCAAGTGTAGTTGAAAGACAACTGATCTTTATGATACCAGAGATTTCTCATTTTATGTATACTTGCTAAGTTCCTTCTACATAGAAACTCCTGTTCCAGATGCTGGCATACAAAAATGATTAAGTACAGTCCTTAACCCTGAAGGTCTTAGCCTATAGAGGGAAATAAATTTGTGCAATTAATTTTGAGAACATATCCTCACCTCCTTCAGATCTTTAGTTAAATATTATTCTTCCGACTGAGGCCTTTCCAGGCTGTCCTATATAAAACTGCACACACCATCTTCAAATGCATACTTTCTATTTCCCTTCACTTTTAATTTTCTTCTACTTTTATTTATCTAACATACTTTAAGTAACTTGTCATACTTAGACTATTTTTTCTTTTTCTTTTTAGTTTGCTTTCTGTTTTTGTTTTATTTTTTATTCTTTATTTTTGTTAATTTAGTCCTTACTGATTGTTTTTATTTTTGACTTCTTTTTTTTTTTTTTTTTTTTTTACTTTTCTTTCTGCTTGTTTGTTTCTGTTTGGTCTTATTTTTATCATTTGTCTTGGATTTAGTTTGTCTGTCTTCTTTCTTACTTTTTTAAGGTGTATTGTTGCTATTTGTTTGTTTTTGTTACTACTTGTCTTGTATTTTGTCTGTTTTTTTTTCTTCCCCCACCACCCCCACTCTTTTTCATTTTCTCTGGCCATGCTGTGTGACTTGTGAGTTCTTCATTCCCCAGCCAGGAGTCAGGGTAGGGCCTCTGGGGTTGGAGTACTGAGTCCAGGATGCCGGACCAGCAGATAATGACTTGGCCCAAGGAATATTAATCTCAGTCTGCTCTTCCGGAGGTATCCACCTTAAAACCAAGACCCAGCCCCACGCAACTGCCTGAAGGCCCCAGTGCCAGACACCTCATGTGGCCCTGTGCATCAGCTCCACCTACCAGAGTGCAGGCAGGTGTATCTCCCGCAGGAAGCCTATTTAAGCCCCTGGACCAACCTCACTCACCAGGGGGCAGACAACAGAATCAAGAGGAACTATGACCTGCAGCTTGCAGAAAGGAGACCGTAAACATAGTATGTCAGACAAAATGAGATAATAGAGAAATATGTTGCAGATTAAGAAGCAAGGTAAAAACACAAAAGACCAAATAAATGAAGAGGAAATAGGCAGTCTACCTGAAATAGAGTTCAGAGTTGTGATAGTAAAGATGATCCAAGATTTCGGAAATAGAATGGAGGCATGGACTGAAAAATAAGAAATGTTTAACAAAGACCTAGAGGAACTGAAGAACAAACTGTCAATGATGAACAACACAATAACTGAAATAAAAAATATACTAGAAGGAATCAATAGCAGGAAAGCTGCAGTAGAAGAAGAGATAAGCTGGAAAATAGAGTGATGGGAATAACTGGCGTGGAGCAGAGTAAAGATAAAAAATGAAAATAATTGAAGACCATCTGATACAAATGCTAATAGCCATAAAAGTGGAAATCACAGTAACACAATAATAGCTAGGGACTTTAACATTCCTATTGTGAATAGATTATTTCAGACAGAAAATTAATATGGAAATACAAACCTTAAATTGTACATTAGACCATGTAGACTCAATTGATATCATAGGACATTCCATCTGAAAACAGCAGAATACACTTTCTTCTCAAGTGCACAGAAACCATTCTCAAGGATAGATCACATCTTGAGTCACAAATTAAGCCTCAGTAAATTTAAGAAAGTTGACGTCATATCAAGCATCTTTTCTGACCACAGTGCTGTGAAATTAGAACTCAGGAAAAGAAAAGAAAACTGTGAAAGGCAACTCAGTACAAAAAACAAAACAACCCAATTGAAAAAAATAGGTGGAAGACACACTTAGACATTTCTGTAAAGAAGACATACAGATGGCCAGCAAACACATAAAAAGATGCTCACCATCACTAATTATTAGAGCAACACAGATCAAAACTATAATGAGGTATCACCTCACACTAGTTAGAATCAGTTCAGTTCAGAAACTCAGTCTTGTCTGACTCTGCAACCCCATGGACTATAGCACACCAAGCCTCCCTGTTTATCACTAACTCCCGGAGTGTACTCAAACTCATGTCCATTGAGTCGGTGGTGCCATCCAACCATCTCATCCTCTGTCGTCCCCTTCTCCTCCTGCCTTCAATCTTTCCCAGCATCAGGGTCTTTTCATATGAGTCAGCTCTTCGCATCAGGTGGCCACAGTATTGGAGTTTCAGCTTCAACATCAGTCCTTCCAATGAACACCCAGGACTGATCTCCTTTAGGATGGACTGGCTGGATCTCCTTGCAGTCCAAGGGACCCTCAAGAGTCTTCTCCAACACCACAGTTCAAAAGCATCAATTCTTCGGTGCTCAGCTTTCTTTATAGTCCAACTCTCACATCCATACATGACTACTGAAAAAACCATAGCCTTGGCTAGACGGACCTTTGTTGGCAAAGTAATGTCTCTGTCTTTTAATATGCTGTCTCGGCTGGTGATAACTTTCCTTCCAAGGAGTAAGCATCTTTTAATTTCATGACTGCAGTCACCATCTGCAGTGATTTTGGAGCCCCAAAATAATCTGTCACTGTTTCCCCATCTATTTCCTATGAAGTGATGGGACCAGTTAGAATGATCACCACCAAAGAAATCTGTGAACAGTAAATGCTGAAGTGGGTGTGGAGAAAAGGGAGCCCTCTTCACTGTTGATGGGAATGTAAATTAACATGGCCACAATGGAAGTTCCTTTAAAACTAAACAGGCAAAAACCACTACAATATTGTAAAGTAATTAGCCTCCAACTAATAAAAAAAAAATGAAAAAAAAAAACAAACAAACAACTAAACAGGATGGAAGTTCCTTAAAAAACTAAAAATAGGGCTTCCATATAGCTGAACAATCCTGCTCCTGGGCATATACCCAGGGAAAACAATAAGTCAAAAAGATACATGTGCCCCTCATTGCAGCACTATTTACAATAGGCAGGACATGGAAGCAGCCTAGCATCCATCATCAGAGGAGTGAATAAAGCAGATGTGGTATATATATACAGTGAAACATGACTCAGCTGTGAAAGGAACAAAACTGTGTTATTTGAGGATTTATAGACTATCATACAGAGTGATGTAAGTCAGAAAGAAAAAAAAAACAAATATATTAATGGTTATGTGTGGAATCTAGAAAAAATGGTACAAATAGTCTTATTTGTAAGAAGAAATAGAGACACAGACGTAGAGAACAAATATATGGATACCAAAGGAGAAACTCCTGGGAGTGATGGGACTAATTGGGAGATTGGGATTGATGTATATACATTTGATACTGTCTATAAAATAGATAACTAATGAGAAACTGCTGTATTAACATAGGGGACTGTACTTTGTGTTCTGTGGTGAACTCAATGAGAAGGAAATCTAAAAAAAGAGCTGGTTTATTTACACATATGGCTGATTCAGATATACTGTCTTGATTGATCCTCACAATGACTCTCTGAGGAAAACTTGGTATTTTATAAATAAAGAACTTTATGACTAAATTACTGGTTAAGTCTTGTCTGAGCTTGCATAGCTGATAATGATTGAGTTGTGATTGGGATTTATGTCTAATCCTGAGGTGATTTGTGTAGTGAGAACAAAAATGAGTCCAAAGACAATGGGTAAAGAATGATGTTCATTATTAATTTTTAAGATGAATGCTTAACAGATGGACACTCTTATAACTAGTTTCAAGTAATGCGGAAGAAGCTGAAGTGGAATGGTTCTATGAAGACATACAAAACCTTTTAGAACTAATACCCCCAAAAGATGTTCTTTTCATTATTGGGGACTGGAATGCAAAAGTGGGAAGTCAAGAAACACCTGGAGTAACAAGCAGATTTGGCCTTGGAGTTCAGAAGGAAGCAGGCAAAGGGTAATAGAGTTTTGCCAAGAGAACGCACTGGTCATAGCAAACACCCACTTCCAACAACACAGAAGACTCTACACATGGACAGCACCAGATGGTCAACACTGATATCAGATTGATTATATTCTTTGCAGCCAAAGATGGAGAAGCTCTATACAGTCAGCAAAAACAAGACCGGGAGCTGACTGTGGCTCAGATCATGAACTCTTTATTGCCAGATTCAGACTTAAACTGAAGAAAGTAGGGAAAACCACTACACCATTCAGGTATGACCTAAATCAAATCCCTTATGATATACGGTAGAAGTGAGAAATAGATTTAAGGGACTAGATCTGATAGACAGAGTGCCTGATGAACTATGGACAGAGGTTAGTGACATTCTACAGGAGACAGGGATCAAGACCATCCCTGAGAAAAGGAAATGCGAAAAAGCAAAATGGCTGTCTAAAGAGGCCTTACAAATAGCTGTGAAAAGAATAGAAGTGAAAAGCAAAGGAGAAAAGGAAAGATATACCCATTTGAATGCAGAGTTCCAAAGAATAGAAAGGAGACATAAGAAAGTCTTTCTCAGTGAGCAGTGTAGAAATAGAGGAAAACAATAGAATGGGCAAGACTAGAGATTGCTTCAAGAAAATTAGAGGTACCAAGGGAATATTTCATGCAAAGATGGGCTCAATAAAGAGCAGAAATGGTATGGACCTGACAGTAGCAGAAGATACTAAGAAGAGGTGGCAAGAATACACAGAAGAACTGTACAAAAAAGATCTTCATGACCCAGTTAATCATGATGGTGTGATCACTCACCTAGAGCCAGACATCCTGGAATGTGAAGTCAAGTGGCCTTAGGAAGCATCACTACCAACAAAACTAGTAGAGGTGATGGAATCCCAGTTGAGCTATTTCAAATCCTGAAAGATGATGTTGTGAAAGTGCTTCACTCAATATGCCAGCAAATTTGGAAGACAGCAGTGGCCACAGGACTGGAAAAGGTCAGTTTTCATTCCAATCCGAAAGAAAGGCAATGCTAAAGAATGCTCAAACTACCACACAATTGCACTCATCTCACATGCTAGTAAAGTAATGCTTGAAATTCTCCAAGCCAGGCTTCAGTAATACGTGAACCGGGAAATTCCAGATGATCAAGCTGGTTTTAGAAAAGGCAGAGGAACCTGAGATCAAATTGCTGACCTCTCCTGGATCATCGAAAAAGCAAGAGAGTTCCAAAAAAATCTGTTTCTGCTTTATTGACTATGCCAAAGCCTTTGACTGTGTGGATCACAATAAACTGTGGAAAATTCTGAAAGAGATAGGAATACCAGACCTCCTGACCTGTCTCTTGAGAAACCTGTATACAGGTCAGGAAGCAAGAGTTAGAACTGGACATGGAACCACAGACTGGTTCCAAATAGGAAAAGGAAGACGTCAAGGCTGTATATTGTCACCCTGCTTATTAAATTTATGTGAAGAGTACGTCACAAGAAATGCTGGGCTGGATGAAGCACAAGCAGAAATCAAGATTTCTGGGAGAAATAAATACCTGTAACTTCAGATATGCAGATGACCACCCTTATGGAAAATAGTGAAGAAGAACTAAAAAGCCTCTTTATGAAAGTGAAAGAGGAGAGTGCAAAAGTTGGCTTAAAGCTTGACATTCAGAAAACTAAGACCATGGCATCCAGTCCCATCACTTCATGGCAAATAGATGGGAAAACAGTGGCTGACTTTATTTTTTGGGGCTCCAAAATCCCTGTAGATGGTGATTTCAGCCATGAAATTAAAAGACGCTTACTCCTTGGAAGGAAAGTTATGACCAACCAAGGCAGCATATTAAAAGACAGAGACATTACTTTGCCAACAAAGGTCTGTCTAGTCAAGGCTATGGTTTTTCCAGTAGTCATGTATGGATGTGAGAGTTGGACTATAAAGAAAGCTGAGCACCAAAGAATTGATGCTTTTGAGCTGTGGTGTTGGAGAAGACTCTTGAGGGTCCCTTGGACTGCAAGGAGATCCAACCAGTCCATCCTAAAAGAGATCAGTCCTGGGTGTTCATCGGAAGGACTGATGTTGAAGCTGAAGCTCCAATACTTTGGCCACCTTATGCGAAGAGCTGACTCATTTGAAAAGACCCTGATGCTGGGAAAGATTGAGGGCAGGAGGAGAAGGGGACGACTGAGAATGAGATGGTTGGATGACATCACTGACTCAATGGACATGAGTTTGGGTAGGCTCCAGGAGTTGGTGATGGACAGGGAGGCCTGGTGTGCTGCAGTTCATGGGGTCACAAAGAGTTGGTCACAGTTGAGTGACTGAACTGAGCTGATCTCTAGAATCCGAAACATAATTTTCTCTAGTTACTCAATGAGTTAAGATTCAGTTAACATTTTGAACTTTTAGGTTGTAGTGTGTATGCACATAGTGCTAAATCACTTCAGTCATGTCCAGCTCTTTGTGACTCTATGGACTGTAGCCTGCCATGCTCCCCTTTCCATGGAATTCTATAGGCAAGAACAGGAATGGGGTGCCATTTCCTTCTCTAGAGGATCGTTTTCCAGGGATTGAACCTGTGTCTCTTACATCTCCTGCAATGTCAGATGGGTTCTTTTCCACTAATGCCACCTGGTACATCCAAGTATTAATTCATTTTGCAATGCTTCTGCTAATAATTCTAACAAAAAATGTTACCTTTACACATATGTTGTTTAATAGACAGTTTATCTTTTAAAAGTCGTGTCTATTGTGAAAGCTTGAAGATTAAAGAGTGGATTAATAGTTATTGTTCACATAACAAGCTGAAAATATTTTGACACAATCAGGTAAAAAATTGGTTTGCAAAATTTCATTTTTATTTGTCAATGTTTTTGCTGTTTAGCTTGAGCTCCAGCAATGCTATCCACTATTTTTTTAAATAACATCATTGAACTTAGGTATAGCCTTTAAAAATTATATTTTATTTTTAAAATTAAAATATCTAAGGTAAGGGAAAAATAAATCATGCCTTAATTTAAGGTACTTTTTCCATTATATAAACTATCCCTGGATGAAACATATACTGAAATACTTAATAAGAAAAATCTGCTCAGTGTGAGATTTAAAGTTTATTTGTCCTTACCGTCTAAAAGGACATAAAAGATTTAGTCAAGAGAGTACTTTTAAGGAATTAGGTTATCTTTAGTGCATCAATTTGAAGTATATATAAGTTAAAATAAAGATTTGGGGCCCCAAATCTACAGTCTGTCATTCTTGAATTTTCTTTGGCTTTTACCCTCACATTCACTCAGTCACCAAATTCCTCTGATATTTCTTTCTGAATGTCTCCCAAGTTCGGCCTCTTATCTGAGTACTTCCTCATCACCCAATCTAGAATACCATGATCCTGCCTTAGCCTCCTGGCCAGTTCTCATTCAAATGCCCTGAGAGCCAGAGTGATATGAAATGTAAATGTAATCGTGTCTCCTCCCCACTTAAAACCTTTACAGTTTCCTGTTGCTCTTAGGAGAAAGATGAAACTCATGCACAGACTAAAAGGGTTTTACCGTCTTTCTAACAGCACATAACCTCAGCCATAAATGGCTTTTTCATGGCCTTTGCATGGACACTGCCTGGTCACAGTCCTTTCAGCCGTTTACTTATTTGAAAGTGCTTCTTGCCCGCTAGACTGTAGGCTTTTAAGGCACCCTGAACTCCTTTTGTCAAAATGTACACTACACTTTCTGCCAAGTTATGCTGTGTTAACTTATGTTTCTGTTCTTGCCTCACTGTCCTGCAAGTTCCCCTGCCAGGCACCAGCTCTGGTTGGTGTTGCAATTGTTGCTTCTGGCATAGTGACTGAAGTGTCATCATTGCCCAGTAAATATCTATTAAGTTAGTAAATGAAGGAATAACAGTTACATAGCTTTTTATATTTTTCTATTGTAAGTCAGAAAAGACATGACTTATTAGCAGCCCTTAGATTGGAGGTGAGTACATTGACAAAATTCCCACTGACAAAATTATTCACTATTGTATAAGATCATATTCCACCATAAACAAGTGTATATGTAATGTAACCTCTTAATATTCCCATGTCTATATGAGCTTGACTACAGGACAATTATAATTGAGCAATTGAATATTCATCTCATATCTTTTCATAGTTAAGATTTGTAAATAATACAGTTTTCATATTTGAAATAAAAAGATGAATATTCTCAGATGTAGCCTGAAATAGAAGATGCTTTCAGGAAAGGTTTATATTTATATACCAATGCCTTAACATTTAATCTATTTCAGTCCTGAAACCTTGACAATTCTTGAATTAGAATCAATGAATCAGTGTAACTACTTTCTTTTTCATGAGTTTCCTCATTAAATGCTTCACTTATGGCATTGTCATAATGTGACCAAATTGTAGAGACATGTAAAATTATTCTGCTTTTAATGTACTGTCTTTTAAAAGTACTATTTTTTTAATGACAAAAACATGTAAGTGTAATTATAGTAATTAGCTCTGTCTATAAGCAAATCTTGCAATAAAACTCTTTCGCTCCACATTAAATCAAATCTCACTCTGCAGTCTTGCCATTGTTATTGTCATAATAAAATTTAATTAACATCACAGGGATCATGTTGGCATTTTGGATGAGTATTTTTTTTAGGATGAAGTATTTATCTTGTATAGATGTAGAGCTATATTATATTTACAGTGAGGTACAACCTGAAGTGGCATCAGTCTTTCTTATATTGGATGTTTGTTTGATTGGTCACTGATAAAGATTGGTTTTACCAATAGGTTAATAAAAATTTTTAAAAACCACATGTGTGTTCCAGAGAGGAGAATAAAGAGAATGACAAAAATCACCCATAACTCCTTCACCAAGAGATGATAGGAGGCAATATTTTTCTATATATTTTTACCATCTTAAATCTACTTTCTGTTTTCCAGCTTTGAGGTCATAATATATATTGCATTTTATTTTTTGATTATTCATTTCACATATTATTAATGTGAACTATTTTCATGTCATGTTGCATTTTTTAGGAGTGTTTTTGACGTAATGGCTGTGTTAAGTAACATTATAATGATGTTTCACATTCCTGATTTCAGTAGGTGTTACTAGTTTACCTCAATTTACTTGAACACCATTAATAACAACAAAATAAAAAGAATTGGTTGGAAAAATTAACTGAAACATTTGACCAGTGGCTAATATCCAGAATCAATTAAAAACTGTCCACAATTAATACGAAAAATAGATGCCCTGATAGAGAAATGAGCAAAATATAGATATGCTATTGATAAAAAAAACAACTGGGAATATGGAAAACATGTTCAGTCATATATATCCAAATGGAGGCAGCATTTTGCTACAATCTTTGGTAGAATAAGATTGCCAGAATTTAAAAAGATTTTCTGTGTTGTCAGGGTATAGGAAAGAGGACAGTCCCCTAGCCTAGTAAATTCAAACCATTCAGAAAATAATTTAGAAATTAAAAAAAATTAAGTCATTCAAGTTTTTAGAACTTTATTCCAGGAAAATATTCTGATATCTATTTTAAAAATGGGCAATTATCTTGTTTTGTTTTCAAATAATAGGACAAAACTTGAGAGTAAATAAATTTTTAATATAAGTTATGGGATTTGTGAGTTAAGTAATACTGTAATAACATAATTGATTAATATGCAGTCAGTAAAGTGGAATAATATACATTTATTATCTATTTAAAATTGATTACAAAAGAGTATAATTTTTACTTTTGTTTTTCATTTTTTTATATAGACACGTTTTTATTTAGTTGAAATTTATAAGGAGGTTATTATGATAAGAACTTAGAACATACATTTGAGCTTTCTCTCTGGATTCAGAGTCAGTCAAAAATAAGGCATGCTTAAAAAAACTTCTTTTAAGAAGTCATTTTCTTGAAAGAAATTGATGTCATTAAGTAAAATATAGAATACTTATTGAAGTCGTTTGTTTGTCTCTGCTAAGGCTTAAGTAGATATTGTGAACCTGTTGTACCTAAATATCTGCCACATTAAAAAAAAATGAAGCTGCTTTTTCTTGAAGCTCTTCATAGGCCTTGAAGCTGCTATAAAGGCCATTAAGTTGTGTTAATCACTCAGTCATGTCTGACTGTTTGTGACCCCGTGGCCTGTGCTCCTCTGTGCATGGAATTCTCTGGGTAAGAATACTGGAGTGGGTTCCCATTCCCTTTTGTAGGGTATCTTCCTGACCCAGGGATCAAACCGGGGTCTCCCACACTGCAGATAGATTCTTTACTATCTGAGCCACCAGGAAAGCCCTATAAAGATCATATCTAACATTTAGTGATTCTTGCTATGTATGAGATGTTCATCCTATTTTAAGAATTTTGTGTATTTTAACTTATAACAATAACCCTATAAAATAGATATCTTGATTATCCACATTTTGTAGCAGAAGAAACTAAGCTGACAGAGTGTTGATGCATGCCTGCTAAGTTGCTTTAGTCGTGTCTAACTCTTTGCGACCCTATGGACTGTAGCCTGCCGGGCTCCTCTGTGCATGGGATTCTCCAGGCAAGAATACTGGAGTGGGTAGCCATTTCCTTCTCCACAGAGTGTTGGTATCTTGCTCCAATCAGGCTTACTGAGTGGTTGACCTTAGATTTGAATACAGGCAGTCAGTTTTAGGGTCACTAAACTATATTGCTTCTTAAGTTAGGAATTAAAACTTGGAGAAGTTTAAGTTAAGTTTAAGTTTAAGTTTAAGTTAAGGCTGTTTTCTGGATTCTTTCTGAATTTTAGATTGAGATGAGCTTTAAATAGTCTCCAGCAAAATACAAGTTTGCCCCAGATCTTTTGGGACCCTCTGGAGTTCATCACAGTATTTTAAAGCATTATACTGCTAAATGATTCCATTCTTTCCAGTGTCCTTTAGAAAAGCTATTGCCCCATTCTTTCTCTTTAAGAACACTTTTAACAGAAGACATTTTATGCCATACTTTAAAGGTAGTAAAAGATCCCAAAATACATGAAATAAGTCAGCTAAAATTAATACACAGTCACTACTACTGTGTAAGACTATCTGCAAACACCTATCAAAGTTTCACTGACAACCCACTGGGTTGGCCTTCATACTGGGGGGAAGAGGATAACTGTCTACTACTCTTCCTCCTTGGGACTCTCATGGAACACTGCTAAACCAGAGGAACCCTGGGAAAAATATTTACCTTTGCTTTGTCATTATATGCATACAGCTCAGATGTAAGAACATTCACACACATACTCTGCCATGGACGGCTGTGTGAATGGAAGGAAATAATGCATATAAGGGGCCCAGTACAGTAGGCCTGACTGGTCGTGTGTAGTCCAAAATGCTAAATTTCGATATCATTGTTAATTAATGATGTAGTATTGTATATACACATCATATTAAGTACATTAGCCTTCTCATTCACCTGCCACTTCTCCGCTTAGTATCTACTCTTGCAAGATTTGCCTTATGAACTGAAGTATAGTCTTTAGGAAATCTCCCTTCAAAAAAGTGAATGTGGTGAAAAGATGCTCAACATCACTCATTATCAGAGAAATGCAAATCAAAACCACAATGAGATACCACTACATGCCAGTCAGGATGGCTGCTATCCAAAAGTCTACAAGCAATAAATGCTGGAGAGGGTGTGGAGAAAAGGGAACCCTCTTACACTGTTGGTGGGAATGCAAACTAGTACAGCCGCTATGGAGAACAGTGTGGAGATTCCTTAAAAAACTGGAAATAGAACTGCCATATGACCCAGCAATCCCACTTCTGGGCATACACACCGAGGAAACCAGATCTGAAAGAGACACGTGCACCCCAATGTTCATCACAGCACTGTTTATAATAGCCAGGACATGGAAGCAACCTAGATGCCCATCAGCAGATGAATGGATAAGGAAGCTGTGGTACATATACACCATGGAATATTATTCAGCCATTAAAAAGAATTCATTTGAATCAGTTCTAATGAGATGAATGAAACTGGAGCCCATTATACAGAGTGAAGTAAGCCAGAAAGATAAAGAACATTACAGCATACTAACACATATATATGGAATTTAGAAAGATGGTAATGATAACCCTATATGCAGGACAGAAAAAGAGACACAGATGTATAGAACAGACTTTTGGCCTCTATGGGAGAAGGCGAGGGTGGGATGTTCTGAAAGAATAGCATTGAAACATGTATATTATCAGGTGTGAAACAGACCACCAGCCCAGGTTGGATGCATGAGACAAATGCTTAGGGCTGGTGCACTGGGAAGACGCAGAGGGATGGGATGGGGAGGGAGGTGGGAGGAGGGATCAGGATGGGGAACACATGTAAATCCATGGCTGATTCATGTCAATGTATGGCAAAAACCACTACCATATTGTAAAGTAATTAGCTACAACTAATAAAAATAAATGACCAAAAAAAAAAAGTGAATGTGGGAGAGCTCATAAAGGTGATTTGCTACTCTCAGTTGAAAAGGGCATTAAAATGTTGGTTTAAAGTTGGGAAACTTGGAAAACAGAGCCTTCAGAAAATGGAATCCAAAGGTACGTTTGTTTGTAGGTGATAAAAGTCTGCCATGGAAATAGCATGAGAAGGTCCAAGAAGATTCTGGTTTGGAAAGAGTGGAGAGGCATATATAACAGTGGAAAAGAAGGATTAAAAAGGATTTGAGCCATATCAGTTTTGCCCAGGGCTTCCCCTGGTGGCTAGTACAGCTTCTTTGATTATCTTAATGCTTTTTTTTTTTGGTCAGTCCTGGCAAACTTTAAAACCTGGGGATGTAGAATGAGGGTGATTGCTGTGGAGAGAGTGCCACAAAATGACAAAGATAAGGGAGCAGCCACCTATTAGAAAAATGCCATCCTAAATCATGATTTACTGTATAAACTGATGATTTGGAAGAGTTATATTTCTGAATACTAACAAAATGAATATATTTTTCTAATTCATTACAGTTAGAACAAAGTAGATGGGGCTACTTAAGTTGGGGATGATTAAAAATGTCTGTGAACAGTGAAAAAATTTACAGTCTTATGTATTATTGTTCAAAGATAGTAGGAAAAAATGGTTTAGTCTCTTGGGAGACAGACCTTTTTGGAAGTACCAAGTGAAGGTCACTCAGTCGTGTCCAACTCTTTGTGACCCCATGGACTATACAGTCCATGGAATTCTCCAGGCCAGAATACTGGAGTGGGTGGCATTTCCCTTCTCCAGGGGATCTTCCCAACCCAGGAATCAAACCCAGGTCTCCTGCATTGTTGGCAGATTCTTTACTGGCTGAGCCACAGGAACGCCTGAAAGTACCAAAGTCATTCACAAAAAGTAAAGGATGCAATATGCAGTGAAATGACAGTATATGTTTGCATGTTACTACTTGTCAAGTATTTTATCTCTGCTGATGGTGTATTGCCACTGTAGCTAGTCTGCTATGGTAAGTATGGAGCTCATATGCTGTCTGCTCTTATTTCATTGACTGGTCTACTCTTGAACTCTGGATCCTTTTAAAAGGAGACTCACAATGTTACAGATTTTTCAGTAGAACTTAGTAAATTGTTCAAAGATCTTGAGTCTATTAGAGAACCCAGGCAGAGGAAAGAGCCTGTCACAAATTTTTAAGATTCCTTTTGTTGAGTTTTGCTTTTATTAAAAGTAAAGTAAAACTTAAGTCACCAAATGTTAAATTTTTCAAAGTCCATGATGCAGGGCTACTGAAAAGTTAGATTTACTATTTTAATTTTTTTTTGGAGAGAATATGAAGAGTTCATTTTTATGGTTGAGTTTTAGCATTTGAATTGATTGTGCACAATATTCTTTGAAGAAGATGTGGTTTCTTGCCTAAAGTCTGCTTGAGTTTGAACATTAGTAAGTTATATCAAACTTCCCAGTGGGCTTAGAAGCAGTATAATTAATTAAAAGATAAAATATCACTAAATAAAATGGATAAAAATTTTAAAGTGGATAAAAATATCACTAAATTGGGTTAATATTGTGTGACAAATAAAAGATGTTAGTGCAGAAAGGAAGTAAAGTCATTTCAGAAAAATTTCAGACAGAAAAATAGAATTTCCTATAAGGACTCAAAAAACGAGAAAATTAAGTTTTTGGATGAAAAACTTTATCATGAATTGTTCTATAGTGATCATTTTGCTACTTAATTGTATTCTCACAGAAGAAACAAAAATTTTTCATCAAAACATAGTCCTCTTTGGAAAACAATTGGACCTTACATGTATTAATTTAAAAGGATGTATTAATTTTTAATTTAAGGATATATTTAGTTTAAGGATTAATTTAAGGATGTGTTAACATCCTTACATGTATTAATTTAAAAGCTGAAAATATTATGTAAATACATAGGTGTTTATTATGCAAGTATGGATATTAGTGGGCTTCCCAGGTGGCTTAGAGGTAAAGAATCTGCCTGCCAATGCAGGAGGCTCAGGAGACATGGATTCAGTCCCTGGGTTGGAAAGATTCACTGGAGGTGAATACCACTCCGGTATTCTTGCCTGGGAAATCCCATGGACAGATGAGCCTGATGGCCTACAGTTCACGGAGTCACAAACAGTCAGACACAACTGAGCACACAAACATACACACACACACATGAATATTAGTATCAGACAATTAAATAACACATATCCCTCAATTTTTAATATATTTATCATCATACCTTTTAATTGTAAGTCTGCTTTTTTTTTGTTCCACCAGAAAAAATCTAAATGCCTTAATTATGAGGAGCTGTTTCCCCCTGTAGGTGTTATTTCTTTGCAGAAGTAAATTTTAGAAATTAAGAACTTAGTTTTAGAAAAGAATTAAGCTACTGCATGATTCTATGATAATTGAATGCAAAAATCCCTTCAACATCCAAGTTTAATCTGAACAATTTTAGTAATTAAGCTTGCTTCTTTATGTGGTATCCCATTATTAGATATCTTGATAATAATTATGAGAAAACTCTTACCTGATTTGAGTTACAGACCAAATTTTGGCCTTATGATACTCTTAAGCTATTATTTTCTTTCCCTTAACAATGCTTTGTAAATATGTGAAGACGACAGATTCTCATTCTCTATAAGCCGCTTTTGAATTAGCTACTCATAGTTTTTTCCTGCTT
This sequence comes from Muntiacus reevesi, assembly GCF_963930625.1. Taxonomy (NCBI): domain Eukaryota; kingdom Metazoa; phylum Chordata; class Mammalia; order Artiodactyla; family Cervidae; genus Muntiacus; species Muntiacus reevesi. The sequence continues at coordinate 135,867,578 of NC_089251.1, forward strand.
TTTTTTTTTTTTTTTTCAAATTACATCTTAAAAAACTTCTGTTTTCTGTCTAGATTATATCTCAATATAGTGATGAATGTCCTTGCATAAACTTGTTTGTAATATCATTGTACCAAATATCCTGTAGTAGCTGATTACCTGATTAGGTTTAACAACTGATATATTTACATGAAGTAAGATTGTTGTAACATTCTGAAAATCAGTACAGTGATTCATACTGGGAGGACATAAAATTATGAATTACTGCTTACTGAGTGAAAAGAAGTGGAGTGTCTATTTACAGGAATGAATTAAAGATTTGTTTTCACTTGATAACTCCTTCTTAGACTTTTCTACTTTCAACACTCCTGATTCTCCTACTTATGTCTTTGCTGTAACTAACATAAAAGAGGTTGCTCCTTCTGCCAACATCTAACAATTTCCATTTGGGCCTTTTGAAGTATCTGGTTCACCAATGTTTCTTTTCTCCCTTTCTGATAGACTACATCTCTCATACAAATCATGACCCAAATGTCATTCAAAGAGAAATTGTTTGCAGGTCAGACCAAACAAAACATAAACACTTCCATATTCTAGATTTTCTACCTTCAGGATTTTTGCATTAACTGATATTTTACCTATACTTATCATTTTCTTTCTTCTTTGATGATGGGATTTATCCTCCAAATCCCATCAACACAAAGCTCACCTCTCAGTCAAGTCTTTACTATAAAAAAAAAAAAAGAGTTAAGTAGCCCTCTTATGAAGCCTTTTTAAGAATAAACAATAATTGATCATGCTGCCAAACATGTAAGGATCTAGGGAGATAAAGATAATACAGTTTCTACTATCAAGAATCTCATAGTCTATTTAAATAACTATGTTGACCAGTATTGCAATATGAATGTAAAAACATAAATAAAGGTGATATGTGACTATTGCTCAAAAAAATTGACACAAAGGAAGGAGTGCCTTATAAAGAAAACATTTGAGCAGGCCTTAAAGAATAACTGAGAACTAATTCTCTGTGCTACTTTAGATTTGGTTCATATTATATAGTATTTTTATGTGGTTGTACACATTAGGTGTCTCTTTGCCCTGATAATACATCTATCTCTGTGCTATGATTTCTATGTGTTTTTGGTACTTAACGGGATTTATTATCTAACAAGTGTAACCACAGATTCAATAATGTTTGAGGAATGAGTTAAGACCAAAAATTTCTAATCCATTTCAAAAGTTATCTCTTCCTTTCTTCTAAGCTTTGTCTTTCCTTAAATTTTAAGTTCAGGGATCAGCTTACACTCTTTTCAATACTGTATTACCTCTTGCTACTTTCCAGAATCATTTTTATTTTTACTAATTAATTTTATTTTATGGAAACCAAAGCAAATAATTTTTAGATTTCTGTTCATATCGTTGAAATATGACTCAGTAATGGAAATAGCTGAGACATCTGTGAAAGAACTAAAGACAATCGTCTGGGTAACCAAAAACTCGGAGAGTCTAATGGATGAACAGGACAGGGAGGACTCTTTTTTACTGTGCTTATTTATTTTATATACAATCTTAAAACCCTTATTTTTATTTTTTCCTGATGGTTATGTACCTGTAGAAACCAATAAAATATGCCAATAAAACCTGTAAATTTGGTGAATGTTTCTACTCAGTCATTAACTAATGTAACTTACATTGTATAACTACTGTGATACTTTTCATTTAAAACTAATTTCCTTACTTTTTAAATTTGGTTGATTGTTATCTCTCTTTATGAAATGGAACAAAGGTAATCAATTAAAATGCTTTGTATTTATATGTTTTCTATAAATTTGCATACTATCCTGTGAGTGTTAATTGCTCAATCATGTTTGATTCTTTGCGACAACATGGACAGTAGTCTGCCAGGCTTCTCTGTCCATGGAATTCTCCAAGTAAGAATTCTGAAGTTGGTAGTCATTGCCTTCTCCAGGAGATTCCCGACCCAGGGATGGAACTCTGGTCTCCTGCGTTACAGGTGGATTATTTCCCATCTGAGCTACCAGGGAAGCTCCATAATATCATATATAAAACTATATATCAGCAACTTATTTTAGTAGCAAAATTCTAAAGGAAAATTTGATGAATCCATAATTTTGTAGACAGTGCTGTTGGTGACATATATATGAGGACATATAATGCAGGAATTATAAATAGTTTGCAGGTTAAGATGCAATCTTGGAACTGATGTTTTGTTTCAATAATTATTGAAAAATTATTTTAATTAAAATTATTCTAATTAAGATTTACTCATTCAACAAACACTTACTATGTACAGCTATGATTAAAGTGTTTTACCAAGCATTCCCAATACAAAGATGACCAAAATAGGCCATGGTCTCAAAGACACTGTTTACTATTGATAGCTATCACTTTACTATTGATACAGTTTATGTATCTGTTAATCATATAGTCAGTCAGTAAATTTCATAATTTTTTTTACTGATGCAGATGTTGTACATTAAGATTTGCTGGAGTTATAAGTATATAGCCAGAAAAAATAATTGTATAGATGCATTTTAGGACATCTATTTTTTTAGTGAACCATAAGACCTTGATGAGTTTGAAATTGGATGATGATCATTCATTAAGATGTAAAGATAGCAATAAAGGAGAATTTATAAGTTATATGTGATATTTTAGTTTCACATATTTTAAGGATCTCTGCAGAGATCTAAATGTGCACTTGAATCAAGCATTTTTTGGTTATAAAACTATTAAAATAACTTTTCAAGTAATTGATTTTATACAGAATACTCATATCACAACTGTCTTATGTATAATTTAAGAACTTTGGACCAAAAAAAGCAATTAATGTACTCTTTCTCTTGAGCCTGAGCCTTCCTTGTATCCACAAGTATTAAGTTTAATGACAAAGGAGAAAAAGAAGGGAGACTTGTGGAAAATATCTAGTACCAGTAAAGAAATTAAGGAAATGTAATGTCTTTTGAGTAGTGTCCTAGAGAAAGTGCTCATAAATCCATTTGAAGAAAAATGCATATGTATTAGATATTATAATCTCCCATTTCAGTGAATTACATTCTGTAATCCTTCATTATATATTGAAGGACATAGCATAGCTTTTCTTTCTAGCATTAGGTGAGCAGTGGTATTTGAGCAATATAAATGAAGCAAAAGGAAAAAGAGTAGATTTCCTAGACATGTTATTTTAGCAGAGTTCTCAGTTTAGAAATACTTTATACATTTATTTGTTTTCTCTTTCTGTGTGCAAATTCTCTGTGATGTGATAGATGGGGAATTATTTTTATTTTTTAAACAACAATAAAAACAAAATTAAATAAAAGTTGATATTTAGAACACTTCTTAAACTGTTTAAATTGATTTATACAATCTTGCATAATACTTAAAATATTAATAAATGAACTCTTTGCCCTGAACAACTATAATGTAAGAATTCTTAATAAATTCAATGACAGTAAAATTTCTCTTGCAATGTGACTACATTTTAAATGTTTTAAGTGAAAATTCTTGAGGTGTTACGTTATAATTTGCAGATGGATTAGAAATTTAAGATTCTGCATTAGCAGCTTTTCCTCATTTAAAGTAACACATTTCTTTTTCCAAATTCTTCTACTTGGACATTTCATCACTAAGGAGGAAAATTACTTAATCTCTGTACCTCTTTATTCTAATTGATATATTGAATTATTTCTTTTTTCCTCTAGAGATAGGTAGCATAGCAGAGTCAAGAGCATAGTTTTTAGACTAAGATAGACCTGGGTTTGACTCATGGCTGTGTGCATGAGTTATTGGATCATTTTAACCATGTTTTCCAAATATCAGGGTGTTTTTTTTTTGTTGCTGTTGTTTTTAATCTGTAGACAAATTTTTTTTGAGGGGTATAGTTCATTTTCAGTGTTGTATTAGTTTCTTGTATACAGCAAAGTGAACAGTACTATATATATCTCCACATTTTTTAGATTCTTTTCACATATAGGCCATTACATAGTATTGAGTAGAGCTCCCTGTGGTATACGGTAGGCTCTGATTAGTTATCTATTTTGTGAACAGTAGTATGCATATGCCAATCCCAATCTTCCAGTTTGTTTCTCCCCCATTTACCCCTTAGTAAACATGCTTGTTTTCTGTATCTGAGACTCTGTTTCTGTTTTGTATTATAGAAAAGTTCATTTGTACCCTTCTTTTAGATTCCACATACTAACTATGTCATATTTGGCTTTCTTTGATTGAGTTACTTGACACATTGTGACGGTTTCTGGGTCTATTCAGGTTGCTGCAGATGGCATTATTTTGTTCTTTTTATGGCTAGGTAATATTCCATTGTATATGTACCACTTCTCTATCCGTTCTTTTGTTGATGGATGATTAAGTTGTATGTTTTTAAGGGTTAGCTTTCCCAGGTGGCTCAGTGGTAAAGAATCTGCCTGCCAATCAGGCAACATGTTTGATCCTTCGGTTGGAAAGATCTCCTGGAGAAGAAGATGCTACCCACTCCAGTATTCTTGTCTAGGAAATCCACATACAAAGGAACCTGATGGACTTATAGTCCACTGGTCCCAAAAGAGTCTGACATGACTTAGGGACTAAACAACAACAAAAAATTTCATGAAGGTCTGAAAAATGTTTAGAATTATGCACAAAAGAGATAAATTTTGATATAATTCTGGGAACATAATGTATGTTCAATAAATAGTTACTAACATGATGATAATAACTATAATTATTATTATTATTATACTGTGCACTAGAACATAAGATCTATAGAGGATTGCCAATTTGTTCACTGCTAGTCCCAAGTCCCTAGGAGTGTGCTTAGCCAATTGAAAGTATTCTATGTAATTGCTGAAAGATGAATAAATGAATGAATGAATTATTTTTACTTCCTAAGGTGATGAGTGATCAGAGGACTGAATTTTTGAGAATTGCTTATGATTACCTTTTGTATACCTAGGAATTAGGGAAAATTTTGTATGTAGTTTTGCTTTTCAAATTGAATTTCAGGCTTTAGAAATACATCATTTGAACTGGAATTAAAATCTACAACCTCTGAACACACAAAAATAGGGAGCAGTTTATGCCTTATATATATATATATATATAGCATATATATATATAAAACATATGTTTTATATGTAGTATATGTTTATATGTTTTATAGATAGTATAATATTTGAGTAAATATGGATAATGTATATATTTATTTTCTTTATCATGCTATATTATTTCTCTTTTATTTTATTGGATAATGAGTTTATAACTTCATCACATTACCAAAATGTAATAAATATTTGTTAACATTATGCTTGAGCATCAGACAGGTCCTTGGCTTGTGGCACTAACACCCCGAACCTTGATAATTTAATCCAGGGGGCTCTGAACAACTTGCCTGACCTGTAGTTCAGTTAACACTCATCCTGGACAGAATGGGGCTCCCCTGGTACTCAGCTGGTAAAGAATCCACCTCCAGTGCAGGAGAGCCTGGTTCAATTCCTGGGTCAGGAAGATTTGCTAAAGAAGGGATAGGCTACCCACTCCAGTATACTTGGGCTTCATTGGTGGCTCAGCTGATAAAGAATCTGCCTGCATTGTGGGAGACCTGGGTTTGATCCCTAGGTTGCGAAGATCCCCCGGAGAAGGGAAAGGCTACTGACTCCAGAATTCTGGCCTGGAGAATTCCATGGACCATATTGTCCATGGGGTCGCAAAGAGTTGGACACGACTGAGCAACTTTCACTTACTGGGCAGAATGAACAGAGGATATAAAGACATAAAAAATCTTACTTTGTCATCAGGTCTTAGACATGAAACCAAAACTCTTCAACACTGTTAATTATATATATCCATGCTTTCTGCTGCTTCTGGCAGCAATTAAAACAAAACAAAACAAAAAACTATGTTGAATATTAGGTAAATAATCTAGCAAAAGGCTAGGGGTTAATTTATTATTGGTTTTGTTTCAAGAAAATATAGATATTACCTTGTTCCATACACCAAACCAAGAAGATACATTTAATGATTTGTTCAAAATCTATTAAGAACCTGAAGTAGCCAGGCATTTTGCAAGATTGTTGCTGTTGTTCACTCCCTAAGTTGTGTCTGACTCTTTGTGGCATATGGACTGAAGCATGCACACCTCCTCGGTCATCCACTGTCTCCTGGAATTTGTTCAAATTCATGTCTGTTGAGTTAGTGATGCTATATAAGCATTTCATCTTCTGCTGCCACTTTCTTCTTTTGCCTTCAATCTTTCCCAGCATCAGGATCTCTTCTAGTATCAAGATCTTTTCCAGTGAGTCAGATGTTGTATCAGGTAGCTAAAAAATTGGAGCTTCCACTTCAGCAACAGACCTTGCAATGAATGTTCAGGTTTGATTTAATTTAGGATTGACTGGTTTGATCTCCTTGCAGTCCAAGGAATTCTCAAGAGCTTTCTTCAGCACTGCAATTTGAAAGCATCAATTCTTTGGCACTCAGCCTTCTTCATGGTCCAACTCTCACATCCACTCATGATTACTGGAAAAAGCATGGCTTTGACTATATGGACCTTTGTTGGCAAAGTGATGTCTCTGCTTTTTAATGTGCAATCTAGGTTGGTCATAGCTTTCCTTCCAAGGAGCAAGTGTCTTTTATAATTTCATGGCTGTAGTCACTGTCCACAGTGGTTTTGGAGCCCAAGAAAACAAAATTTTTCACTGCTTCCATTTTTCCCTCTTCTATGTACTATGAAGTGATGGGACCAGGTGCTATGATCTTAGGGTTGTTTTTTTTTTTAATGTTTAGTGTAAAGCCAAATTTTTCATGCTCTTCTTTCACTCTCATCAAGAAGCTCTTTAGTTCCTCTTCACTTTCCGCCATTGAAGTGGTATCATCTACATATCTAAGGTTGTTGACATATCTACTAGCAATCTTGATTCCATGCAAGATACTGAGGATAAGCAAATGAACAAGACAAACCTCACTGCTGTAAAGTAGTAGGGAGATAATTGGTGAAACACAGTCTGAAGACAGTAACTCCCCTGTGCGCACACAGTCACTCAGTACTATCTGACTCTTTGCAACCCCACCAGGCTCCTTTGACCTTGGAATTTTCCAGGCAAAAACATCGGAGCAGGTTGCCAGTACCTACTCCAGGGGATCTTCTCGACTCAAGGGGATCAAACATGTGTCTCCTGTATCTCCTGCATTGTCAGGCAGATTCTTTTTCACTGAACCACCTAGGAAATGATGACTCCTATAGTCAAATATATTGTTAGTATTGTAGGAACAAACTAATAAAACATTTGATGAAAAGTGATCACTTCTAAAAGAACAAGGAGTGTAGTTATATATGTAATAACAAGGGAAGTCAGAGTAAATGGTAGAAGAAAAAGTATGGTTGGAGCCTAGATACATTCATTTCATCTTCAGAAATTTTCCTTCAGGGGAAAATGATTAAACTTATTAATAAAACTTCAGATAGGAAAGTATATCTGATTTTATGAAAGAGAATGCTCTTGGTAGCATGTGGAAAGAGCAGAAGGCTTTCTGATTGCTATATAGGGAAAGAGAAATGAGTTCAAGGTTTTGCTTTTTTTGTTTTTTTTTTTTTTTTTTTGAGTTCAAGGTTTATTTGGCAGAATTATCTGACAGGGCATGGTTACATACAGTGTCGGTACTGAGAAAATGGGTAGATAATTCTGCCATATCCCACCTCAAACCTGGAGATAGAAGGACATTAAGATTCTAGGATCTGCTGGACAAGTTAGTAGTTGATGTGCCAATGAGACATCAAGGAGAGCCAGAATACAAATATTGGGTTGGCTAAAATCTTCGTTTGGGTTTTTCCATAACATTTTTTCCATAAAACCCAAATGGACATTTTGGCCAACCCAATATATAATGGCACCTGAATGCTAAGAAAGAGATATGAACCAAATATAGTAGTTATGAAATAAGTATTTACGTAAAAGGAGAATCCATAGGAGTTGATGAAAACATTTAAGTAGAAGATGCCAAGTGAGAAGAGACGAAAGAGACAAAGAAAGCTGAGGATCAGGGTGGGAGGCTATAGGGAGAGGAAGAAACATGGAGAAAGTCACCTCTCTTAACATTTCAGCAAATGCAGAAAATAAAGGCATTATTTTTTGTGAAAAGAAATATAGATAACCTAGAGTTGTTTTTTTTTAAATGTGGAGAAAACAACTAGATAAGATTACCAAATCTCGAATGTGGGATAATTTAAAAATCAGAGTTTTCAGTATATAAATTTTGTTTGGAAATTTCATGTTTTTAATTGTATTTTCCTTGAATGTAGGTTGTTGAGATTTTCCCCCAGCTATTTTATACTTGAACTGATACTAATATTGTGAACTATTGGGAAAAAAAATAAATTACAATTACCCTTTCTTTCATGACAGAGTGATTTACAACTTTTCTATATATAGGAACTAGAAAGATTAAACTACCAACTAGAAATAATAGCAAGAATTCTAGTCCTTGAAGTTTTTCATAGGTATAATAACAGAAAGTAGGCTTTTTTATTTTATATCAAGAAGAGAGTTGCCTAATTTATACAGATAATTGTGATCATGTGGGGAATTGTTTTATTGTTTGGATTGAGTGTTAACTCTTATAGACAGAAAAACAGGATTTCCCTAGTTTATTTAGAAAGGATAACTTGGTTTGTCTATGAGTAAGAAATGCATTTAGCATCTTCACCCACCTGTATTCTCCTGTGTATCCTTTGATCAAAACACTGTGCACTATACATTTGAATTCTACCAAACTCCCCACCCTAATTGGAATTGATTTTAAATATAGAATTAAGCCTAAGAGGTATGATGGATTTATTCAATATGCTGAAGTATATTTTACAAAAAAAAGCTTTTAAACTGCCATTTTATGTGGTTTTTAAAATTTAATTTGTCAGTCCTAGATCAATCACAGCTGAATTAGTTCACCTAAGTTGTTTATTTGCATTAAAATGTAATTTTCCAGTTATTCTACAAACAGTGCTGAATTTTTCTGTCATAAACATGAAGATTGCAGCTACATAAACAATTCTCTCTCTTTTAAATATAATAAAAACAACATATTATGGAACATCAACTTTACAATATGATTTTTTTTCTTTCTTCACAAACATGGTATTTAAGAACAAAAATTCTATTATTTCTTTACATTTACATTTTCTTGACCTGAAATTTACTCCTGAAACTTAACTGCCAGATGTTTTCTTTGGAAAATCCATATTGGTTTCCATTTCTTTTAGAAAACTGGCACTAGGTAGAAATGGAGAGTGAAAATGAATGCTGTAATTATGTCATTATGCCAACAGGAATTACTGCCATTTTTATGTTTAAATACATTTAATTTGTTCTTACATATATACTGCTGTATTGAAATAGTTATAAAATTAAAATATACCTATTAAATGGCTTTGAACTGATAGAACAACAGTCAAATGAACCTTTGGTTCGTTTCCCATCAGTTTCTCTGCTAATGTAATATCATAGTCATTTCAAGATTCTTGTCTCTTTGGAAGCAGAATAGTAGAGACAATATTATAGCTCTTTGCTTCCCAGTCCTAGGCCATTAGGACCCCTTTCCCTTATACGGTCTCCCTCAGCCTTAAGAAGGAGTGAGGGAAATGACTGAGGTTCACGGAAAAGAGTGCTTTAGGTAAGTTGCTGAAATGATCCCAGCAGTTATAGGCCAGTCCACTTGTCTTAAGTCACTGCTAAAAATCTGGAGAAGAATTTTGATGAGGTGTTATCAGTTCAGTTCAGTCACTCAGTTGTGTCCAACTCTTTGTGACCCCATGGACCGCAGCATGCCAGGCCTCCCTGTCCATCGCCAACTCCCAGAGTTTACCCAAACCCATGTCCATTGAGTCGGTGATGCCATCCAAGCATCTCATCCTCTGTTGTCTCCTTCTCCTTCCATCCTCAATCTTTCCCAGCATCAGGGTCTTTTCCAATAAGTCAGTTCCTCACATCAGGTGGCCAAAGTATTGGAGCTTCAACTTCAGCATCAGTCCTTCCGATGGATATTCAGGACTGATCTCCTTTAGGATTGACTGGTTGGATCTCCTGGCAGTCCAAAGGACTCTCAAGAGTCTTCTCCAACATCACAGTTGAAAAGCTTCAATTCTTCCATTCAGCTTTCTTTATAGTCCAACTCTCACATCTGTACATGACTACTGGAAAAACCATAGCTTTGACTAGATGGACCTTAACACTGTAACTCGATCTGTCCTCAAATTAGTCTCATAAACTTCCACAGATAGGGTCACAATTGCTATTGCTTTCTTTTATGATGTTTCTCTTGAGGGACGAAAAAGCAACTTCCATATTCATTAAGAGTTATTAGCCACTGGGACTGGAAGATAGTGCCTGTCATAAATTTGGGGACACCTTTATTCCAAAATACAATTTAAGGATACTGGTATAATGAATAATAGTCAATTTAGGAAATATTTAAGAAAACTTGCACATAAAAATGAAAAGCAATTTGTTGAACCAGTTATGCATTAAGCAATGATAATAGACAAAGTGTGCTCAGAGCTCTGTTAGGACATTGAAAATATGTAACTATGGTTCTTAATATCAACCTGTGGTTAGTTGAAAAGCCATAATATGTACTTGACTGATTATAGTAAAAGTAGAAAGAATTGTCTTAGATAACATGGATAACCAAACAGGTGTTTTGTACTAGTTAGTTCCACCTGGAATGAACTTCCTATTTACTATAAAACTCCAGTCTCACTGCTGGCATAAAGCTTCCTTCAGTTTTTCTTCCCAACACTCTTCTTTCTTTTCTTGAATCTCTGAAAGTTAGCAGAATTAACACCTAAAAGTGCTGTATGTTTTGTCTCCAGAGTTGAATTATATCCACTATAAGTCCCAGTAAAGTGATGACCATATAATAATTGTTGAAAAAGATTTGATTGTCAATAGAATATACTGAAGAACTAAGTTTATATATTTTACAAATTAGGGAAGAGTTTTACAACCATTTTTCCTTCCTTTCTTCCTTCCTGCCTCCTTCCTTTCTTTCTTTCACACAGAAACTTTGAATTAATAGAAGACCATTTGCCAGGAATATGGAGAAGAGAAAAATGTATTATCTATATTCTTAGAGTTACTCTCTATGCTTTAATAGTTATGAGCCTTTCATCACAACATAGTTGTACTGGTCAAACCAGTAAATGTTTAATTGGTAAGACAAAAAAAATGCTAAATTTAAACTCAAGGTGGTTGATTTGGTGTCATTTGAAGGCATGCTGCAATTACTTGCAAGTTAAGTAACCCTCTTAGATTGAGAGAGAAAACATGGAAAATCAATGTCTTTCTCACATCACACATATATATGTGGTAGTTTTACTTTGCTTATGGTTTACCAAGCAACACAGTACAGTTAACCACACAGGACTGTCTGGCAACTCATACAGTGAGAAGGATAGCATTACATTACATTTTGTGCCCTTCTCCAGGAAGAGTGAAAATAACTCCCCAGAAGTGGTTCCTTAATTATTTAAGGCACAACTACTTTTGAACTAAACTCTTTTGGCCTTTATCTAACCTTCTGAACTGACTCACCTTTTCTTTTTTTAATAGAACTCTGACTTGGTATTTTCATTATGTTTAGGGTAATTTGAGTTCCTTTTCCTGTGAAAGATAGATAATGTTTTAAGCTTGTCAGTATTTTAAACAGCAAATAAATGCACAATAATTAGTCTGAACTTTTCATTTGGTATAGAAGTACATTTAACAGTTTTTCAGTTGGAATACTACTGAGATTGCTTTTAACTTGGGAAAAAGCAATCATTTAAAACAAAACAAAAGCTGCAAAAAGGAAATCCTCTATCTCATGCCCATAGTCTTTGCTTAGGAAATTCATATTGATTGAATTCTGACCGGTCAAAATACTATTTTTTAAAATTTTTAATTGGAGGATAATTGCTTTACACTGTTGTGTTGGTGTCTTCCATACAACAAGCAACGTGAATCAGCTGTAAGCATACATACGTCGCCTCCCTCTTGAGTCGCTTCCCACCCCTCTAGGTTGTCACAGAGCACCAGGTTGAACTCCCAGCGTTATATAGCAACGTCCCCACTATCTGTTTTACATATGGTGATGTGTATATTTCAATACTAATTTCTCCACTCAGTCTCACTCTCTTCTTCCCCTACTATGTCCAAAGTCCATTCTCTGTTGTAATGTCCAAAGTCTGTTCTCGATATCCCAGTCTCTGTTCCTGCCCTGCAAATGGGTTCATCAGTATGCATTAATATATGCTATATCCTGCCCTGCAAATAGGTTCATCATCATGCGTTAGTATATAATATTTGTTTTTCTCTTTCTCACTTACTTTACTCTGTAGTGTTAAGAATCCACCTGCGATGCAGGAGACCCCGATTCGGTTCCTGGGTCGGGAAGATCTGCAGGAGAAGGGATATGCTACCCACTCCAGCGTTCTTGGGCTTCCCTTGTAGCTCAGCTGATGAAGAATCCGCCTGCAATGTGGGAGACCTGGGTTTGATCCCTGGGTTGGGAAGATCCCTGGAGAAGGGAAAGGCTACCCACTCCAGTATTCTGCCCTAAAGAGTCCCATGGACTGTATAGTCCCTGGGGTCGCAAAGAGTCAGACACCACTGAGCGACTTTCACCTTCACCTTCACTTTACTCTGTACAACAGGTTCTAGGTTCATCCACCTCACTATGGCAAGTGGACCACTTCTTCTTTGTTAATATTCTATGTGTAGAATTTAAATAAATAGAAACAAAGTATATTTAATTCAATCTCTAGTGGAACCAAGTGTCATCAATTGCTGTAATAGTTCAAATGTAATTTTGACAATTATTAAAAAAAAGGATGCCATATGACAATTATAAAGGATAATGATTTCCAAAGTGCCTGAAATTCCTGAAAGAAAAAGTATTTAATAGTTTAATATATTTAAATAAAACATATTTAGTATAAATACAATGTATTTAATAAAAATAATATATAAGTATAGTTTAAATGTATACTTTCAAAATAGATTTTTGTTGAGTATACTATCTTAAAATAAGTGAGTTACATTCCTGATGTTCGTTTCTTAAAACAACACATCGACCATGAGTCTGTTCCTACCACATAACATGTGTATGTTTGTGTATGTCATATTTCCATAATCATGCAGCAGTGCAACAGAAACATATGAGAGTTAAGTCTTATTTAGATAGCAGCTATAAAGAGATTTTCTGTTCTTAGCACTGTTACAAAAGTCATTCTTTTGTGTTTTTGCATCTATAACTGAATCAAGTGCCCAGTAGATATGACTTTGCAGTATATTCATTTTGTGTTTTATTTTAAATATTCAAAACTGTATATAATGTTTTATCATATAGCTTTCAACTTCTCTCTGTACAGTGTGGAAACATACATGTGCATATGCATATACATCCACACACTCAGTAAAGAGTTATATGAAAGAAAAATGTGATTGGAAAGTTGAATTTTCTGTTTGAAAATATCAGGGATGAAGCATTAATTTAGATTCTTTCTTGTGTCATTTTCATCTTGTTATATCTTGTCCATTTGATGCTTTTTCATTTTCCTTTCTCCCTTTGCCAAAAATAGCTTATTAAAGATAAAGAGCTGTGAAAATGGCCTTCTTGGCAATAATGTTGATATAGAGTTTTTAAAAAGATCTTTCTGGCTCAAGCTAATTCTATATTATCATTCCTGATCAGATGTTAATAAATGTGATCTATATAAACATTGAGTATTTTTTACATTGTTTCTTTGCATTGATAACTTTTCATCACAGTACATTTAGAATAGTACATTACACTCATTCCTTAATCCTTGGATGTTTGAATAAAGAAATTGTTTCTGAACTTCACATAGCTGTATTTCTTATCATTATGTGGTTACTGGCATATTGACAGCCACTTTGTTGTGTGGAAACAGAAAATATTTTTAAAACATGAACAAATGAGCATGGTGGTGGTGATTTAGTTGCTAAGTCGTGTCCGACTCTTGCAACCCAGTGGACTGTAGCCTGCCAGGCTCCTCTGTCCATGGTACTTCCCAGGCAAGAATACTGCAGTGAGCTGCCATTCCCGTCTCCAGGGCATCTTCCTGACCCAGGAATCAAACCCATGTCTACTGCATTGAGGCAGTCTCTTGCATTGCATATGGATTCCTTACCACTGAGCTACTAGGGAAGCCCAAACAAATGAGCACCTGATAACTTAATAATGGCTTTGTAGATAACTATTCCATGAAGCTCACTTATTTTTACTAGTGCTTTATACACTTAGTATTTATCCCAGTTCTTTTGATAATTAAATGAAATATTTTGCTAGAAAGTATCAACTAAGGATTAAAGGGTTTAACTGTGAATTCACAAAATTCAAACTTTCACTACTGATGCTGAGTGGTAAATGAATGTGAACTTTGATTTTGCTCAATATAAATGTAGTGACATTATAAAGTATTCAGAATTGTAAAAGAAAGAACAATTCAGGGGTTATAATAATTAATATGTTATAGTGTTAAAGAATATCTAGTTTCTTTTTGAAAGTGAAATTAAAATCTTTACTTCTAAATACTCTAGTGTCAAAATTATTTCATAAATGGTAATAGATATTACTGCATTTTTGTGCAGAACTTTACATTAGCTAATATACTGGTAGTGCATAGTATATAATATAATGATAATATAATGTTAGGATATAACATAATATAGACAATGTGTTAGTCTATAAGTGTGCAGGGCAGCTTTGTAGTATTTTCAGTTAATATTGTCAAACTTGGATGAAGTACTAAACATGGAGCCACAGAGACAAAGAGATAAATAAAACTAAGAAGAAATGTTCAAAGTCGAGAAAATTTGACCAAGGAACTAAGAAAAAATAACTATTTAAATGATGATATTCAGATAGATGAAGACAACTCTATCAAGATTGATTTTCCAGAGCTATGTTAAACATGAAGAAGTATCTCTTGCATTTAATATACTGCTGAATATCTTAATGTTTTCTGATAATACCTCCATCTTTGAATTAAGATTTGCAGTAATTTTAATGCTCAGTGTAGATCTTTTTCTTTATTTATTTGAACAAGGAAAATTGATTTTACTAAAACTTTTGAAGTTCTGTGTTTTGATAGTATTACAGTATCCTATTCAATATTTTTAATTGCCAGAGACACTTAAGTGCTTCCTAAACTTTAGTCATTCTAGTACCACCTTTATAATTTTGGATTGTCACACAAGGCTTTTATATTTTATTAACATATATAAATAAAATGTATTATATATATATATATATATAAAATTTTCATTCTCTTGAAGACATATGCAGTAGTAATAGTAATTCCATCATTTCATGGCAAATAGATGGGGAAACAATGGAAAGGGTGAGAGACTTTATTTTTTTGGGCTCCAAAATCACTGCAGATGGTGATGACTGCAGCCATGAAATTAAAAGATGCTTTCTCCTTGGAAGAAACGCTATGACCAACCTAGACAGCATATTAAAAAGCAGAGACATTACTTTACTAACAGAAGTGTATCTAGTCAAAGCAGTGGTTTTTCCAGTAGTCACATATGGAGAGTTGGACTATAAAGAAAGCTGAGCACCGAAGAATTGATGCTTTGAACTATGGTGTTGGAGAAGAGTATTGAGAGTCCTTTGAACTGCAAGGAGATCCAGCCAGTCCATCCTAAAGGAAATCAGTCCTGAATTGGAAGGACTGATGCTGGAGCTGAAACTCCAATACTTTGGCCACCTGATGCGAAGAACTGACTCATTGGAAAAGCTCTAGGATTCTGGGAAAGATTGAAGGCAGGAGGAGAAGGGGACGACAGAGGATGAGATGGTTGGATGGCATCACCGACTTGATGGACATGGGTTTGAGTAAGTTCCTGGAGTTGATGATGGACAGGGAAGCCTGGCGTGCTACAGTCTATGGGGTCACAAAGAGTCAGACATGACTGAGTGACTGAGCTGAATTGAATTCTATTCTAAAGTCATAGATTTGATATTCTCATTTAAATTATCTTTCTAATGTGCACAAAATCTATGCAAAGCCATTAAAATTTTAAAAAATCATCTGTATGCATTGTGCAATGCTGATAACAATGGGAAATCCAAACGAGAGCAAAGCCCAAGTCTAGGAAAATGAAATTTAGAATACAGATATGTAAGAGAACTATTTATGTAAGATTAAAATAAGAAAATCAAAACATTTTCCAAGGCACTCATTAGCTAACACTTTTAATATCTATTCATAGAGCTCCTGTACACATTATAGTAGTCTTGCATTATTTAAATATTTGGAAAACTATGTTACCATTTGTACCTTCAAAATATTGTCTTAGGACAGACTTAAGCCATACATCAAAGACAGTGTCAGCAAAATGGCATCCACATAAGATGAGTTAGGCAGGGGAGAAAGTTTAGTTCAGGTTATCCCATATCTCCTCCAACAGTTATCTGGCTTAGTCCATAAGCTAGATACAGATAGATGGAAAGATATTGGGTTCTTCTCCTAACGGTTTGTGTGCCTCCTATATATTCTTCTCTGAACATTTAAAAGACAAAAAAAAAAAAAAAAAGTAAGCAGCTTTGCTATAGGAACATTACTATCAAGAATCCGGTTATAATCCACATTTGTTCTCTCAGAGACAGAGTTGCCCAGCAATTTGCTATTGACAAAACTGCAAACACAAACCATATATACAATGAACAAATTTAGTGAGAAAAGTTGTACAAATGGTAGAATTTTTATGTTCGTTCTATTTGTTGTTGAAAGACCATACAGGATTTGGTGTCAAATGGTTCTTTAACAGATAAACTTCACTAAACTAACATTTATTTAGTTGTACATTTAACTTTTTAGGCTTGGGCCAGTTGTTTATAATGTTGTTCAGTCACTAAATCATGTCTGACTCTTTGCGACCCCATGGATTGCAGCTTGTCAGGCTCTTCTGTCCTCTACTATCCCCCTGATTTGTTCAGATTCATGTCCCTTGCATTGGTGATGCTATCTAACCCTCTCCTCCTCTGTTGTCCCCTCGCCTTTTGCCTTCAGTCTTTCCCTGGCAATCTTGATTCCAGCTTGTGATAACATCCAGCCCAGCATTTTGCATGATGTACTCTGCATATAAGTTAAATAAGCAAGGTGAACTACTTTCCCAGTTTTGAACCAGTCAGTTGTTCCATGTCCAGTTCTAACTGTTGCTTGACCTGCATACGGGTGTTTCAGGAGACAGGTAAGGTGGTCTGGTACTCCCATCTCTTTAAGAATTATTGTGATTCACATAGTCAAAGAAACAGAAATAGATGTTTTTCTGGAATTCCCTTGCTTCCCATTGAATGTTGGCAATTTGGTCTCTGGTTCTTCTGCCTTTATACATTTGGAAGTTCTCAGTTCATATACTGCTGAAGCCTAGCTTGAAAAATTTTGAGCATAACCTTGCTAGCATGTAAAATGAGCCCAGTTGTGCAGAAGTCTGAACATTCTTTGGCATTGCCCTTCTTTGGGATTGGGGTGAAAACTGACCTTTTCCCATCCTGTGACCACTACTAAGTTTTCCAAGTTTGCTGACATATGGAATGTAGCACTTTAACAGCATCATCTTTTAGAATTTTAAATAGCTCAGGTGGAATTCCGTTACCTCTGCTAACTTTGTTCATAGTAATGCTTCCTAAGGCCCACAATTGTTTATAATAAAACAGCTTAATATTCATTGCCACAATAGCCAATAAATATTATTACTGTAATGCTAGCTACATTGGTTAACTTTTGGGGAGATTATTTTCCAAACTCAAAGTGAGAATTTTTGTAAGATTTTGTCATAAAGCCCCTATTCATCTGGCTTGAATATAAGATATGTGATTTATTGAAATAAGTTAATAATTTTTCCATAAAAGGATATCTTACCTCCACTTAGTTTTATGTTACACATCAATGTGCTTTTCTAACTAGATGTATTAAATAATCTTTACCAAATATCTCTTATTCGTGTATTAATTTGGTCTGCGAGAACTTCCCTTTCTCTCATATTTATTTCTAAAGATCTCAGTAAATATCTAAATTAACAGTCTTTCATACTTTCCTCTGTGAATTTGGGCACTCTCTGCTATGGTTATGTCACAAAGTCCTCAGTTACTGAAGAAAATTATGTTGCTGATATCATATACAATTTCTTTTACTTGTTAATTTCTAAAAGCTGAGCATGTGATGAATTAATGGGTACCTTCTTGGAAGTCAACAACAGAATGTACCTCACCCTTGTCATTTAATCTCATTTATCTTCTAACGCACCAGTTCTCCTCTTTTCAAATATGTGACTATGTTTTTATATTCACAACCTTTCAGTTAGACTTATGAATTAAGGCTTTTAAAACCTTGGATGAGATATGAATAATGATAACTTTGAAAGAATTGAATGGAAAACACACACAGACAACATCACTTACGTTTATGCAAGTTCAAACCTGTAAGGACTTCAAGGCATAATGGGAAGTGATGCATATACACGCTTTATTGTTGGATTTTTTGTTTTATTTTGTTTTGTTGCACCATGTTGGATGTACCCTTAACCTTTTGTTGTTGGTCATTTCTATAGTTTTTTTAGAGCTTATTGCCACTTATCTCTGACTTCCTCCACAGGCAGTTGAGTGTCTGTTAAGATTTTAGAAATGTTTTAGCCAAAGATGTTATGTAATTACAGCATTATCTTTTGGTTTCTGAAAATTAGTCTCTAAAATAATATATCTACTTCATTTTTGTGTAAATATATGTTTGTAGTAATTGCATATATTTAAATCAGATCATAGTTATTTTATATAGCACATCCATTGATTTTATCCACTTTCAATCATCTCATATTAAAAAAAGAACAATGTCAGTTCCTCTTATTTTGTAACTTTTTAGGTTTTAAAATTATTTAAACTGCTACAGAATTATTCTTAGTACTTTCATTCTTGACTACTTTGCTTAATTAGCTGTAATAGAAGTTGTAAAAATCCTGGAATCACCATTAAGTAAATAAAACAGCACATAATACTGATTAGAAGCTATTATTATTATTATTGTAAATTTATTCCCAGTTTCATTGACTGCAAAAAAATTAAGATGTTTCCTAAGAAAAGTCAATACTATAATTTGGTTAATAATTTAACTAAAGACATTATAGAAATGTATTAGTTTGAATGATGCTCTCTTCACACTATAGAATCAAATCAGTTTAACTGAATTCAAATTGGACTTTATTACATTATCTAGTTGTATAATGTTTGACAAGTTCCTTAAACTTGCTATCCTTGTTCCCCATTCTTTATATGGATAATATTATATCTATCTCACTGGGTTCATATTTGGTATTAATAATTCATGTAAGGCTTTCAGTAAGGAGCCTTGGATATACTGACCACTTAATAAATTTTATTTAGTATTGTCATCGGTTATCATCATTATCATTTGTATCACTTTAATTCTCAAATGTGAAAAGTATTGTGTCAATAAAATTAACTTTGGGGATTTCTTCTGCTCCTATTTTTTTTTTTTTTGGCTATGCTGGGTCTTCATTATAGTACCCAGGCTTTCTCTAGCTGCAGCATGTGAGCTTAGTTGCCTGGCAGCGTGGGGGATCTTAGTTCCCCAAAGGGATGGAACCCAGGTCCCCTGCATTGGAAGGTGAGTTCTCAACCACTGGACCACCAGGGAAGTCTCTCTTCTGCTACTTTAAATATTTATTAGTTACTGCTTTTTGTTTTAATTTTACTGTTTAGTACAGTGTTAAACTCACCTTGAGAGATGATTGGGTGAAAAGTCTATTCTGGTCAAGGGGTGAGTATGTACAACAGCCTGGGGGTAGAAAATAAGATGCAGTGTACTAAGAATTGCAGCTAGCTGTGCATAGCTATAGTGATGGTCAGAGATGTCATCAGTCATTTTATCATGCCAGACCTTACAAGCTAGGTAAAGAAACTGGTCAGTATAACATTCAAGTTCAATGGAATTCTTTGTTCAGTGTCAGTAGAGGTCCTACACCTTGAATCAAATCAGTTGGGCTATAGATTCATATTTTTCTTTATGAAGAATTCAAGCAACTTAATGGAAATCTGGCTATAAATTTAAATTTGTCTCCACGAGCCTTGGGCCATAAATAGCTATTGACGGAAAAGGGAGGACTTAACTATTCTTTATTTACATTTGCCTGTTTTCAACCACTGGATAATAAATATATTATTCATTAGGTAGGGAAAAAGTGAATATAGATGTAGGACTGGTTGATGGAGGACTAGGTTATACTTGGTCTGCTGCCATCTGGGTTTCATGTTTCAGGTTCTCCAGCACTGTAAATGAAAGCCTAGGTCTTCTAGTCTATGCCAGCATTGCATTCTTTAAGATTTAAAGTGAGAAAACTCAATATAATTTAAAATATTTTATATACTATTCCCATCTTATTTTTCAAGTAGGTAAACATTCATAATAGAACAACATTACTACTAAATTTCAATTTTCCTGTTGTTCACACAAACCATTTTTTTTGGGGGGGTGGAACTACCTAATGCTTTATCTCTTTAAATAATTTTTTTTCTCATTTTCTAAGTGGAGTGAAAAAAAATGAGCATCTTAGTTCAAAGTAAGACTTTTCATGGAGGAGAAGTCTCACTTGTATGGCCTGAGCAACCTGAAGTTCCAGCCTGGAACATTTAACTTAGTAATCGACTAAATGTGATTGATGACCTTTTAAATGTTCAGCACAGTGTTGAGTACAAGAGGGATACAAAAAGTAAGTAATGTTCTTTGTTCTCCTACCATTTGGAATCTAATTAGGGACACTAAATAATAGTGACTCACAGAAATCAGTATAGATCTAATCCTAATTCCTATAGTTTGGACTAAGCTTTATGAGGGCTCTGAGCCTCAGGTTTATTATTTGTGGAATAGAAAGTATAAAATAAATCCACAGAGGGGTTGAGAAGAAAAAATAAAGGATGTATGTAAATTGCCTAATGGGCTGTGTGACAATAGTAAACACCTCTAAAAGGATAGCTACTGAAATTATCTGTAATGCTTACAAATGAGTGAGTGCTAGTGTATTCAGGAAAAACTAACTGAATACAGTGGAATTTGTATTGGATACTAAATACCACTGATACACAGTGGGTGATAAATTCATACTCGTTTAATTAAAAATGATGTAGTTAGAAGGAAGCAAAATGTAGGCAATGGAAAATGAGTAAGCAAGTAAAACAGTTTTGAGCTTTTGTAGGTACTTGAAATAATAAACTGGATTGCCTAGAGCAGAGAATATATTTAGATAGCTAGGAAAAGTATAGTTGGGTTTTTGAAGGCCTTAAAAGCTACCAAATGAATTTATTTATTTATTTTACCAAATGAATTTAAATTCAATTTATGATAAAGTATAAGGGGACTATTCCCGATGCTTAAACATGAAAACGTTACCTAATGAAATGCATTTATATGGGTCTGAAAATGGTAGATGAGAGGTTTAGAAGAGGAAGGACCAAAAATGGGAGAAAACCACCAGCACCTTTCTCACTGTGGCTGGACAGTGAAAATCTAAAGGATGGCGCACATGGGAAGCAGCCTTTCATTGAGTAACTCCTGGCACTTGTATAAGATGTTTTACTGCTCCCCTAGCTCCAATTTATATTGTTTGTCACCAGGTGATCTTTAAAATTATAGTGCTTGTTATATCAACAGTCAGCTAAGAAAATAATTGATGTGTGGGGAATATAAATTAGGTAGTAGATATATTTAGTTTGAGGGTGATTTTTCTTAGGTAGAAATTTTGGGCATTTGATAAAAGGTATTTCAAATCCTAAAAGATGATGCTGTTAAAGTGCTGCACTCAGTATGCCAGCAAATTTGAAAAATTCAGTGGTGGCAAGACTGTAAAACATCAGTTTTAATGCAGATCCCCAAAAAAGGCAATGCCAAAGGATGTTCAAACTCCCAAACAATTGTACTCATTTCACATGAGAGCAAGGTCATGCTCAAAATCCTCCAAGCTAAACGTCAACAGTGTATGAACTGAGAACTTCCAGATGTACAAGCTGGATTTATAAAAGGCTGAGGAATAAGAGACAAAATTGCCAACATCTGTTGGATGATAGAAAAAGCAAGAGAATTCTGGAAAAAAACATCTGCTTCATTGACTATGCTAAAGACTTTGACTTTGTGGATCACAGCAAACTGCAGAAAATTATGAAAGACATGGGGGTATCAGACCACCTTACCTGCCTCCTGAGAAAGCTGTATTCAGGTCAAGAAGCAACAGTTAGAACTGGACATGGAACAACAGACTGGTTCCAAATTGGGAAAGGAGTAGGCCAAGGCTGTATATTGTCACCTTGCTTATTTAACTTTTATGCAGAATACATCATGCAAAATGTGGGGCTGGATAAAGGGTAGCTGGAATCAAGATTACTGGGGGAAATATCAGTAACCTCAGATACACAGATGACACAGCCCTTATGGCAGAAAGTGAAGGGGAACTAAAGATCTTTTTGATGAAGGTGAAAGAAGAGAGTGAAAAAAGCTGGCTTAAAACTCAAATTTCAAAAAAATGAAGATCATGGCATCTGGTCCCTTTGCTTCATGGCAAATAGTTGGGGAAATAATGGAAACAGTGAAACAGTGACAGACTTTATATTTCTGGGCTCCAAAATCACTGCAGATGGTGACTATAGCCATGAAATTAAAAGACACTTGCTCCTTAGAATAAAAGCTATGACCAACCGAAACTGTGTGTTAAAAAGCAGAGACATTACTTTGCCGACAAAGATTCTTATAGTCAAAGGTATGGTTTTTCCAGTAGTCATATATGGATGTGAGAGTTGGACCATAAAGAAGGCTGAGTGTGGAAGAATTGATGTGTTTTAACTTTGGTGTTGGAGAAGACTCTTGACAGTTTTTTGAACTGCAATGAGATCAAACCAGTCAATCTTAAAAGAAATCCGTCCTGAATATTTATTGGAAGGTTGATGCTGAAGCTGAAGCTCCAATACTTTGGCCATCTGATGTGAAGAATTGACTCATTTGAAAAGACCGTGATGCTGGGAAAGTTTGAAGGCAGGAGAAGGGGATGACAGAGGACGAGATGGCTGATGGCATCACTGACTCAATGCACATGAATTTGAGCAAGCTCCAGGAGTTGGTGATGGACAGGGAAGCCTGGTGTGCTGCACTCCTTGGGGTCACAAAGACTCGGAGATGACTGAGCGACTGAACTAAACTGAGGACTTACGTGACAACAGCAACAATGAAAGAGTCAGAACTTGAGTGAGTAGAACTAAATCTTGATGACTTGTTGCTATCAACATTTTGGTTGAATCTCTGTGAATGCATTTCGGTATTTAAGGCCACTAGTGCCCAGGGGTTATGTTTTTACAAAAGTGTAGATGGCTTCATAACTCTGAACATTAAAATATGAATAAGGCTTGGAGTTTGAGAGGGTGAAGGTAAAATTCCTAAAGTTGTAAGAAGTAAAAATTAGAATAGTATTACCAGTATGTTAAACATTTTCTTAATTTCCATTAATTCCATGATATTAGCATCCTTGAAAGTTTAAGGCCCAAGGTACTTTACACAGCTGAGAATATATCAATTTTCATAACTTCCACAAACTATCTTTGAGGCAATATGTCTTATGATTAATTCTCTTATAATTCCAAGTAGTTACCAAAGGCACTTAATATGACTAAATAGCCTCTTCTGAATTTAGTTTTCAGTCAGCTAATCATTATTTTATTAATTTGTTATTTGATGTGTTTACCAGGAGTAGTTCATCTACTGTTAGCAAGGAAACAAAAACTGGTGGCATGCATGTTTTATATTTACTAACCCTTAGTTAGCCAAGGCTTATTTTATAAATGAAGAAACTGAAGTTCAGAAGAATTAAATGACTTCCTCAACTTTATATTTCTAAGTAGTTAAAAACTAGTATTTATGGAGACTGTATCAGTCTGTGAGGGTTGCCATAAGAAAATATCATAGGCTTGGTGGCTTAGAGGACAAAAATTTATTCTCTTGCATTTCTGCAGGCTAAAAAACCAAAATCAAGTGCCAGCAAAGTGTTATTTGGAGGCTTCTCGCCTAAGCTTCTAAATGTTTGCCTTCCTACTGTGTCCACACGTGGCAACTTCCTAAGCGTGGAATTCAAAGATCTCTTGTGTCTGTTCCTCTTCTTATAAGGACACAGGTCCTACTGGATTAGGGCCCTCCCTATAAGCTCATTTAAATTTAATGACTTCCTTAAGGGCCCTGTCTCCAAATACAGTCACATTGGGTGTTAGGGATTGAACATGGGAATTTTTAGGAACACGGTACACTCTATTACAGAGACCATTTACTGATATCTCTTTAATTTATACAACTGTAATTAATCTTTGTTAATAAAAATAGTATACTATTGAGTGGTTTTTTTAACAGGTAAAATTTTGCAGAGAATGGGTGAATTTATTTTAAATGAATATATGCCCTTTTTAAAAAATTTATTTATTTTTAATTGAAGGATAATTGCTTTACAGTATTGTGTTGGTTTCTGCCAGACATCAATATGAGTCAATCATAGGTAGACATATGTTACCCCTTTTTTATTCATCTGATTTAATCTATAAAGCTTTGTTCATAGCAGAGAGATTTTTAAAAGCAGTATTTGATAATGTACAACAAAAAGATACCAAGTGTTCTGAGTTATGTATACAGACATTTTACTGGTGATCCTCTTTTGAGAAAGATATATATCATTAATGAGAAAATCACTTGGAAATGTTAACAGAAATCTGTTCTCATTCATTTTTTTTTTATAACAACAATTTCCATAGGCTCAACACTGTAGCATGTGGTTGCTATAGACCTGTCTGATTGAATCCATCTACCACATGATCCCAAGTTCCCCTTTAGAGAAACTTTGTATCCTTAATGTTGAAAGAGGTCATTTGTACCATAGAGTCGATCAAGGTCAATATTCTTTTTTTCCCCCCATAATTTCTGTATCCTCTTTGTTGTATAAGCAGTCCAGTGAAGTGGGATAATAACCTAATCGTGGTTTAAATTCATTATTGTATTTTGGAGGAAACAATATTTGTAATCTTACCTTACCACAAAGTGAAAACTATCAAGATTTTAAGTATGATCATAGTTTATATCCCATAAACCACCATGAGCATCAGAAAGATTATTCTAATACTTCTTTCAACTTTATTATTATAAATAATCTCAAAGCAGATTTTGCCAGTCAAATATGGAGGCCAGTACCTTGAGATACTCATCATCTTTGCCTCACTGCTGAAGGACATGAGATACACACTGAGGGCATTTCATTGAGTTCGAGGAGGCTTTGTCTGTCATGTGTTTAATTACATTGTTACTTTGGCTGATGTGATTGGGGATGTTTTTGCCTTCTAGACTCACTTCCTGAAACTGAGTAAAGATAATTTTTATCAATAGGAAGCTAGTGTATCCTCAATATATACCTACAGTTATTTATGAATTCTTATAAATTTGAACAAATTTTTGTTCTCTGTGTAATAGTTAGCTTGAAAACATTTTGATTTGTAGATGAAAAAATATAAAACATGTAGAAAATGAAACAAGGATATTGTTAAATATGATAAATATGGAATAAACAAATTGTACTAATACATCAAAAACTGTATTCTATATGAGCTTGCTTTTTAAAACTTTTTACCTCATAAAATTTTTGTTGTGTAGGAATTATTTTTATTAAAATTAAGTTTAAATGTGAAATTTTTTTTAAATTTATTTATTTTTTTTCATTTATTTTTATTAGTTGGAGGCTAATTACTTCACAACATTGCAATGGGTTTTGTCATACTTTTTTTTTCTTGTACTTGTAGTTAATTCAGTTTGAGTGATAATGCTGAATTTGCAATAGATTGTCAATATTTTTAATGACATTTAGTTCATGGTCCTTAATATTGTTTCCTTTTCTGTAATTTCATTTGAGAATTGTTATGGTTTTCTTTGAATTATTACAATTTATTTGCTTTGTGTTTTTCCCCTAACTCTTATGATTTATATATTTTTATTTCTGTTCTAAATTGGAATACATTTTCCAAAACAGCTTTTAAGAAACTTTATCAGCATAAAAAGAAGATTCATTTGATCAAGAAAATCAAAGAGTTCACAAGATAATTTGGACATTTTATTCTTATATAAACTTATATATCTTTGAAAAGTTTGGTTTGGGTGATTAGTTATAGGTCTTTGCAAACTTTATTTTGTGATCCTCAAAGAATGATGTTAATTATATATCCTAGATGACAGAAAGGCCAATTCCTGGTTCAGAAATTGAAACAAGCACACAATTTTTCTTTTTTTCTTCACTTGAAAAGATTTTGACTATTTCAAAGAATATGTGATTTATTTAAATTTGAAGGAGAGACTGTAATCATTCATAGTTAGCAGTCTGTTACATACACACACACACAAAACTAATCTGTTACAGCTTCCTAATTCAGAAGACTGCCCTCCCTGTCTCCCACTGAAATAAGTGATCCTGAATGGATAATGTACTGGCATGCATAGAATGCAAGTCAGTCTTAATAGCCAGAATAGTGTATTTTGGGGATGGGGGAGAATGGAATTTATTTAGAGTCTGCTCACAGCTTAATCTGCCACCACAAGTGTCAGTGGCCTTGGCTCTTATTCCCAGCTTCTTTTGACGAGCCACAAAACTTTTTTGCCCTCCCCTGAATAGCAAAGGTATAATTTGCCGTAATAATCAAAACTTTGCATCATTATGGTCACAGTTGATTCAGCTTTTTTTATGGTACATTTTAAAGGGGGAGGAAATAAATTTGAACCCATTGGGAGAGCTTACATTGTTTGTCAGCCTTTTTATTCCCTCTCTTTGGTGTTTTGTTTTGCTTGTAAAGGCTGCCCAGTTCCATTATCCCTGGCTTTCCTACTTTGCAAATTGCTGACTGAGAATTCTTTATTAGCAGGAGTAGGAGTCAAGGGGCTTTAGACAGAAATTCATTTTTTTTTGAAAGAAAAAAAATCAGGTTCTAATTGGGCACAGGACAACTTGGAAAAGCGTAGCATGCACAGTGTAAAATGTTTGGCAATACACACTCTGAATCACTTCCCTGGTATTCTCCCATCTCCCTTTCCTCCCGTCTCCCTAAACAATCAGCTGGCTGTATGCTAAGTTGATTCAAAAGAATTGCTAATTGCAGAAGGAATTAGAACTACTCAACAAAGCCAGACTAGAAAGTTTATAGCTCAATATTGAGATAGGCAGTAGTCTATGTTTGAAGGGAATTTTTATTCAGTATAGATTCTTCCGTGAACTGTCCAGTCTAGTAAAGATGTATGGAATTGTGCCATTCTATAGCACCAACTAGATGGTTTTCATGGTTCCTCTTCTGACACTGAACAAATACTTCTCCCCTTGATTCTTGTTCCATTACCCATTTGGTATCTGTGAATAATGAAGTTCAAAGCTATAGTGGAAATTATGGGCAAAAATGAATTGGTAGTTTTTGAAAGTTTCATAAATTTATATGTAAACCTGTATAGAGGCTTGTTTAGCTGTGATAATACTTCATAGTAGGTTGAAAAGAAAAAAAAAAAATCTAACTATCAAGAACTGTGTTTTGTAACATACTATGATTAAGGAATTAAATATTTATTTTTTTTAAGTTTTGATAGTTGCAGCTTTGTTTTCTTGGTGACAACATAGCTGTTTAAACATGAAAATATCAATTATTCTGCACAGTGAGATGGGGTATGTTATTCCACTCATATACTGATTCAGTCAAATCAACAAGCTTACCTTTTTATACCCTTGCATTGTAAAATTGCAGCAAAAGTATATTCCAGTGTAAATGCATATATAAATTGAATTACCTAACACATTTTAACCTATTGCTTCTCCAGTAAATATGTAAGGTTATATGTTTTAAGAAAGCAACAAATGCAGTTGCCTTAGATGTATTTACTGTCAAATGTAAATTATATCCTTTTTTTTTTACATAGGTAGCTGGCTTCGGTATTCTTATCTAAGTATATTGTTGGATTTGGAATTGGTTCTGAATAGATGTGAGCATTACCTTTTGAAATATTGACAGTTCAATAAAGTAATGCTCATATTAGCATATTAATTTATTTTAGGTATCATGTATATTTTACTATATTTTGTCATCAATGATAATGAAGTGGAATAAGTATCAGTCAAGAGTCTTCCTATTTTCATATTCTAACTTTAGTAGTATAGAAATGATCTTTTCCTTAATTATGTCTTAATGAGATGAAGAAAATAAATCATGTTTATAGTATAATTTTGAAAAAAGTCTGCATGTACTATTTAATCACAGGATTATAAACGTGTGCTTTTAAAAACTATATTTTTACCAATATTTAAATTAAAAATTGTATAATATGACCTCATGTAAATATAATGTTACACAGTGACTAAGCATAACATGGCACGTGTATAAATATACACACACACACATATATGTGTGTGCATGTGCGCTCAGTTGTAGCCAACTCTTTGTGACCCTATGTGCAGTAGCCTGCCTGGCTTCTCTGTCCATGGGATTCTCCAGGCAAGAATACTGGAGGGGGTTCCCATGCCCTCCGCCAGGGGATCTTCCCAACCCAGGGATTGAACCTGCATCTCCTTTGTCTCCTGAATTGGCCAGCAGGTTCTTTTACCGCTAGTGCCACCTGGGAAGCCTGTATAAAAGTATGCTGCTACTGCTGCTAAGTCGCATCAGTCGTGTCCTGCAGCCTACCTGGCCTCTCCGTCCATGGGATTTTCCAGGCAATAGGACCGGAGTGGGGTGCCATTGCCTTCTCGGATATAAAAGTATACATGGCTGCTATTTTAATAATAATAAGATCTATAACAAAATGTTAAATTTAATATCTGTTGTTGTCTTTTAGCCAGTATATATAGTATGCAGTCAGTGAGCAGAGAGATATTTTCATGTTTTAAATCATGTGTTTTATAAGCATATAAATTATATCATGGCCCAAATGGGGGGAGAAGATATAGTGGATAAAAATGATATTTGGCAATTATACACTGTATTTAAATTTCCATTATTTTAGAATTAGACCTGTTAAATTATAACTGAGAATTTTAAGTTGAATTGTGACTCTTTTTAGAAACATGACTGTTTACAATAGGAAAATTTAGGTGGACAGTTGTGTTTGTGTTTTAGGTTTTATTCTTGTTACTCTGAGATCAGTATTGCAAATTTTATTCAACATTTCTACTGAATTCTTTTCTTATTCATACAGATTGTGTTGGCAATGACATCTCGATTTTGGTAAAGTTTTCTATTTAGGTAATTCATCAGAGTCTGTGAGCATTTGACATCAATGTCAGAGTGAAAAAAATACACATCAAATAGTAAGTGACAGTGTATTTTTTTCTCTTTACTAATTAATCAGAGATTTTATTAATTTTTTAAAAACTTGAGTAAGTTTTTAGCATATCAAAGTAGACTTGTGATTGCTAAGGGAAAGTATATATTAGTATATGTCTAAATTTTTTTAAAATGAATAATAGTTGATCTAAAAGCATATACTATAAGCCCTATTAGTCTTTTTTTCCCTTAAATTTGCAGCTGATTTGATTGTTTATTTATCTTATTTCTACTTCAAGTTATTAAGCCTTTATTTTAGCATATTGTTAGAAGTTCAATATTTCAGTTTAATATTTCAAAGTCATGAATTCGCCAGATTTTACTGGTACAGAAAACTCAAATGGATAGCTGTTGCATTATAAAAGTTATGGTAAGAGTGTAGAAAAATATCCATAGGTTAAAGTGAGATATTCATTGTAACTCTTTGAAATACTCAAAATAATTATCTCAAATATCTTTATAGCCTAGAAATAAAACTTCCTACAGGAAACCATTTAAAAATATTATATATATAGCTAAATTATATGCTTATAAATATATGCTTATGGGCTTCCCTAGTAGCTCAGATGGTAAAACATCTGCCTGTAATGCAGGAGACCCAGGTTCAATCCCTGGGTCAGGAAGATCCCCTGGAGAAGGAAATGGCAACCCACTCCAGTATTCTTGGCTGGAGAATCCCCATGGATAGAGGACCCTAGCGGGCTATATAGTCCATGGTGTCGCAAACAGCTGGACACGACTAAGTGACTAATACCCACACACACATATACAACTTACTATAGATGCTTTATCAATCAAAATGTTTGTTGTTAAATGTTATATATCGATCATTTAAAAATAGTTTATATTAAATGCTAACATACATGGGGGTGTCAGAATCTTAAAATACACAGAATATTGCTATAGATAATCAATTTGATGATCCAAAGGTATTGCATAAATAAATTTCACTAATACTTTTGATTCCAATTTAATTTTGCATATTTTTTATTAGTATATCTAGAAAAAGAATGAAGTCCATGTCATTTTGCTGTGATCAATCCCTAGAGCCAATATAATGTAAATGAATTTGTCTCTCTGCTTCAGTATCTAGGGTTAGAAAGACTGGTTATCTTTTTCTACTCTTCTTTTCAAATGTATGGACAATCTTTCATACTTTGCTCTTTCATCTTAACCAAATGATAATGTAGTGACCCTATGCCAGACATTGCCAGAGAGATTTTATTATTTCTTTATTGTGGATGAGCAGATTGAGAATTGCTTTGGCAATATAGGTAGTGGTTGCCAGAAGTGGATTTCAAATTAGTTGCTCTCAAGCTGCAGAGTCCTTGCTCTAACCATTATTCTACACTGCTAAGGAAAGGCTTTCTTCTAACCATGCATTTTCATGTACTGTGGGATTTATTTCTACTATAGAGAGCCTGACCTAAATTGCTGATTACTTAATATGAGTGCCAACAAGAGAGTGAATTAGTAATAATATTTTGCAGTGCAATGTGCTTTCAAAGGTCAAAATTGCAGTTATGATATCATTTGCTTTATATAGAATCCTTATTGAAAACATTCCCTCATTTAGAATCCCTGTCAAATTGGCCATAACTGAAGAGTAAACTAAAAGTTTCCTCTGAGAAACATCTATTGATAAAATGAGACTGTATCAGATGTGACAATAGCCATGTCTGAGCTTATAAATACCAAAATGAGACATCTATGACTAATTCACAAGTCATTAGTCAAGTAAGCCTCAGTTTATTTAACACCAAATCTTTCATCAAAAATTATAAGTGGAGGATTCAGATGGTTTTAGACACACACCAAAAGGCTATTCTTACAGGTTTATAATCTTAGGTAGATTAATAAGATGTAAAGCATTTAGCATGGTGCCTGCTGCATAGTAAGTACTCTACAAAAGTTAGTTAACTTTTCCTCTCTAAGAAACCTAGAAATATTGAAAGTGACTACACTTTCTATGGTAAAAAAGGATTGTCTTGCCATCCTTAAAATCCCACGAAATAGAGACTTTCCTGGCGGTTCAGTGGTTAAATCTCCGTGCTTCCAATGCAAGGGCACAGATTTGATCCCTGGGTGAGGAAGTGGGATCCCAAATGCTGTGCACTGTGGCCAAATGAATACATAGAAGGATCTTACCTGTCTCATTTACCACTATAGAAATCCTATGAAATAACCACACACACACACACACAAAAGAAATAACCACACAACAATGATTAATAAAATTATTTTCAACTAAGTTCAGTTATCGAGAAACACTAATTATGACCCAGAAAGTACCAAATATTAGAACAAACATCATAATGATATGAAAGCTGCTAAAGAAATTCTGAGGAGAAAAGACATTACTTCTAATTGCATGAGAGAAATAAGAACAGAGAGGTCATATGAAGGAATTCAGATATGAGGCTTGGAGTTCCCAGGAAAGTGAACCTGTAGAGATGGCAACTGGAGGACAGCCATCTGAGCTGAAGAAATCCTGTGTGTTAGGGCCCGCGTGTGGGAAAGGGCAAGGAGGGTGTGACCCTGCAAAGTTGCATTTTCCTTGCACACAGTGGTAGAAGGCTTGAGAGAAAGTAAAAGTTAATTCTGAATATTTTGAAGGCTTTGGAAGCCTCTAAGATTCTCTGATTGCAGGACTATGAGAGTTCTATTACATTTAAAGAATAGGAGGTCATTGTAGATGCCTTCATTCTGAAATGGTAGAAAGGGTCTTTGTCAGGGACAGTGAGGTGTCAGTTTTCCACAAATAGATCCCGAGACAAACACTGTACTGATATGGAAGAACATTGGTTTACTTCATGTGTTGTGATAAAAGAAGGTTATGTGATATTCTCTGTTTCTGATCAATGCATTTAGATACTTTGACTTCAGTGGAAATTTTCTCTATCTCTGAAGTGTGTGTATAAAACACACACAGACACGAATGCCATTATCTCTTGAAAACAGAAAAAATAAATGAAAAGTAGAAGATGCTTGGTTTCTGCAGCAAATGTAGCTTTTTTTTTTGGTTATTGTTATTAGCATTAGTTTTCTTACCTTTAAGAAAACAGAAAATCTTCACAATAGAATATTGAGTTCTGTTCCTTTTGATGTAGTAATGCATATACAATATTGCACTAATGATTAACTGTCCTGCCCCTGAAGTTTCCCCAGACAAAACCGCCTTTCAGCAGATTCCTTATCTGCTATCAGGGGAGTGTTTACAGCAGCTAAAACTCTTAAGCGCCTTGTCTCTGAGACTGATGGGGATAATTAAGCCAGTGTTTGCTAGTCCTCTGCTCTTCTTTGTGAGGTTGGAAACTAGGAAAAACGGGATGCATTAGCCAAAAACAAAACCCAGGAAATTCATGTTCAGCAATTTGGTATAGATTTTTTTGGTTGACTTTCTTCTAAATCTTCTACTTTATTGCTGGTACACACATATCTGAACCTTCAAGCAGAGTAGAACACTGCTCTCAATATAGATCATCGAATCTTCCATGAAAGGGACGGGTGTGTGTGTGTGTGTGTGTGTGTGTGTGTGTGTGTGTGTGTACAAACAGTCTCTATTCAGTGCAAGTTTTCTTTTTTCCCATGTGTTGTAAACATCTTTCAATTGAAGTTAGATTTGGAATCCAAAATCCAATGTTTACTGCTGGTGAATTGTTGCTAAGATATTGTTAAGATATGAATATTTCTTTATTCCTGTACTTTAATCCCTTCTTAATAAGTTGATGATAATGACAACATTTATCTTCAGTCCCTTAAAAGACTATGCAATGTAACATTTTTGGTAGCAAATTAACTATTTCATAGTTTAGGCAAAGTAGCTGTATGTGTATAGATAATCCTAGTAATGAAAAATATCATAATGATCAAAAGATTCCAATTGAAAACCTAGATTATGGTTAGCTAAGATGCTACATAAATGATATAACGAAGGAATAAGAATTTTTTCTCCATTATACTTTTTGAACAACACATTTTTCAAGCAAATTGCTTATGTGCTATAAAAGTGTACTTGTCCATATTTTAGGAGATAAAGAAGAATATTGTCAAACAGGATCAAGCTAAGGATTGACTATATTAGTTAACAACAAATACTGTTTGCTAATGACCAGATGTAGAATATGTAGGGAAATAAATAATATTATGACAAAGTACTTGAGCATATGAAGTAGTTACAAATAACAATATAATATGAATAGCACAGGTCACTTAAAATATCATAAATGCCTCTGTTGGAAAGATTAAAATAGTTCTTTGCTTTTTTTTAATATATTCGTATGTGGGAAGATAGGACTCCACTCTTTTAGAAATGGAGATATAAATATGTTTGAATATGTTTTGTTATGTTTGTCAAGCAAATTTGTTTGAGAAACTTGAAAATACCTGTAGGAAGCCATTTAGAAATACTCTCAAAAGCATATTTGGCCTAGAAAATGTACTTTGACAAATAGGAAAGGAATGAGTACACTTTCTTCAAGAGTAATCTAATGGGGATTCTGGATGAGGCCAGTGGAAATCAAATGAATCCATCACCGTGAAATCCATCATTGTTCGTCCATTATCTAGACCCTCACAGTTCAGAAAGGATACTTTGTCATGCCCCCGACTGTGTGTACCTATATTCTTGCAGTGTAATGTAGTAACCAAGGGCCCTAGGTCTGAACAATCTCAAGTCTCCCACATGGTGCAGGGCAATCCACTGTACTTTTGATGGAAAGCTACATTTCTGCACTCTTTCGTGTTAAGCAATTGTAAGGAGGCTGGTAAAAGGAAAATGTTGTAGGTGTTTATGAGGCCATTTTCAGTTTCTGGGCTTTACTGTGGGCAAGTGTACATTTCCATGAAATGAAAATGAGATAAAGAAAGGTGAAGTAGTTCCAAGATTTTAGCTTGATGAAAAAAAAACTCCAAAAGATTTATTGTAAATTTCTGTTAATTTATCTTTTGTCTATTTTCCACAGTTTATCTGTAATATGTTATAGATATATACTATAGCTAATATACTTTAATAACTTTTGGAATCTGCTTATACATGGTCTCTAATTATTTTTAACACCATATTCTCAGCATTTCTGCTTCACAGATGGATAGATGGATACGCAGGCTCCTTTGTTTGATAAATTGGTCTTACTAATTTATCTTAATAGTAGGAGGACACTTTCAAGAGAAACTTTATGATTTCTCACTAAAAAGAGGTAATCATATAATATTTAAAGAAAGTGAGTCCTTTTTTGTTTTAAAATCCTTTGTTCTGAATGAAATAATATTAGCAATTTGTGTTGCAAACAAAGGGAAATGGGAGGAAAAGCAAAAGTCAAGAGATGAATTATCTTCTGGAGTATCAAATTTCTCCACCTAATTTTAGAAGGGTTAGACACTAATATAGTCCATTAAGTATCAAATTTATGTAATATTTTATTTCCATATATTAAAATTTACTTTATCATGTTTAATTTTTCTTAGTCCACCAAAGTTTTTTAAAATTATCAAATTTAGAACAAAATATATTCATGTTTGACTTATAAGACTGAGAATGTAACATTTTACCTTAATCAATAAGGTGTTTCTACAAATAAAGTGGAGCTTCCCAGGTGTCTCAGTGATAAAGAATCTGCCTGCCAATGCATGATAAGCAAGAGACACAGGTTTGATCCTTGGATCAGGAGGATCCCCTGGAGAAGGAAATGAAACCCACTCCAGTATTCTTGTCTGGGAAACCCTATGGACAGAGGAACTTGGAGGGGATCACAAAGGCTTGGACACTACTGAGCTACTGAGCACACACATGAGAACACAGTACAAAGACAACAAGATCAATTCATTTTCATTTTGTTTTCATATAGAAAATAATATTATGGATAGTGTTCAATGAACTCTCATACTACTAAGATAAAAGCTGGTAACATCAGTTTATCAAAGGATGATCCATACAGGGGTCTATATGTTCATCTGCAAAACTAAAGTGCTATGAGATTATGGTTTGAGAATAGAAAACATTTACAGGCGGAGGGAAGTTATGACCAACCTAGACAGCATATTTAAAAGCAGAGACATTACTTTGCCAACAAAAGTCAGTCTAGTCAAGGCTATGGTTTCGCCAGTGGTCATGTATGGATGTGAGAGTTGGACTGTGAAGAAAGCTGAGTGTCAAAGAACAATTGAACTGTGGTGTTGGAGAAGACTCTTGAGAGTCCCTTGGACTGCAAGGAGAATCCAGCCAGTCCTTCCTAAAGGAGATCAGTTCTGGGTGTTCATTGGAAGGACTGATGCTGAAACTGAAACTCCAGTACTTTGGCCACCTCATGCCAAGAGTTGACTCATTGGAAAAGACCCTGATGCTGGGAGGGATTGAGGGCAGGAGGAGAAGGGGACGACAGAGGATGAGATGGCTGGATGGCATCACCAACTCAATGAACATGCATTTGGGTAAACTCCGGGAGTTGGTGATGGAAAGGGAGGCCTGGTGTGCTGTGATTCATGGGGTTGCAAAGAGTCGGACAGACTGAGAGATTGAACTGAACTGAACTGAACAGGCAGTTATAAAAAGAGGTTGTTAAAATGTATTAACATAGAGACAAGCATTGAAAATGACAAAAGTAACAGTTTTCTTTCAGAAACTTAAATGCTATGTGATAAATTGTTAAGGGCATGTTTTTTAAATTCTATTTTTGATGATTACTTTAAAAATAATTTTGCTATTAGGAGGGAAAGAAGTGGCTGCAGGAAACAAATTATACCATCAGTACAGCCTTAAGGTTTTACAGTACTTTATTCTCTGTAAACTAAATTGAATAAAAACAGAGTTTAGGGTGGGACGTCTGGGACAGACCAACTGGCACTGCCCGTGGCTGATGTGTATAAATTGATTAATGAGGTCTTGCTTCTTTGTGAAATTATACGTGTAATTTGTGTAGTTCTGTGAGGATCAGATAGCAGAATGGTTACATGCCCCTTCCAATAAGCAGTTTTGAGTTACAAATATTATTTAAAGGTATTGAACTTGTTAACAGAATCAGCTTTTTATAGAAAAGGTCAGGTAGCTTCATGTTCAAAATTGGATATAGTTGTAAGGATAAACAGTAACTCTTTCATCTCTGAGAGTTTATTTGAAACATATTACTACAGATAAAGGGGAATTCGCTTAATTTTATTTGGTACTTTTTTCCTTAACCCCACTAGGACTAAACTGCACATCACAAACTTCCTTTTTATGGTTGACATGGTTAGCTTTTTTAGAAAAGGTGAGAACAGATGACATGTATTTGGCAGTGTTTTCATCATGCTTATTAATATAAAATTGTGATTTCTTGCACTCGTTCTAATCCCATAATAGTTATTGTAACATTGACCCTTTAAAAGCTAGGATTTATTTAAATCCTGTAATAAACTCCATCCTGACAAGGTGACTAGCTGATTATGAGCATAGTCCAATGAGAGACAAAATTTTAAGTCTTTTATTGAGAAGCTGGGAAAAATGGACTCAGTTATGAGAATAATCAGCAGGATTGCTATGCCTTAAATCTGTAGTGTGGTGATTTCTTATCTTTCTTGGATTTTTCCATTGCTGTTAAGCTAAAGATGAGCAAATGCTACTCAGTATTCAATGACTATTTAAGAACTTCAATTGGTTTATAGATCAGGGTGCCCTTTTTGTTTCCAGAGGGAGCAAACTTCATATTTTAGTACAGACCATTTTTATACTAGCCATTGAGAAGCCCACTTTAAAGTTTATTTAATGTTGATAGCTTGCTTGTGATCCTATAATAAAGAATCTTAGGACACATAAAATAAGCTGTTATTCTTCAGAATTTTATTGAAGATACAGTCTTGTCCATAAAATTTATAACAAGAACTCCTGAGTGGACATATAGTAAAATGATACAGAGTCAAATGCAATGTAATTCATGAACTAAGGATACCACAAATCAGGAGTCCCAACCTCCAAGATCTAATGCCTGATGATCTGAGATGGAGCCGATGCAGTAATAATAGAAATAAAGTGAACAATAAATGTTTTGCATTTGAATCATCTTGAATCCATTCCTCTCTACCTTGGTCCATGGAGAAATTGTCTTCCAAGAAACTGGTTCCTGGTGCCAAAAAGTTTGGGGACTGCTACATAAATGATTAGACTTGAAAACATAGCTTGTATTATTTAAATGCTAACTAGTCCAGGATAATTTTAATAGAAATTGATCTTAAGATACAATTTAAATTAATATTCACAGTCTTATTTTCTATCTTTGTTCAGTAAGGACAGGGATTTCTGCCTTCTTCGACATTAGAACACTGTTAAGCCTATCACAAGTCATTGCATTCAGTATATGGTAAATAAGGACTTCCTGAAAACAAAATACAGAAGAAAATCAAAAAATATCCTAGTGTTTTCAAGCCCAACTGCAGTTGTAAAAGCCACTTGGAAATATTAAGTGACTTAAACCTACTTTCTTTTTTCAATTACCTTCCCTTGCCTCCTTTCTACAAATGAAAGTTTCGGTGAAAGAGTTTCTTGGCCTGAGAAACACCACCATAATGGTGGTGTTGGTTTTCAGGAAGAATTGCCTATCTCGTTCTCTACCTGTAAACAGATTTGGAAGGTAGATTTAAAGATAAAAATTGCACTTTTGTGAAAATGCTGGCATCAAAATGAAACTCCCAGGAATACCCAAGTTGTTTACCAGTGTGTATATGTATATGTGTGTGTGTGTGTGTGTGTGTGTGTGTGTGTGGTGGATTTTTGTGTACCTCTTTGTGCTACATGTAAATTTATTTTTGTACTAATTGGTGGAACACCTTGAGTCTGATTTGGAAACTTCCACGTACTACATTATTCTCTCTCTGGCCTCGATCTGCTCAGGCTGTGGTCTCCTTTGTGCTGTGCATAGTCGCTCAGTCATATCCAACTCTTTGCAACCCCATGGACTGTAGCCGGCCAAGCTCCTTTGTCCATGGGGATTCTCCAGGCAAGAGTACTGGAGTGGGTAGCCATGCCCTCCTCCAGGGGATCTTCCCAACCCAGGGATCGAACCCAGGTCTCCCACACTGCAGGCAGATTCTTTACTGTCTGAGCAGAGACGCTCCTTTACTGAGGACTTACTCAAATTGCAAAGCACTTCAGGAATCTCTTGGCTCTTCAACTACTCAGCATTGTTACATGACCTAGATTTAAAATTGCGCTTAAATGTAGATACTTACCTGTGTGAAGCTGCTTACAGATATCTGCTTTAAAAGTCACTTATGCAATAAGTTTGTTTAGTCAACTGCATGTGAAATAAGGACTAACCATAAAAACCTCTGTAGAATAAAAATAAATAAATAAGGGGCCTTCATTGGTTAGATAAACCAGGCAGTAGATGAATCCTGTAGTGATAGATACAAGTAAGAAAAGCTTAACAAAGTGCAGGCTTATTTCTCTCTCATAGATGGAGTCAGTATAGGTTGGTTACTGCTAAGTCGCTTCAGCCATGTCCAACTCTGTGTGATCCCATAGACAGCAGCCCACCAGGCTCCTCTGTCCATGGGATTCTCCGGGCAAGAATACTGGAGTGGGTTGCGCTACTGTATCCCTGAAGGCGTCCCAAATTGCCATTTAAGGAAAGAGAATAACGGTGGAGGTACTGTTACACACTGCTTCCAGATCGCAATGGCCCAGAAATTACAAGACATATTTCAATTCATAGTAAGTTGGTCAGACTCGGTTACATGGTTCTGACATAATGGGGATTTACCTATCCCAGAGGCCTCATGATTTTTCTCTTACTTAACTCTTCAGCCTGATATTTGAAGTCTCCTGCCCCCCACCCTCATACATTTTATACTTAAGTGTGGATCTCTTTTCATCTTATAAAAATATCTATTCAAATTAGCTTTTAATAAGCATTTTCAAAGACACTACAGAGATTTTTAGAGTAGAAATTTTTTGAAGATACAGAGGGAAACAATAACAAAATTTCTGGTATAGGTTGTATCTGTCTAGGAAATAATCTTTAATAATCTGTATCAACACTTTATTATTATTTTTTTAGAGGACCCTGGGTCTAAAGTTTAGAGTCATGCATTCATTGCTAGAGAATTCAAAGCTGACAAAAACAGTCTTCTGCTGAGAATTTTGCATTTGGCACAGAACAGCATTAAATTAGATTTGGGAAGTGGAAATATGGGAGTTTCCACTGTGTCAAGCAACTCACCACAGTGAAAGAATTTTTTAAGAAGCATTTATCCTGCCAACTGCACATCTCTTTGGATATTCCCCAGTGACTCAGATGGCTTTGAGACTCAGCCTACAATGTAGAATCAGTCTACAATGCGGGAGACCCAAGTTCAGTCCCTGGTCAGGAAGATCCCCTAGAGAAGGTAATGGCAACCCCCTCTAGCATTCTTGCCTGGAGAATTCCATGAACAGAAGAACCCTGGTAGGATACAGTTCATGGGATCCCAAAGCATTGGATATGACTGAGCGACTAACACTTTGACTTTCATCAGTGAAGTGTGTCTTTGCTTACATTTTATGAGCTAGACTTAGTGACTATAAACTGCTATGATTTAGAGTAATTTTATTTGCTGCACAAAAATACAGTGCTCTTATACAAGTAAATTTCAATTTAATTAAATTCCTTTTACTTTTAAGGTATTGCATATATATGTTTACATATTTAATTTTATGCATCAAATGAATAATACATTTTTCTTTAATAAGACATTTTTAACTTGGTATTTCAACCAACAACCTATCTTGATAAGTATCTTATAATAAACTATTAGTTTTTTTTTCCCCCAAAGAAAAATCTCTAGTCTATAGGTCAAGATTTTTACCTTGACTTCTGTTTTTCTACTTACTACACTCATTATTGTTATTTTGTAAAGTACCATGGTATATCTATACCTTGTAAAGATATACCATGCTAATTCATTTATGTGAGGGTCATTTGCAAGTATATGACTTTAACAACATGATTATCTCTGTTGGTATAATCCGTAGTAGCCAAGATGTTCATACATGCTCTGGTTGTTTGCTTAGCTATTGAACATGAACATTTCCTTATGATAGCTGTTGTGGTTAGCATGGCTGAAGAACCAAATTTTTAATTCTATTTAATTTTAATTATGCTAAACTTAAATAGCCACATGTGGCTAGTGGCTAAATTTTAGTCAGCACAGCTGCAAAAACTTCCAGGAATAATTAACCAAAGTTTTGTATTATATAATTGAAAAAATAAAGCCCTCTCCCCTCTCACCACCCAAGTAGAACACATTATTCAAAACATCTGAGAAATTCACTCTAAAATGTGAGCATTGGGGTTTCCTCTGAGTCCTCTCTCCTTGGTTTGGGGATGACCACCTTCTCTTTTGTTCTTACATGGTCTTTTTCTCTGTGCACATGCATCCCTGGTATCCCTTCATGTGATGACATTTCCTCTTCCCATAAGAATACCAGTCTCTAGTAGATTATAACTCCACCCTAATGGCCTAGCTTGAACTTAATCACTTCATTAAAGACATGTCTCAAAAGATAGGTCTTCAATGGGAGAATTTTTTAAGGGACACAATTCAAGCCACTAACTAATAATTCCTTCTCTCCCATTTAACATCTACTACCTCCTAGAAATAGATATCCAAGTTATTTTCTATTTTTGACTTCCTTGCTTTTATTTCAAATTAGAATAATATTTACATTAATTAGGATACAATACATGCAGATTTTAAACTTCAGCCTTATTGCTAGTGGTGGCAAC
Organism: Muntiacus reevesi; assembly: GCF_963930625.1. Lineage (NCBI taxonomy): Eukaryota > Metazoa > Chordata > Mammalia > Artiodactyla > Cervidae > Muntiacus > Muntiacus reevesi. Next base: position 135,908,734 of record NC_089251.1, read on the forward strand.
TGTTTTTTGGTAACTATTTATTATGAACTGTCTTTACATTTGTGGTTTACTTAATATGCTTCATTATAATGTGCTTTGTCTTTAAAACTCTGTCTCCCTGAGGATAGTTTCAAATGTCATAAAGTCATGAAATAGGTATTATTTGTGTTTTACTGAGCTTAGAATTCACATGATATATTTGAACCGTTTACTCAAAGCCACTTCAAATTTTTCTAATATTACCATGGAAAATACATGATTTAAAGGGAATAGAGTTACTTTTATTTATTTTATTGCTTTGTGAAACATTCAGTATCTCTTTTGACACATGTTTTTAAAATAAGTTTTCATGAAGAACACTACAATATCTGTTTGTAATGCCTTCCCTCTTTAGGCTAAAATGCAAGCTAGTTTCCTATTTACTTATAATTATCTCATGCAGTACTTATTCCTTAGTAAGTGTTGAGACTCTTAGCTTTATCTGTTTAAACAAAACTAGTTTTGACAAAAGTCTTAGCCCAAATGCTTGAAGAAATGGTCATGTTGGCAAGTAGGGAAATTCATTTCTATATTAAATAGTACCATGTGAGGAGTATATCACAAAGGCTAACCACAAAAAAATAAGAGCATATTCAAAGTATTAATCTCCTTTGATTAAATTTCAGCACTTTTGTTGGAATGCATATACTAATAACTTTAAATATAGCTTCAACTTTTTGGTATGAATTTAAAAACTACTTCCTCACATGGCCATGGCCAAAAGAAAGAGGTTAAGTTTTCAGTATTGGTTTTCCCTCTTTAAAACTTTTTTCTTCTTGTGCTATGTCGCTTCAGTCATGTCTGACTCTTTGCGACCCCATGGACCATAGCCTGCCAGGCTCCTCTTCCATGGGATTCTCCTGGCGAGAATACTGGAGTGGGTTGCCATGCCCTTCTCCAGGGGATCTTCCCGACCCAGGGATCAAACATGTGCCTCTTAGTCTCATGCATTGGCAGGTGGGTTCTTTACCACTAATGCCACTCATTTTTTCCTCTTCTGATTTGTTCTTGGGACTAGATCTTAAGAAAATCTACGATAAGCATTTTAATTATCTTTTAAAATTTATTTCCCCCATTATTTTTTCTTGCTAATAGAACCCTGATTTTTCCGGGATTGTTCTCCCAGTCTTCTTGGGAAGACTTCCTATCCTAGTAGAGGTGGCCATATGGCTTAAATTTTGCCAAGGAGATACAAATGGAAGTCTCCAAGGGATTTCTAGGAAAGTGCTTGCCTGACTAAACAATAAGTGTAGACTCTACTCCCATTTCTACACTTCTTCCTATTTTGAATGCGGAAGGATGTTGGATCTTCAGCAGCCATTTTGCATTCATGAGGTAAAAAAGTATAAGGGAAAAACAACCTACACAACCTGTAAGGGTAGTGGAAGAGAAATACAGAAAGAGTCTGCTTTCTTTTTGTCATCATTTTGCAGCCAAACTAATGTTCACAAGTACCTACCGCTGCATGTTTTTCTATTGCAGAAAAACAAATTCCAGTTTTAATCTTTGTCAGTCAGGTTTTCTGTTGCTATTCATTACATCATTCCTGTTACAGATTGTATACACTCTAGCTCTCTTTCAGCCATGTGGAAATGTTGAATATCTGGACTGTTTGATATGGTAACCTCAAGTCATATGGGGCTATTAAACTACAGAAATGGGCAAATGTGATTGGGGAGCTGAATTTTTAAATTTATTTCATTTTAGTGAACAAATCCAAATGTAAACAGTTACATGTGATTATTGGTTACTGGACAGCACAGTGCTAAGACTTATGGGAAATAATTAATCTAATTTTTCTATTATAAAAAATTTAAATTAGTGTCCCCTCCTCTGAAGACATCTCATGACATATCACCTTATGAAACTTATATCACTACCACTGAAACTCATTTATGTCATCTTTTAATAAATTCTGGGTAATTATACATTGTTTGTGAAAGCATAAAGTTACACACAAATAGGATCATCATACAACTGGCTTATGTATAGTCTCTCCTGTTCTTCTAATGTGATTTTAGCATGTTTTGGTTAAAAATGTTTTTAAATATTCAAGTTGCACTCTCTAATTCTTTGCCCGAATCATGAATTACCATTATGGAAGCTTCATTGCCATCATTAGGGTTAGTATGAGCAGATTTTGTATCAGTTTTTGAAAGCATACCTTGCTGTGGGGAGGCAAGAACTTAATATTGTGTGACCAAACTGGCAGACTGAGCCCCGAATAAAAATACAGACACATACTATTCCCATGGGTTCATGCAGTGTAGGGCCCTAGGCTCTGAACTATTGATAGTTCCAAACAAACCTATCCACTGAGTTTTGGGTTTACTTCCTTCTATTTTTCACCTTTAGGGACAATTTATTCACGTTCTGTAACAGATACCTTGTTAGATTGTGAGGATGTGTTAAAAATTTGTATTTTAAGCAATAGTTGATCTTCTCTGGATACGCAGATGCAGTCTTTCTCATAGCTTAGTAGCTGACCCCTTTCTCTGTAGTCTTCTGTGAGTCAGTGTAATTCTTATTTTTCTGTGATGACTTAGAAGAACCCTTTTAACTCATGGAAAGTGGTAAGATTTGAAGTACTGTGGCCACACTTTCCAGCAGTGATATATAGGTTCTCTGTTCAAGTGCCTTACCAAAATAAGAGATTTTTTTGAGCTTGTTTCTCAGTGTCATTAACATATAAATTTGGTGGTGAAATACCTAGGTGTTTGTCTTCAAGGTATGAGCTCAGTTTCAATGATAGGATTTCACCATGTCTTTCTTTTCCTGTGACCTTTTCGAATGAGAGTTTTCTGATTGTGAAATCAATATTTCATTTCATTTGTCAGTTCTAAACTGTAGCTTGATGCTACATGTTGTACATTAATTGGTTTATAAGGGAACTGACAAAATTGCCCTCCTATCCAAAATATGTAGTAGGGAATTTTGAATGGGGATTAGATACCATGATGCCTAAAGCTAGATGAATGGATTGGAAGACTCTTTATACTGCATTTTAAAATTATATTACAAAATCTTGGTTTTTCTAAAAGTTTTTCCTTCAAATGACTTCTAAAACATTTGTTTTGTATAATGAATTACTTAAATTTTCAAAATTAATAAATTAACAGATCTTTATTCTGTTTATGAGTTCTTCAACTCTTAAAGGAGAGAGACAAAAAAAGAAAGATAATAATCATGTAAGAGAAGACTGTGTCCATTTTGTGAAGCTCCCTGATGTTTGTCATTTCCTCAGAATTCATTTTGGATGTACTGGTGTTTCCTGATGCCCTATTTTTTCAAGTCACAAAATTAGAAATACTTGAAAGCATCAACTAAAACTTTATTTATTTACCAGAAACAAAGAATTAGAGGACAACAATGGAAGTCTTTGAAGACACTGATCCTCCTAGAATAATTATCATCACTTAAGTATATATTAGTATTTTTTTTTTATAAATTCAGTGTAAAGCACTAAGTACATTTTTTCCCTTTGGTATTTATGCATCACTTACATATCAGACTTATGAAAAATGAATTTGTTATATTTCCATGAAGAGAGGCAGGATTTTGGAGGACTTGCCAAAGCATGTTTCCCAGCGCTGTGACTTACAGTGTTAGCACTCAGACTTATCTGATATGACTCTTTCAGATAAGCCTGTGCCAGACAAGTTCATGTTCTGTCAACTCCAAAGCCAAGCTAATTCATGTATCAGAAACCACTTGATTATATTTTCATTAATGAGAAGTGCATATCAAAATGAAGAATTGAGTTGTCACAAAGGTGCCTGGGAAAAGATTTGCTTCAATGTAAAGAAAAAATGACTTTGGTATACCTGAAACTAATAATTATTTTGTGGTCCATTATTTCTTTTTCTTCACTTGACTCTTCATTCTTTCCTGAATTTCTTGGCCTTGAGAATTTCAGTTGATAGGGTCCTCCGTATGCTTTGAAGTTTAACATGTATTGTGAGATAGATCCAGAAACCAGTGGTTAAGATAGAGCAATGGCACTACCAGAGGTACATACAAAGTGATAAAAAGTGAACTTCTCAGAACATAATTTGACGAGTTGTTTTCCATTTGATGTTTATTGGTGTTTTGTACCATTTTTTTCAGGAGGGATATATGTAAATGTTCATTTCAGTATATGTTTTAGTGCTTGTTGTGATGCAAGTTAGCAAAGTTTATTGTAAATTGAATTGGAAGTTTAATTAGTTTAGATTTTATTTTAAACACACATAATCTGGAAATTATGTATCTGGTTAAAAAAATATTTTTACTCCACATTCTATGTCACTTTGTGACTTTTTGTAGGGAGAGTCATTGAGGAAATATAAAAATAGATATCAGATAATTAGGAAACGTTGATGCAGTAGATCTGTTAAATGTTCTGCTGGTACAGGGTGACAACATAAATGTTGATAAGCACCTGACAAAAATAGTGCTCTGGTATTCTTGGCTGTGAGCTTATTTTATCTGCGGTGACAAAGAACTGACTATCTCTACCTCTGAGAGTGTGTTTCTAAAATGGAAGTTAAATTGTCTAGACAACTAATGTTAGAGAAAAGTTCACTTATCAGCTTAAATAAACTACTACATGAACTTCTGAAAGAGCACATATTTTAAGTGCAATCTTGAATTTTCTCATGGGTTAAGTAGTGGACAGTATACATTGATATCTTTTAAAAAGAGGTAAAATAAAATTTCTTTCCTTCTGCTTTAGAGTTATAGTGCCCTCAGAATTGAACAATTGTTTTTCTTAAATTCAAATTTACTAAGTTTATTGAGATACATTATCACCATTCAAATAATGACCTTAAGATTTATATTTAAATTTACATATAAAAATGTATATCACTTTAAAAAATCAGATTTTAAGATCAAAACACTTATTTTACCTAATTTCTTAATTCTCTTTATGTAATTGTTTTAGTTTGTAGCTTCAAATTTAGTTGGTGTTATAGAATACTAAGTGAAACGCAATTATTTACTCAGAAATATATATATATATATTTATCCTGGAGTAGGAAATGGCAACTCACTCCAGTATTCTTACCTGGAAAATCCCATGGACAGAGGAGCCTGGTGGGCTGTAGTTCATGGGGTGGCAGATTCTGGCATGACTGAGCAAATGAGCATGCACACACGTACGTATTTTATCTTATGCCATCTAGGAACTATGAAAAACTTATTTTCCAAGAGAAATGATAGTTATAACATATTAGGTAAAGTCTAGGCAGTTTATCTTATTCCTCTATGCTTTGCCCAAATTAAGCCACTATATCAGAGAGCTGTATATTGTCAGCAACCCATACCTTAGCTGTTTACTAAGTCCACTTTACTTAGTACATATTAAAATAAAATCTATGAGAAAAATCAATATGTCATTACAGATTATTGAAGATATAATTACATAAGTGTTATTTTTACATGGACTCTATAGGATCACATCTTTTGGATATTAGTATCAAGATTCATTAATTCTGAGTAATTTTTGCTGAATATAATGTTTCCTAAACTGTATTCCATAAATTACAAATATGTCAGAAGATGTCTGTGAAAAGATCTGAAAAATATCTGCTTTGACCTGAAATATATTTGGGAAAATAAGCTTAGCTACTTGCCTCTTGATCATTTACAGTGTTACCGTAAATGATCAAGAGGCAGTGTCAGGCATTTACAGAGTGTAAGCATGTTGAAATGCCCTGGGCAGTTCTGCAGTGGATTGACCTTTTTAGTTAAGTGAACATTTTGCAAATACAGCTGACTCTTAACAACCAGGTCCACTTGCGTGAAGATTTTTTTCAATAGTAAATTTTATACTTCTACACCATCTGAAATTAGTTGAATCTCCTGATTCCAAACCACAAATTCAGAGTAGCGGCATAGATGGAGGTCCAACTGTAAATTATGCTCAGATTTTCTGCTGAGGGGAGAGTGTGTGCCTCTAACTCCCTGCATTGTTTGAGACTCAAATAGACAAATATTATTCTTTCTCCTAAAACACCTATTAATATTTTGAGGAGTCTTTTTTTTTTTTTCAAGTAATAGTTTGGAGAATGCTGCTCCAAATAATTCTATGATTTATATAACTGGTGGAGTTTTTCCCCCATTGCAGTAGCTGTTAGAAAAACAGTTTGGTGAAAATAAATATGCCACGACCAAATAACCTAGCTATTTCTTTCTTATAAATAAGAGAAACTCTCACATAGTTCTTACCAGGAGCTATGTTTGATAATGTTCACTGAAGCATTATCTCTGGCAGTGTGAGCTGGGGCAGCCAAGGTGATCATCACAGTAGCGTATATCACTGTTATGTGATATATGCATGATAGTTCTCAGGTGGTGCTAGTGGTTAAGAACCTGCCTGCCAATGCAGAAGATGTGAGACGCGAGTTCGATCCCTGGGTTGGGAAGATCACCTGGAAGAGGTCATGACAACCCACTCCAGTATTCTTGCCTAGAGAATCCCATGGACAGAAGTGCCTGACCCAGAGCCCATGGGGTCACAAAGAGTCAAATACAACTGAAGAAATTTAGCGCAGCATAGCAGTGTATCATGCAACAGTCAGGTGTTATAAGGGGGAGTTGCATAAAGCAAAATAAGCAGATCTTAAAAACATAATCAGAATGAGAGTGTACCATGAACCCTCCAAGAGCTCACGTAGAGTGTGTGCTACCCTAGCAAATAATTAAGACTTCTTCATACACAAGATTGTATTAATACTAGCCTCCTTCTTTCTGTCTCTTTACATCTACCTACTTTGTTTTCCAACTGAAAATTTTGCTCCTACTTTAATGGCTTACTTTCTTCCTTACCATAATTTATGGAGGTTTGTAGGCCTCCTTGATAAAGCTTAGATAGGAGTAAGCAAAATAAGCTTTATTCTCAATTAGTAATTGCTGTTAAGTACTGGTGACATTCAGTTCTTTCCTTGTTCCTCTAGCCTTTTACCTGAGGGCAAGGGAGAGGGGAAGTAGGATATCTGCATATGTATGTGACAATTTCTGAGCTTTGACAGCAATCTTCTTGCCAAGATAATCTAGTTTTATTAGTATCTTTATGTGTTTCATCTGTTTATTCAGTATGTATGAGAATATAAGCAGAAACAATTGAATTAAAAAAAGAATTATTTATTCTCTGGAACCTCTTCTTGTGAGGAGGACATTGGTCATTAGACTCCACGGATTGTAGCCTACCGGGCTCCTCTGTTCTTGGAATTTTGCAGGCCAGAATACTGATGTGGGTTGCCATTTCCTACTCCAGGGGATCTTCCGGACCCAGGGATCTAACCCTAATCTCTTGGGTCTCCTGCATCAGCAGGCAGATAGTTTATTGCATCACCAGGGAAGCCCTGCATTGTTCATTATTTTGTAACAATAAAAATCAGGAATGCAACATTTGAGATCACTGATGAAGACAGTATATAAAATCAACAGTGGTTATAAACAGCTTTGAAAATAATTTTCAGTGTTACAGGTCAACCTAAAATATAGCCGTAGTAGTAGTTTTAAATCATACTTTAGTAACTTGATTCCAGTCTCAAGGGAAAAGTTGACTAGTCTACCATGCGGGTAGGACAGGTAAGAACTGTTAAACACAAGGATTAGCTGCCAAAAGTGAAGTGGGGGCAATGGCGAGGAGTCCTAAGCTTGAAAAGTCCTGCTGATTGTGCAATACTACAATTTATTTCCCTTTCCTCCAATGCACTGGGCAATAGACACCACCCTTTGTTTGCAGGCTTTTAAAACGGCCTACATTCATGTTATGTAATTAGGCAGTTAAAGTTGATGGCATCACTTAATTTACTGTCCCATGATCAGTTAGGAGCAGTAGAGCAGCTAAGAGCCCTGGCTCTGGTATTAGAAAAATCTGGGAAAGAATCTGATCTTGAAATAACTGTGGGATTTGGCACATGCATTTAAGCTCTAAGACTACTTCTCATGTATAGAATGGGATAATGGTAGAATTGCATAAAGGTGTCATAAGAATGAAATTAAAGAATACTTATGAAAGTAGTCAGTAGGCTGACTAGCATATGGTAAGGAATCAGATTTAACTGTGTGATTATTATTTCTGTTCCTTAATGAGTTATATGTTGCTGTATTATCTTTATCTCGTGTTTCTCAGCTGAGTGCTGTGCCCCTGGGGGATATTTGACGAGGTTTGGAGACAGTGTTGGTAGTCACAACTTGGAGCACGTGAAGGGGAGTCGGGGAGGGGCGGGGAGGTGCCACGGGCATCTTGTGGCTAGAAGCCAGGAATGGTGCTAAATACTCTGTAATGCGCGGGACAGCTCCACTGACAAAGAATTATCCAGCGCCAGCATGTCAGCAGTAGAGAGGCTGAGAAAGTATTTATTTTAAGCCGGAGATATTAATTCCTTTGTATTTCTTTAGTATCCACTGGTATGTACTACTTTCTTCTGCTACAGTAAAATTGGTAGTCCATCTGTATAATCACAATTTCTTTCTAAAGTTTTTCCCAATATTGTTACATTCTTTGAAAGGATTTTAAGAAGATTCTTTATTTTTTATTCCCTGTAAAACAAAATGTGAATGCTTTGGTTTTAGAATAAAGCAATTAAATAAATATGAAAAATAATTTTGATTAGAATGATTTTATTCTTTATATATTGTTTACTATAAGGAATGAGTTGTCAAGGATGGCTATACATGACATAACAGTAGTATAAATATTTGGTGAATATTTTGTAAACATAGGTAGAAACATAAAATATGGTTTAGGCATGAAAAATTAATACATAAAATTAAATTTAAATAACCTAGTCTGACTTGTGGAATGCATGCATCTCTTTGCAGAATCAAGAATGGTACTTTTACAGTATTTATGTGACAAGAAATAGATCTAATTTATTAAAACTTTGAAAATAACTATGCATAATACTAATGTTATAGGTTGTTTTTGCAATGAATTTTGTTGAACTGATGTGCTTAGAATGAGATGACAGGGATTGCTTTCTCTAGGTCCTTTACTTTCAAAATCAGAAATGTATGCTTTCTTGGCCTTCTTCCATATTCAGTAAAACCCCATTATACATTTCTGTTCTATTCAATGCATGTAGAATTTTATATGCTAGTACATAGTGATTTATAGCATTCTTCTGCTATAACAAGGAAATCATGTGTTATTCCTATTACGTTGGGATCAAAATGAACAAAGATAACAGTTTAATTTCATCTGGATACTCTGGACTGTGACAGAATGACAAGTATAGACAAAGCAATAGATAGTTTTTACTTCTTTTAGCATGAACTTTATTTCCACTTGATATATTCTTATGGGAAGTGTGTGGTAGAAATCATTTGAGACTTAGATTCACATGTAGAAAAGTATTAAAGTCCCAAGAGTACTATTAGTGGTTCAGTGTCAGCCTCAGTTTTAGCTGTAGGTCAAGGGAATTTTGAATGACCTTCCAAAGGCACATGAAATTATTAAACATGTTCATGGGTGACCTAGCTGATGAAATAAAAAATATAATCTATAAACTTATTAAGGTCATAATTTTATGTTGGTACTGTGGGGCTTATTGTTGATAATTTGAATTGAGAGTTGCTTGACAAGCAGAAAAAAATAGAAATTCATGGGTTAAAGATTAATGGAATAATCCCACTAGTTATAAATAAAAGAGAGCTCATAAATAGAAGATGTAAAAGCTTGGGCCTTCTTTATTCATAGATGAGAAGCTAAATATGAATAGGAAGAGTAGTATTTTTAAAATATGTTTATAAAACTCCAGTGTTACATAATGGGAAATCATTATTTAGGAACTACAATATAATCTATTCATAACTCATAAAAGAGATGGGAAGTTTAATGACCTTATACAAAAATGGAGCATCCTGCTTATTACAATAATGTCTAGGACCATCAGGCAGGAGTAAGTACTGTTGGGGCATTAATTTCCCCTTCATAATTGAAAACCCAGAGATATGGCTTTGTTTTCATGAATGTGAGACTACAAATTCAAGACTTTCAGCGTCTTTGTCTTGCTTTTTATTAAGTTAATATGACTCATGACTCTTATTACTGAAATGAGCAGTCAATTAAAAACATTTTCTAATAACTCTCATAGAATAATCAGGACAAAAATCAATAGTTTTCAGATTTTTGTTAGACAGTCAGTCCTTTCTTGAGATACTCCTGGATATTCAAAACATAAAACAGATAAAGAGGAAGCCATTGTGGTTGAATGACAGGTGGCTTTTCCAAACTTCAGGCATCTCTTCAATTTGAAAACCTGTGCATTTTAAATACTCAAAATTTTTATTCTTTCTAATATTCAGAAAAGCAATCTGTTCTGGAAAGTAAACTACCAAATGTTTGAATATTCCACAGATTGATAAGATGAAATGTTCATTTATATAATGCTATATGCAAAATTGAGTCATTATACACAGAGTTTAAAGAAGATAACTTTACAATTAAAAAATAATTAAAAATGATCCTTTCAGCTAATGATTATTAATTTCTTTGTGCAATGCCTATGTCACAGCCGTGAAAATTTCCTTCTCTGGTCTCTAACCCTGGTCACTGCTAAATGTTAAAATGTTGAAGCTACACTTTCTATGACAGCTCCAGCTCGTGACTGAGCTTGGCATGACTGCTAATACAACCATCATTGAGAGATGTGAGACTCCTGTTTCATGCATCTTTGGCTTGAAAACATTGGCCTTGTGAGATTTTCTTAGAACTACACAGCAGTCTAAGACTTCCACACAATTAGCCTTCCTTCCCTCGCTTCCTTAAAAATTTTAGACATGCAAAGTAACCCAACAAATCAGGTATTGCTATTATCTCAATTTTACATGAAAATGTATCTGTACTGATTTTTGCAGGTCATCTTTCCACACTGAGCAAGTTCTACCTCTGTGGAACGACTTTTTGTTGTATCCTTTCTATACTATTTTGATGTGGAACCTTTTCTTTTTCTTTCCGTTTTAGTCTATCAATTTCAGAAAATTATGTATCTCTTTCTAATTTTCCAGAGTTAATATTTCAAAGTTTGTATTATAATTTTATTTGTGTAGCTCTGGTTATCCTGGCTTTTATTTTAAGCAAATACATACCAATGCTGAATCATACATATATCTGTTCTACTTTAATGTACCTTCTAAAACATGCCTGCAGCTGCTGCCAAGTTACCCAAGGAGTGGACTTGTTTGTGCACAGGTTCTGAGATTTTGTAGTTGTGGTTCAGACAGTAAAGAATCTCCCTGCAATGTGGGAGACCTGGGTTCCACCCCTGGGGTGGGAAGATCCCCTGGAGAAGGGAATGGCAACCCACTCCAGTATTCGTGCCTGGAGAATTCCATGGACAGAGGAGCCTGGCGAGCTACAGTCTGAGGGGTTGTAAAGAGCTGGACACTACTGAGTGAGTAGCACGCGTGCATGCGCACACACGCAAACACACACGTGTTGGTGCTGTGGGGGACAGGAATGCATTATAGGCATCATTCTCAAATTTGACAAGAAGGAAGGAATTCCTGCTTAAACTCTGTACATCCTCTGACAGAGCAGAAGTCATTCACCTTGTCAGATGTTAATCTGCCCATTCCTGATTTCACAGCCTCTTCATAGTCTCTCTGTACCTACATAACAGTCCCTTTGGGCAAGAGGCTACTCTGGTTTTACTGATTAACTGTCTCAGGACTGTTCAGTCAAGCTTCTTTGGTTTTCTGTGCACTCATTGTGTTATCTCTAAAATGTAAAGTCTTGATTTTCATACCGTAATTCTGCAGTTGCTTTCCATAGAAGATTCATAGCACTTTCTAGATTATCCATTTCCTACTATTTTCCTTGCCAGGTAGTTCCCTGCTGGTTCTTTGAAACTCAAGGTCAAGTCATGGACCAAATTATTGAGAATGAGGATAGCCTTTGACCAGTTTGATTTCTGTATTTATTCATGTTCTACTGCAGTATAATTTAAGGTAACTAAAGACTAACTAAATGGTTTATTTTTGCTAATTTTATAGGCTATATATTGGCTCTTCCTGGTATTAAAATAATATACTTCATAACACTTGTTAAAGATAGTAAAGAATACTTTATTCCAGAGGGAAATACTACTGCAGTGGGGGCTTTGCAGTAGGGGATAGAGACCAGTCTCACTTTGATTACAACAAGGACAAATGGAGACTTATAAACAACGAATAGAGTTGGGCGTCAGTGAATGGAAAATTACTAACAGAAAGCATCAGGGCTGAGAGAATTCTTACTAGCTATTCTAAATAGGATTCTTGCTGAAGAAGTCCAGAGTGTTAAGATTTTGAAGTGAGAGTTGAAGAATTTGATCAGATTATCCAGAGTTTCACATACTGAGGGTGAGGGAATATTTGCTAAATTGCATCAATAGGATTCTTGATGAAACTGTACTAAGCTGGCCAAGGACAGACTGACCCTGCACCCCACACCACCAAAGAAGGGGGCTCTGAGGAGCCTGACTCAAGTGAGGTCAAAAAAAGTTTCTTTGTCATTTAATCAAATTGAGGTAGTGTGTATCTATGTGGTATGAGGTACAACCAATAGCTGGGCTTCCCAGGTAGCTCAGTAGTAAAGAATCCATCCACCAATGCAGGAGCAGCAGGAGATGCAGGTTCCATCCCTGGGTCAAAATTGTTGGTTTCTGATAGTTTTAGATGGCTCAAGGAGCCGTGTTTAAAGGCAGTTTCACTTCTAAAACAATACTTAGTATCACGGTCCCCATACCCCTGGCCAGGGACCAGTACTGATCTGTGGCCTGTAAGGAACCTGGGGGCACAGTAGCAGGTGAGAGAGAGGTGGGCAAGGGAAAAGAAGACTTCATCTGCATTTATAGCCGCTCCCCATTGCTGACATTACAGTCTGAGCCCCACCTCCTGTCAGATCAGTGGTGGCCTTAGATTCTCATAGGAGCCAGAACCCTACTGCACTTGAATCATCCCGAAACCATCCCTCCCTCTTCTCCCCAGCCCTTGGGAAAATTTCTTCCAGGAAACCGGTCCCTTGTGCCAAAAAGGTTGGGGACCATTGCTTAGTATAGTCCCCTAGGACAACAAAGAAATACCTGCTATAGTAATTTTCTATTTGTATATAATATTAAATATTTTTGCATTCTCATTTCAGTTTCTTAGCAAATATCAGCTTTTACTTTATTTAAAATAAGGACCCCTAATGTTTCTGCTTCATATTTCTCATCAACGGTTTGTTGTTCATCGGAAAAACACCTTTTAAAGATTCAAAATGAAATTAAATACTATGTTAAGTAACACATTTGAAAACATAGTAGTGAGGAGAGTGATTTGCCCCTAAAGGAAGCAAAGAGATTTCTCTACATTTTTAAGATCTTGATAAATCCTAAGTTAAATCAACTGCAATTATCTAAGAATCTTAACTGAGATAGAATATATAAAATAAGTGTTCACATAGAAAAATTCTAGTAGCATCTAAGAGACCAAAAATATATACATATTACAGTAATAGGATTTTACTATAGAAGAAATAAATGACTGAAAATATCTTGAGGTCAGAGGATATTAGAATACAAATTTGAGTGAGAAATGGAAAAGCGCTGATGCATCTTGATGATCTAAAAGCACCTTACTTGTCTCATTTCTAGTAGGACTTCATTTACCATATTTTGTTTATTTGAGCACCATTCAAACTTTAAAAAATTCATATCACCACTAAACTATGGGAATTATACCTAATTGGGCATTAACAATTTTCTCTTTTTCTCTGGGAATTACAGAATGAGGCCTTTTAGATTAGAATTATAGTACAGTATATCACTTCTCAAAATCTAAAACAAGCGGATTTTAGTATGATTTCTTATTTTAAACAAACAGAAAAAGAATTAAGCACAAAACCTCTGAGTTTTTTGGAAGTTTGCAATTTCCTCAAATGAAAATAAATTAGAAAATCTTTCCCACAGTTTAGCTACATTTAAAAAACACCTGAATTCCTTCAGTGAAAGCAATAGAAGGAAAACCATCTGACCTTGGCAGGTACACAATTATTTTGCAAATGAAGTGAAGCAGTGTGACTTTTTAATGAGATAAAATTTGCATCAAGTTGTAATCTGACTGCTGGTGTACACCACTTGAACTTGACCCTAAGGTTAAACCAGTTCTAGTTAATTTATAAAAACAACACATACCTGTAAGGTTAGCCTCGAGTATATGATTTACTAATACTATATAACATTTTAAAACTTTCAACTTAGTTTACTGTTTTCTTTTAACCTAATGCACTAGAAGCATTTCTTGAAGGTGATATTTCCATCTTAATTATCTTCCAAAATTCCAACTCCATATAATAGGCAGGAGGAAGAAGTCAGCTCTAGAATGTATGTCTGTTTTCCTTAATGCTTTATATCATTAATCACATATTTTATTGTATGAGTTGTCCTCAGTTTCACCGTATGAACAAAACATCCGTTTAAATGTACTTTGATCCTTTTAAAATTGAAAATGATTATTTTTCTGAATGTCCTTTTATGATTGACTTGATAAATCAATTCTTATAGGAGAGGGACATGAGTCAGTGTTGATACAGTAACTGAACAAAAGGCCAATTGCTTGAGTTTATACTTGTCAAAGAGTTGTAAGTGTGTTGTGTATTTTATAGTCAACCAATCCAATGTCGCAGAATTGTAGATGGCCTCCTGGTGGCTCAGTTGGTAAAGAACCCGCCTGTCAATGCAGGAGACACAAGAGACCAGAGTTCAATCTCCGGGTTGAGTAGATTCCCTGGAGAAGGAAGTGGCAACCCATTCCATTATTCTTGCCTGGAAAATTCTATGGTAGAAAAGTATTATGTAACCTAGTTCTTCTCTCTTTCCTCTGAATAGCATCAGTTATTTCACATTTGGTAACATTAAGAGAAAAAATGGCAAAATATGTAAAGATTTGGTAGAATATTGTAATATTTAATATTTTTCATCATAAGAAGACATTAAAGATGTCAGTCTTTCAAGTATGCATGATAAATTAAAATAGCCACCTTGATTTAAAACATATTATATGTAAATATAATCCTTCATGTCCCACATAACTGCAGTCAATATGAAGATTTGGGAATAAACTTGCTGTCACAGTGGGGCTGTGTCTAAGGAGACAGACTCATTCCTAGACACTGTGAAAGTATCACATCTGAAGGGTGTGACAGTGAAAGCTTTAAAGCCAAGTAGTGACTGCTGGAGATCTATCAGGAAGTCGAGGGAGTTTCCCATCAGAGAATAGTACTGGGATGGAGAATTCAGAGGTAGGTAATGATCTGCCATCAGTGTAAAGTGTGGTTAAAAAGTTCCCCGATTTGGGATTCAAGATCAATGTGATGTAAAACCTTGCCTGGATGACTCCAGTTTATACCAATTATCCCAGCATAATTATCAGTTGTTCTCCCTATTTCTTTTGCAAGTGTCTGGTTTGGAAGATAGGCTATGGTCCCTAGAGAAGACATAGGAATTGAGGTCCTTAGGTCCAAAAAGGAGTGGTGAAACCAAGTAGATAATCAAAACTGACAAATCAAGGGAATGGTTTTGTTGATTGAAAGTATATTTGAAAACATGGTCTTAGGTATGGGGTAAAAGTTTCAGTAATGAACAATATCAGGTCTTGATGTTGGAACTTTGGTCAATATTCCTCAAACTTTTCAATTACACTAGAAATGCAAGTTCAGTTAAATTCAGTTGCTCAGTTGTGTCTTTGCGACCCCATGGGCTACAGCATGCCAGGCTTCTCTGTCCATCACCAAATCTCAAAATGCAAAAGGTATTTGCTAAAATGTGGATTCTCAGGCCTCACTCCAGACCTTTAGAGTGAGACTGTCCTGGGGCAGGCATCAGATCAGTTAAGCTCAGTTGCTCAGTCGTTTCCAACTCTTTGTGATGCCACGGACTGCAGCACACCAGGCTTCCCTGTCTGCAATTAGCATTTTTAAATCACCTTCCTGGTGACTCCTAGTGTTGGTGGTTTAGTGTCTAAGTCCTGTCTAACTCTTACAACCCCATGGTCTGTAGCTTGCTAAGCTCCTCTGACCATAGAATTCTCCAGGCAAGAACATTGTAATGGGTTGCCATTTCCTTCTCTAGGGGATCTACCTGACCCAGAGATCGACCTCTGGTCTCGTGTCTCCTGCATTGACAGGAAGGTTCTTTATCAACGGAGCCATCAGGATACCATCTACAATTCTGTGAAGTTGGATTGGTTGAATATAAAATGCACAACACATTTACAAGAATCTGAAAGCTGTCCTCTTTACTCCTGGGTGCTTTAAACAACATTTGCATTGTATTTTATAAAATAGGTCATAATGTCCTGAGTATCATAGAAAGGTTATAATAGATCAAGAGCAGTGTTTAGTGGTTTGCCATATCCTATTGTATAAGGGTTTTCCTTTGTAAATGATATAAAAGTAAGAGTGCTTGGGGGAAAGTGGCAATCCAACTGGAAAAATGAGTAACCTAAGCTATTTGTAGTTCTTCTAAGAGCATTGGACCAGGCCTGACTCTTAAAATAGAAATCTTTGTATAAATGTATTTGGGGAAAAGATAATGAATAGTCTCACAATGTTTTAAGTTATTATATGTTATATGTTAGGCAGTACATTTCATAGAAACTGGAGGAATTTGTTTCCAAGTCAATAATGACACTTTATGGCTTTAAACTTGCTACTCAAAAGGTGGTCCACAGCCAGCAGTTTTGACTTATCAGACATGCAAAATAACAAGCCCCGCCTCAACCAACTTAATCAGAATCTATATTTTAATAAGATCCTCAGTTCACTTATAGATGTCTTAAAGTTTGAGAAGCACTGATATCCAAGCAGAAATGTCTGGCTGGAAGAAATGGGGCTTCGCTAGTAGCTCAGTTGGTAAAGAATCTTCAGGCAATTCAGGAGACCTGGGTTCAATCCCTGGGTTGGGAAGATACCCTGGAGAAGCGAATGGCAACCCACTCCAGTATTCTTGCCTGGAGAAGCCCATGGACAGAGGAGCCTGGCAGGCTACAGTCCATGAAATCACAGAGTCAGCTACAGTCCATGGAATCCCGAAGAGTCGGATAGGATTGTGCGACTAACTTTCACTTTCACTTTTCCAAGCAGAAATGTCTGACCTGAAGAAAATTTTGCTTATACTTGTCAAGCCTAATCTCAGTGGAACATGGAGAGTTACAATAAGCTTACTAAAATGTTAATATTAAAATAATAGCATTTGATTACAGTCCTGCTATGATTCACAATACTGGCAAGGACATCTCTAACAAAATCAAAATCATCTCACTGGCAGTTAGGGTAGTTCAGAGCCACAGAGTACTCTCACAGTAGCCTGAAATTTTGTCTGTGATTTTGGGCTATCAAAGTAAAAAAGAAATATATGTCTCTGTCATAAATGACTTTTTAAGATAGTAAACAAAATTTCATCATTGATATCAAGTGTCTAAAAACCAGTATTGGTTGGAAGTACATTGTGTATCTGTGAGTTCTCAAGAGATCATTGGCAGAATTTTGTTCTGGAAGAAAAATACAAAACTCACAGAAGAAAAGGTGAAATAAAAAATCAAGGAGATAGATTCCCTTAACTTTGAAGGGAAATGATGTATCATCTTCCATCTATAATAGACACTTCATATCTTAATGAAAAGAAGGCAGAAAGATTATATAAGTATCATAACTTAGAAATCTAGTCAAGTTCTCAATTAAAGGAAAACTGTTGAAGAAGAGGTCACAGATATGCCAAAATCACACTGAACACTAAACAAAACATCAAAAAACATGGATTTCCTCTACAACTATTTTTTTTCAAAATTATGTTCATTATTTCAGCAGTTTAGAACAGAATTTCCTGAAGAGTTTACGGTGGAACATAAGTGTGTCTCTGCTTTCACCAGCTTCTGAAATACCTGCCTATGAAGGGGCTCTTCCAAGTATTATGTTTGAAAAACACTGCATATGTTACTCACTGTTCATGGGATAAATGTTTATGGAGTAAGTTAGAATTTTTTGTATATTAGACATTGCATGTTAAAAGCTATGAATAGACTTGAGTAAGGAGATTCATTTTTTGCCCATTTTTTCCCATTGTATAGTTGCTTTAAAATGAAGTGTTAGTTTCTTCTGTACGGCAAAGTGTATCAACTATACATAAACATGCATGCCCCTCTTCTTTGGATTTCCTATCCATTTAGGTCACCAGACAGCATTGAATGGAGTTCCCTGTGCTATGTACTCAGTTCTCATTAGTTATCTATTTTATACATAGTAGTGTATATATGCCAATGCCAATCTCACAATCCATCCCACTTATCTACCCCTCTTGCTATCTATACATGTATTCTCTCTAGAAAAACAAAATAGATGAACTTATTGCACAATAAATATATATATATGTATGTGTATATATATATATATATATATATGTATTTTTAATTTTGCTCAGTCTGGGAGTTTTCAAAACATTTGCTTTTCTTACCACCATTGGATTTCATGGTTTACCATTCTTTGTGTTTTGGTTCTCTAGGCCAGAATACTGGAGTGGGTAGCCTTTCCATTCTCCATGGGATCTTCCCAACCCAGGGATCAAACCCAGGTCTCCTGCATTGCAGGCAGATTTTTTACTAGCTGAGCCACAAGGGAAGCCCATGGTACCTAAAGATTACTAATAAATCCAAACAATAGGCATCTTTGAATATGGATATTTTTGTTGATTTGTAACAATTTTCCTTTTTCTTTGTATTGTTATAAATTATTTTTACACTGATGAATCAGAAAACTTCAAATCCAAAACATATCAAGATGACTATTATGGATTAGGAAAGCATGTTTCACTGATATGCTTATGTCTCTATTTGTGCTTAACCTACAAAATATTTGCATAGGTGAAATTAGTAATTGTCATCGGTTCCAAAATGTACTGTGTTGACTCTTGAACAATGAGGGGGATGGGGTACCAGCATCAAAAATCAGAGTCTAGTCTATTGGCCCTCCTTATTCACACTTCCTTTGTATCCAGGGTTCCATATTCACAGATTCAACCAACTGTAGATGGTGCAGTGCTGTAGTATTTACTATTAAAAAGAAATCTGTGTATAAGTGGTCCATTCAATTCAAACCCATGTTGCTCAGGGGTCAACTGTGTTTATAAAAACATACCAATTATATATTATGAAAATAATCATATTTTGAGTTTTAAATTATCCTATGCCTTATTTTAAAGCCCTTCAAGTATATACTTCCTCTTTATTCAATTTTAGAACTTTTACAATTTAGTCATAACCTCCTACCCCACTGATAGTAATTGATACTTTAAAAAGGATACAGAGGCAAAGCTATCACTACAGGCAATATTTAGATGTTATGTCTTACTGAATGACTCTCAAGATTCAGACATGTAATGGTAAAACTGGTAAGCAATAATTTTAAATTAAAACAAAGTATATTCTTTAAGATAGTATTGCATAAAAAGTTTATCCAAATATGAACCTTGATAAAAGTAATCTATTTACAAACTGTTGCTTGATTATGAAATATGAGCACTGAAATGAATGATGTTCCCAGATATATTTTTGTTACCTCCTTGCCATTTATGTTTTCCCAGCCAATAGAGAATGTTGCCATGAGCTGAAATAGGCACTTAAATTCCTGAGTCTAAATCATGCCTAAATAATGTAAATGTATTGATATCATATTTGTAATAAATTAAATGTGAATCTTGAGAAGTAACTTGTTCTGTTTATCCATTCATTCAGGTAGCAGTCTTTGAATGTTTACTATATGACATGTTTTGAGTGAGACTGAGACTTACATGAGGCATAGCTTGTGTCAATCATAGAATCAAATGGTTATAATGCAAAGTGACAAGTACTAAAATACATGTATTAACTACTACTGGCCATTATTAAATGACTGTCAAGTTCATTTTAACTAATAATACTTTGGTGTTACAGGAAGTGATGAGATTTATTTATTTATTGTTCATTCATTTATTTATTCACTTATTCAACAAACAGTTATTGAGAACTACTTTATGCCAGGCTCTGTCCTTGCTCTGAGATTATGTCAGTGAAAGAAATTTCAAATATGTCTTCTACTCTGGGGATTATATTGTAAGGATATGAAGAAAAATTTCTGGTAAGTAACTTGGGTATCAAAGTAGTCATTCAGTAGGTAGAGCAAAATATGAGTAAGAGAGAGAAAGAGAATTATGAATGGTAAATAATAAATAGTATTGGAATCTAGCTAACTATCATCAATTTATTGAGAGAATTTGGAAACGTTAAATCACCATGAATCTTCATACAATTCTGTAGCTATCCATATTTTGAAGTTTTTAAAACTTATGAATGTGTACACCCATGGCTGATTCATGTCAATGTATGGCAAAAACCACTACACATTATTGTAAAGTAATTAGCCTCCAATTAAAATAAATAAATTAATTAAAAAAAACTTATAGATGGAAGAGGGTATCATTTTAAGTGACTGTAATAGTAAGCTATTTAAGGAGAATAAACCAGTGCTTACCAGAGGGAAGGAGAGTAGGTGATGGGCAAAATAGGGGAAGGAAATTAAGAAGTACAAACTTCTAGTTATAAAACAAGTCATGGAAATGTAATATATATCATAGGGAACACAGTAAATCATACTGTACCTTTATAACTGTCTATGGTGACAGATGGTAACCAGACTTATTCTAGTGGTCATTTCACAGAGTATGGAAATATTGGATTAATATGTTGTATATCTGAAAATAATTTGATACAGTAAGTAAATTATAATTCAATAAATATACAAATAATTTAAAAAATAAAAAGGAAGCGTCTCCTCTGAAATAAGCTTCCAATTTAGTATGCTTACAATTCTAATAGGCATGGCAGTGCCACTATCTGAATAGGAATAGTTCCATGGGAGTAGTAAATGCAATGGGCTTATATAATATGTTCCTTAACTGAATTAATCAGGGCGGTTTTTTGTTAGGAATAAAAATCAATGGTTCTAAAAATGTGGTCCACAAACAAACTGCATTATAACGACAAAAGGGGTTAAAAGCAGCAACAGCAAAAGCAGCTACGAATTCCCAATCCCATAAAACTGGAACTCTAATTCAGTAGATGTATGGGAGGGTCTCCCAGGTGGCTCAGGCAGTAAAGAATCTGCCTGCAGTGTAGGAGATCCGGACTCAGTCCCTGGGTGGGGAGGATCCTCTGGAGAAGGGAATGGCAATCCACTCCAGTATTCTTGCCCGGAGAATCGCTTGCACAGAGGAGCCTGGCAGGCTTCAGTCCATGGGGTCCCCAAGAGTCGGACAAGACTGAGCGACTAACACTTTCACTTTCATGGGTGGCTCTCAGAAGCAATATGTTTCTCAAAGTTACGCAGACTGTGTTATTCTGTGGACAAATTTTGGAACAATTACTGAAGTTATGACTAACCAGATTCAGGAATTTCAGATTGAATAAGAAATGAATAGGACCAGTTACTGGTACTCTAAAATCTGTCAATTAGAACACATTTTAATCGGCGTTTTTCCTGGGTATAGCCTGGTATGGGGTTTCCCAGATGGCATTAGTGGTAAAGCATCTGCCTACCAATGCCAATCCAGCTCAGGAGACACAGGAGACGTGGGTTCAACCCCAGAGTCGGGGAGATCCCCTGGAGTAGGAAATGTCATCCTGCTGCAGTATGCTTGCCTGGAAAATTCCATCCATAAAGGATCCTGGAGGACTACAGTTTGTGGGGCTGCGAAGAGTCAGACACAATTGAGCCTGGTATATGGGTATATGTTGTGTGTGTGTGTGCTCAGTCACTCAGTTGTGACCCCATGGACTCTAGCCCTCCAGGTTCCTCTGTCTGTGGGATTTTTCAGGCAAGAAACTGGAGCAGGTTGCATTTTCTACTCCAGGGGATCTTTTAGACCCTGGGATCGAATCCTCCTCTCCTGCAGCTCCTGCATTGGCAGACGGATTCTTTACCACTAGCACCACCTGAGAAACCCTGACATATGCCAGACACTGATTTATTTGTTGAATGAATTAGTTAACTCTGTGTATACTTCACTATGCTGTACTAAATTTAACTGTATATGTATGTATGCACATGTGCAGTTTGTATTTTAACCACCTAACAGGAATCATCCCTGGAGATTGCTAGCATTTCTTTATTTAAGGAAACTAGAGTCATGATCTCATGCTGATCAACATCCTACTCTATATCCATTTCTTTCTAGAATTTTGTTCTCCTCTTCTTTAGTTGTAGAATCCCTGAGAAGGAGAAAATAAATCACCACTTGCCTTTTAGTGGCTTCCGTATTTCCAGCGATTTCTGGCATGGAGAATTCACATTTCCTTTTGGACCTTACCACAAAGAAACCCAAATACACATTATTTTCTTCACCCATTTTTTTTTACCTTTAAATTATTCCCCAAAGTGTCAAGATCAAAAAGATCCCCAGTCTTTGAAACTGAAGAGACCATTTGGATTCTGACCCAGAGAAAAACTGAACTATTTTCATCTTTTTCTGTGTGGATTATAGAAATGACGCCAGAAATCTAAGAAAGGGTCTATCTAAGAATAATAAAATAATAATGAAGACATAATGATATTAACTAATTATAGACTTAAAAATAGGACAGATAAGATAAATTTAGAATAAGCTTTATTTGGTTTTGAAAAAGGAAAGACAGAATGGTGGCATGATTCTTGCCTTCAGGCTTACAGAGGCATATTTTCAGAACAATTTAAATAGTCTTTTCTAGAGAGACAAATTATGCTTACATTTATTAGTTAATTTGTCTTGACAGTGCCACAGGTAGTTTATAACTAATTTATATACAGGTGACCTGAGGCAATAGGATGCATGATTGGGTGGGATTTCTGGAACCGTTCTTTAACAGAATATAGAATCACTTGTGCTTAAATATTGCATTGATTTCCATCATTACTTTTAAGATTGTTATTAGTCAAATAAGCCCTTCTTTAACATGAATTCCCACTTATAGACATGGAAAACCTACTTATATAATAAGAAGTATGTCAGTATTATGGGAAAAAACACGTACTTTGGAAAATGTAAAAAAAAACAAAAACACATGAAACATGAATTCCTGTCCTCAAAAATTTTATGAATAATAAAAGGAAAGTTGTATTTAAAATCTGTATTTCTCAGGAGGGTTAAGTGCTCACCAGTCATACACATTAATTTGACTTAGTTTAATAAAGTTATCTCTCAATTATCCACAGTATACAATGAAAGGAAGCTCTAGGCTGGAATTTGTTATTTACAAGATTATATATTTTTTCCATCTCTCTGGGAGCCACTTTTGTAATCTAAAAGATAAAAGAGTAGGAATAGGTTTTCTTTAAATTGCTTTTATACTTTAAAAGTTTCTACTATAGCATGTTCATATTTGTTTGTGTACAGTCTTGGTTTGTAAAATTCCCTTAATTGGAGGATGTCAGCACTGAGAAATTCTTTGTTAGGCCCACATATGAACCAGTTGTGTGACTGTGATTGAATCAATGAAAAGTTGAACCAGGTGATATATAAGGTCATTTCCAGCTTTGAATAGTCTCATAAGTTAAAGACATGGGAAGTCTAGATTATCAAGAAGAATATACACATATGAGATCCTGAAATACTAAGAATACAAAGATTCTTGCCCTTTCTCTACTAGGTGGAGAAGAATACACACACCTCCACACACATTTCTGTGTGTATGTCTACCATTAGTTATGGCTATAGATAGCTCATGACCAAAGGCACTTTAAGTGATTAGGTATAAGTATGTACATTATTTCCTTCACATATGTTTTCTAATTAAAGGAGTTTTCATCAAATCAGGAGGAAAAAAGGAAGAGAGAGAGGGCCAAGATGGAAGCCTTAGACCTAACTGCATTTCCACCTATTCTTTCTCCAGAGACTCTCCACTGCATCGTTTCCTTGGAATATGAGGCACATGATTCTCAGTTTTGACATTTCCAGCTAAGCATCAAGAAATAAGCCCCAACTCAATCTTCAGGAGAAAGCCCCAAACCACTTGCTCCTTAGAGCGACCTCTCACAGAAATGGGAAACCTACTGATATAATGGGAGGTACTTGTGTATTATGGAGAAAAAATGAAAATAAATACTTTGGCTTAAGCTCATTCTGCATTCAGATATTGTGTCTACCTCTTTCTAGCTGGTTATCCCATTCATGTTGCTAAACCTTCCCAAGCTTATCCATATGTGAAAAGAAGGAAACTAGTAATTATGTCTAAGACCACTATGAGGTGGTAGGTAACTTGAATAGTTCATTAGGGAGTCTCTCGGTTGATAGAGTTATTTTTAATATATGTATAAAATTACATATTCACATGGAAACTCAAATGCATAGACTCATTTATTGTTAAGGGTATATTTATGAATATACATGTGTATCCACGGTACTACCCGTTAGGGTAATCACATTTGTTATGTAACAGTTTACCCAGTAGGTACTTTCCTAGTTCCTAAGAGTATCCATTCTTCAAGGAGGACCCTTTAGAGACTATCTAATCTAGTGGCTTTCAAATTTTAGGTTTTAAAGCTAGGATTGCATGATAATTTTTTTTTCTTTAATGTAGCTGGTATGCGGGTGAAGGGCAAAGGAACTAGTGGTTGGGGGGGAGTTGAGTGGGTGGGTCTCCACATGACCCCACTCATTTTCAACCAGAATAACTCCAGTCATGAATGTTAGTTTTAATGTATTTTTTGGAAGTCTTTTATTACTTAAGTCACATCTCCATCACCACCACCATCACCAGCACAAACAACAACAAAACATAGATTCAGTCCAGACTCTCACTTGGCATATGAAGACTGAACCCAACAAGTCTTAAGTGACCTGGGGAAGGTCACACAGTGGTTGTTAGGAGCCAAAGTGAAAGTGTGGAAGTCGCTCAGTCGTGTCTGACTCTTACAGTCCATGGAATTCTCCATGCGAGAATACTGGAATGGGTAGGCTTCCTCTTCTCTAGGTGATCTTCCCAACCCGGGATCAAACCCAGGTCTCCTGCATTGCAGGCAGCTTCTTCACCAGCTGAGCTACAAGGAAGTCCATTAGGGGCCAAACCAGTGATTAAAACCACTTTTTCTATCCCTTATTTAATTATGTAATATAATTTGTTTTTTCCTCCTTTTCATTCCCTTCACCTAACTCACTTTTTAAAAAAGTTTCTGGGTTGGAACTTCAGAAGGTGCTTAAAATTAAACCAGTTTTTAGTATGTTTCTGTCATATGCTCTATAATGTTTACAAAAATAGGGTAAAGGCAATGCATTTGTGACTGTAACTTAAAAATTGGTTACTTTGGGCAAAAGTCTTCAAATGTCATATTCAGTCTAGGAAACATATGAATAGAAATGGCCATAATCAACATTAAATGTTTTATAAGGAGACAGTTTTGCAGTTGGATTCAGTTGCTATACTAGAATCTCAAACTAAAAAGAAATTAAACTAAATTTTTATGTAAATGTTTTGTAAAAGGAAGCAGAAGGGACATTACGTGTATAACCATGCCTGAAATAAAAGGTTTTTCCAGGAAGCAAGTTTCTTGCATGAATTTCTTGCTAAGTTGCTTCAGCCGTGTCTGACTTTTTGCAACCCCATGGACTGTAGCCCTCCAGGATTCTCTGTTCATGGGATTCTCCAGGCAAGAATACTAGAGTGGGTTGCCATTTCCTTCTCCAGGGGATCTTCCTGACCCAGGGATCATACCCAGATCTCCTGCATTGAGGCAGATTCTTTACCATCTGAGCTACCAGGGAATCCCTTAAGGTATTTGAAATTATCTCCATGAAACCTCCATTTTTTTTTGATTTTACCTATCATGTTGTGTGATATTCTCAAAGTTTCAGACATATGAAGTTATGAAGAATTAATAAACTCTTCTGAAACTTCAATTATAATAATGATTATTGTTGTAAACTGTTATGCCAATGGATTATATTTGTAAGTGATGACAACAACAATATCCCCAGTCTCATATATTACTCTACAATGTGACCTTATTATTTGCCAACAAGAAGTGAAGTCTAATTTCCTCCTTTTGAATCTAAGAGGGCTTTGCCTAATATACTTAAATACAAGTAATAATATGACTTCCAAGTCTGGGTCATATAACTGATGCAGCTTCCACCATATTCACTAAGAGCTTTGAGCCACCTTTTTAGAAGTTTGACTACTCTGAGGCCATTATCTTGTGACAATGCTAATTTGCATGGAAAGGCTCTGACTGGGGGGCCTTATTTTTTGACTCATCCAATCCCAGGTTCCAACCATGTGTTTGAAACCACCTTTGACCCACCAGATCTTCCCATCTGCCAGAAAAGTTACCATTGAGTTTTTTCAATGACTAGAGAAGCAAAGGGGTTACCCAGTTGAGCCCTGCTCACATTTCTCACCTACAGAATTGTGAAATTAATAAAACCAAAAAAAGTTGTTTAAGCCAATAGGTTTTAGGGTTGTTACACAGCAGTGTATAACTATTATAGATTTAATTAACAAATATCAATTCATTAGGGTCAACTTGGAGATTCAGGATTGATTAGAATGGAAACATAATATCTATCTTTTTATTGGTTTATTTATTTATTTTTTGATAATAGCTTTCTTGAGGTATTATGTTTTGGGTTGGTCAGAAAGTTCATTCAGGTTTTACTGTAAGAGTGTGTAGAAAAACCCAAACAAACTTTTTGTCCAACACAATATATACCATAAAATCCGATATTTTAAGTGTATTGTACAACGATTTTTAGTAAATTTACTGAGTTTGGTGGGATTAACATCATCTGAAGTTAATCCTAAAGGATATCAGTCCTGGGTGTTCATTGAAAGGACTGATGCTGAAGCTGAAACTCCAATACTTTGGCCACCTCACGCGAAGAGTTGACTCATTGGAAAAGACCCTGATGCTGGGAGGGGTTGGGGGCAGGAGGAGAAGGGGGCGACAGAGGATGAGATGGCTGGATGGCATCACCGACTCGGTGGGCATGAGTTTGAGTAAACTCTGGGAGTTGGTGATGGACAGGGAGGCCTGGCGTGCTGCGATTCATGGGGTTGCAAAGAGTCGGACATGACTGAGCGACTGAACTGAACTGAAGTTAGCCTAATTTTAGAACATTCTACCTATCCCTGCGTAAAAAAAGCCTTACAGGGAAATTTTAGGATATATTCCTGTAATAGGTCCCTTGTGCCCAAGGGCAGACTATCCCTCCTCCTACCCCGAAAGCCACTTAAGTTTATCTTTTTTTCTGCCTTCTGTAGAACTGATGATGTGTCTTTGATCCAGTTTTGGACTCCCAGGGAGTTCATGTCCAGAAGGTCAAGCAAACTGTGTGTATCCGGAGCTTCCTTAAATACTGGGTCTGAGTTATTTTCTTGTTATACTCAGGCTCCAAGTTGTTCTCCAAGAGTCTCTTTAGTTTTTGAGTCCATAACTTAGTTTTGAAGTGCATGAACCTTGAATTCTCTCAGTTCAGATTCCATTTTTCAATACATATTAGTTGTGTGTCATTGGACAAGTTATTTAAGTTTTTTAATTCGTAATTTACTCATCTTTAAAAGAGGGAACAGCATGTATATTATCTATGGTGAAATAGACCACCAGCCCAGGTGGGATGCATGAGTCAAGTGCTCGGGCCTGGTGCACTGGGAGGACCCTGAGGAGTCGGGTGGAGAGGGAGGTGGGAGGGGGGATCGGGATGGGGAATACGTGTAACTATATGGCTGATTCATGTCAATGTATGACAAAACCCACTGAAATGTTGTGAAGTGATTGGCCTCCAACTAATAAAATAATATTAAAAAAAAAAAAAAAGAAAGAAAAAAAAAATAAATAAAAGGGGGATGCTCTTATCTACCACATGAGGCTATTGTGAAGATCAAATTAAATAATGTGCTTAAAGTACTTAGAATCGTGCCTAACATGGTAATAGCAATAATAGTGACCGTTATTTAATGAGTGCTTGCCAGTTTAGCTGGCACTTTACATGTGTCAGTGTAAAACTCAGTTAATTTTTCCCCCCAACTCCATGAATCAGGCAGTGTTACTGTTCATAAATGAGAAACTGTGTATCCTTGGGAAAATTTCTTAATCTCTACTTTTCTACTAACAAGTACCAAAGCTATTAATGCCTCAATGAATAGTTGTTTTATTTAGCATGGGACTTGGTGGTTTAGTTGCTAAATCGTGTCCTACTCTTAACGACTCCATGAACTATAGCCTGCCAGGCTCCTCTGGTCACAGAATTTTCCAGACAAGAATACTGAAGTGGGTTGCCACTTCCTTCTCCATGGGATCTTCCTGACCCAGGGATCGAATCCTGGTGCCTGCATTGCAGGCAGATTCTTTACTAACTGAGCTAGGAACTTACTTGAATTATAGATATTAGAATTCTCTGATTTCTCTCTTTAGGCGTTTTAAAACATGTGAAATCTGTCTTCTCAACCATACATATCCTAACACATGTATACACACACACACATGCATGCACACACACACATATACACAAACGAATACTACTTCTTTTGGATTGAAAATGCCAATCTTAAACATGCTTGCTTCTTAATAAGCGTTAATTAAAACAATGGATGAAAGAACAGGTTCTTCTTTGTCTTGAGGAATTCTGCAGCTAACTTTGGGAGGGGCTCAAAATCAAAGATCAGGTGGCCATAGAGGCTCTGAAGTGGGGTCTGAGGATGTCTTTGGTCAAGTAAGACATTATTCCTCCAGAAATCCCAAAATACAAAAGCCATTGTAATCTCAGACATTCTGTCTCCTTTATGATGCAAGGATTTTTAAGGAGCTTTTGTAACAGCATATGGAAGTTTTTTTTTTTTTTTTTTTTTTTTTTAAGCTAAGGAGCCTAGTCACTTAATCATTGTAAGCAATTCACCAAATATTTGATCAGGAGAAAGAAAAGCTTATTTAAATTACTATATCCAATGATCATATTTTTGATGGGTTTTATAAAACTTGTGTATGTTTGAAGACAAAGGACTTTAGAACCCACCTTTAGCTTTAAAAATGTGTTCTGTTTCAGAATGATTTGTCAAATAAAGATAACAGTGATCTATCTTAATGCCAAAGAGAGATGATAAATATGATTTAACGGTAAGAATCATAGTATTACATAAACCTTTGCTTTTTGACCAGGAAATTTTTATGGATATATTTTTTTCATCAATATTTGTCATAAAATGCAACTTCTTTGGATACTAAAAGCATCCTATTTTGGAGTCCAAAGCCTATGGATTATATCATCATGGGTAAAGCCAGTAAGATATTAACATTTAAAGATATTTGAGCTTTCAGTTCTATTCTCTTCAAGAGTCTATCAGAGACCCTTATTTATCATCTTAAGTAACATATATAGTAAGAACTGTAATCTAGTGTGTAGTTATTGCCAAGTAATTAGGTTCATGAGATCATGGACAGATGATTTTATTTGGAAAACAGTAGGCAAATATTTCTTATAAATGCTTGTCAGAAGCTATCTCCTAGAGAATTGTGTACTCTTAGTGATGATATTTTGTTTTACACCTTTATTTCTGTGCTGCATTTTAACTCAGTTTTGGTAACATGGCTTTTGCTTACAGCCTCTCCTAAGCAGCTAGTCATAAAACTTTAATACTCAGGAATGATAAATTATAAAAACACATTTGCTGCTAACTCTGTGATAAACTTAGCAACAAAGACACAGCTGGTACATTATTGCCTACAACTTCCTGCATATTTCCCCAAAGTTCCAGCTAAACAAGAATACATTTATGTTTTATTTTATTCTAATTAAGTTGAAGAGAAAAACAGAGTTAGGGACTGATGGGTTTCAGATTTAAAGCATTTCTGTTATGATTGTCAAACAATCAATTAACCAATTTCGAAGATTGAATCTTTTTTTTATTGTTATGTCTCTCATTTCCTTTAGTTTTATCCTTCTAAATGGAAAGGTTTTCTTTTATTTTTCTACTTTTCAGAGAGAGAATTCATCAACTATGGAAATGAGTAAGACAAATAGATCAGTGGCCAGTTTTAAATATAGTTCATAGGAGATTGTTTTTCAGGTTTATATATATATATATAATATAAATATATAATACATAATATATATGTTGAAAGTTGCTCAGTTGTATATATATTATATATATGTATATTATCTGCTATTATATTATATATTATTACATTATATATAATATATATCATATTATTACATTTTGTATATAATATATGTATATATTATATATGTATATATGTATATAATATGCTTGTAATATATACATATTATATATATGTATAAAATATATATTATATATACATATAATTGGCTCCTGACCAATTTCCTGAAATATACATATATAATATATATAAGTATATATATATATTTTTTTTTTTTTGAAAGTTGCTCAGTTGTGTCTAGTCATGTCTGACTCTTTGAGACACCATGGACTATACAGTCCATGGAATTCTCTAGGCCAGACTATTGGAGGGGTAGCCTTTCTCTTCTCCAGGGGAATCTTCCCAAAACAGGAATCAAGCTAGGGTCTCCTGCATTGCAGGTGGATTCTTTACCAACTGAGTTATGAGGGAAGTTCTCATAGCTCAGTTGAAATATTTGTTGACATTTCAAATCCTTTGGCCACCTGATGTGAAGAGCTGACTCATTTGAAAAGACCCTGTTGCTGGGAAAGATTGAGGGCAGGAGGAGAAGGGGATGACAGAGGATGAGATGGTTGGATGGCATCACCGACTCATGGACATGGGTTTGGGTGGACTCCGGGAGTTGGTGATGGACAGGGAGGCCTGGCGTGCTGCAGTTCATGGGGTCATAAAGAGTTGGACACGACTGAGCGACTGAACTGAACTAAAAATCCGTGCCTATATTCATTTTTCTGGGGAAAGGAAGAAAATTTTTCAGTATATGTTTTCTGTGTGGTACATGACTGTGACAATAATCAATGCTCCAAAAAATGATGCTCAGAATAATCGTGATAATCTCTTGCAGCACATTTACCTTATAAATACTGCCTTATTTTGTGCTGATGATGTTTTTGGTAGGCTAGCATTACATTGTCATCATCATCATCATCTTCATCATGCTATAATTAGTACACTTTGAGGGGTGGCATGACTTCTCCAGGTCCACACAATTGATGACTGCTGGGTTTATTAGGAAATATCACTCATTATGGAATGATTTTTCTTTACTGCTTACCTTGGTAGAGAACAGAGAAGTAA
Source organism: Muntiacus reevesi (assembly GCF_963930625.1). Classification (NCBI taxonomy): domain Eukaryota; kingdom Metazoa; phylum Chordata; class Mammalia; order Artiodactyla; family Cervidae; genus Muntiacus; species Muntiacus reevesi. The sequence continues at coordinate 135,939,995 of NC_089251.1, forward strand.
CAAGAAACATAACAATCTCAGCCCATTTCCTGAACTGCATTTCCTAATTTAGGTGCTTTTTAAAAGACACTATAACAAAATTCTTAAAATAGTCTTTGCTTGAACTCTTCAATAAAAATCAGAATTAGAAAAATAATTTTACTAAAGGCAACTGGGTGATGCCTAATTTGGAGAAAATAAAAGATGATTAAAATTATTAAATGAGTTAAATCATGGCACATGGATCTATACATAATCATTTAGTCAAAAGAGCCTTTTGATGGTGGAATGATTAATATGCAATAATGAAAGTATTTAAGTAGTGTTGTAATATGGAAATATGTGGAAAGCAATTCCTACTTTTGTGTTCATTGGATAACTATTTTTAAGCTATAAAAGACTACTCTATCTTAAGTAGAAAAATTAGAATTGTTTATTTTAAATGTGAGTTAACAATCCAGTTTTTATTCAGTCAAGCAATCAGCTCCCTATTTTTTTTTTTTAAAGAACTGATTTCAAGGTTGATATTATTTATTTTTTCAGCTAGGCAGAACAACGTTTAACAGAGATGTTAGGCAGGAACTCGTTCTGTTTACCATTTGTGTATAAAGTGGTCCCCTATTCTAGTGCAGTATGTCCAAGTATTTGTACTGAATGCTTCCATAATGTCAATAATGACCCACTATTCAAAATTAGATGTAGCCCCAATTTCTCAAATGCTTGAGTGATCATTTTCTTTAGTAATTGAGTTCCTCATAGAATTCCACTGCTTGATTACTCGCTCAGTAATCAAAGCATATTAATTTGAAAAGCTCCATAAGCGTGTGGCCAGGATAATGGCAGTGAAGTAATTGCAAGGAAATCTTTTACAACAGACTTATTTTCATCTAATAAACTCTTCCCTGATGGTTAACTGGCATGGAGTGAATGTGATATGAGTTCTAAAATGTATGTGCATTAAAATATCAGTTGAGATGGTTGAAGATTAGATATTCTAGAAGGCACTTTTAAAAGATGTTTTTAAAATAGTATCTGTGTGTGTGTGTGTGTGTGTGTGTGTGTGTGTGTGTGTGTTTTGGTTTATTAGGTGATCTGGATTTTAAGAGGAAGACAAGGTCACTGAAAATATGCTAGATTACTTATGCTGTCACAGGAAATCCTCATATTAACACCATATAAGAATCTGTTATCCTCTGTTACACATATAAAGAAATGGAAGCTAAGATTGCTGAGGCTATTTGCCCAAAATCACAAGTTTAGACCCCAAGTCAATTCTGTCTGACTCTAAACCAGTCCATTCTTCAGTTCCTGTCTCTTCACAAAAGGTTAGCCTTAATTTTAGAGCTGCATTCTAGCACATTACAATAGGTAAAAGGAAGTTTCAAAGTCTTGAATTATATTAGATAATACTTCCTAAATGGAAAGTAGGACCATAAATGTTGAATCTACTTTGTGGCAAATATAGATGACCATTGTACAAAAATAGCACATTATAATATCTATTAATCTGTTGTATTTTTTAGATACCATATATAAATGATATCATACAGTATTTGTCTAACTCTGTCTGACTCATTTCAATTAACATAATGCCCTCCTGTAGGGAGAAGGAAAAGGAGAAGGGTAATATAGTGGGAGGGATGCACACTGTTGGGATTCCCTATTAGCTCAGTTGGTAAAGAATGCAATGCAGGAGACCCCGGTTTGATTCCTGGGTCAGGAAGATTCACTGGAGAAGGGATAGGTTGCCCACTCCAGCATTCTTGGGCCTCCCTTGTGCCTCACCTGGTGAAGAATCCGCCTACAATGAGGGAGACCTGGATTCAATCCCTGGGCTGGGAAGTTCCCCTGGAGAAGGGAAAGGCTACCCACTCCAGTATTCTGGCCTGGAGAATTCCATGGACTGTATAGTCCATGGGGTCGCAAAGAGTTGGATATGACTGAGCGACTTTCACTTTTACTTTCATGGACATTATTAAGTATAATAGGTATTAAGAGGTATACACTAAGAGGTATAAAATAAGCTACAAGGATATATTGTACAACACAGGGAATATAGTCTATGTTTTATAGTAACTATAAAAAATTAAAAATTGTGAATCACTATATCCTACACCTTCTGTAACTTATATAATATGGTACATTAACTATGCTTCAATAAAAGAGTTCATTATTCTTTGTTAGTTCTTCTTGTCAACCACAAGGAGATAGAATTCCATATTTATATCAATTTTATAGCAAGTACAAAGTCAACTGTCTATTAGCACTTGGAGAATTTATTAAGAATGGATTTCTTGGTTGGTATTCTATGAATGATACCACCAAGAAATCTAATTCACTATGAATAATTCCAAAGGCCTGTCTAATGCCTTATTATGCTTGAAAGATTCTGAAATTTAAGCTAACCTGTTAGCAAGAACACAGATTTTGTTTTTAATTCTAAATTCTGTCCTATAAGCAGTTCAGTACCTGAAATTTCATTAGATTCTGATTAAGTGAAGTCTTTGTCAGCTCCTATAGAAACATATTTATTTGGTAGGCATTTGCTTGATTTTATTACCTTAGTTAATCCGTAGTTCCTCAGTTAATCTGTTAATTAACTTGGTTACTGTTTAGCTACTTCAAACATAAGGCCTTAATATGTCAAATTAGATAATGGTAAAACAGAAAACATTGAGCTAAAATAGCACATGCATAGTATCAATGAAAGAGCCCACACTGAAGCCCACAGACTTCAGGAAACATGGATTACCACATCAGGCTGTGTTATATTCTAATTACCTCATATTAAACTTCTGTAATGGGAATTTTTGATACAATGTCTGACAACAGGGCCTATTGCTGCTTTTCATATCTGGGTTTAAAAAATACAAATACAAAATGATAAGAACAAAGTGAGACTTTTAATTTGTTTTGTCACTGAGGAAGATTTTGGAGATAATCATAATGATAGTAATGATTATTACAATAATGCATTGGCAATGTCCTGTACAATTTTCACATCACTTTATGGTAATCATTTTATTTGTTTCCCACAGCAGCACAGGGATATTATATAGGGCAGATCACCAACCTGGGATTAAAAAAATAAAAAGAAACCTCTCCTCTTCCCACCCCCTCAGGGCTGGCAAAAGATTGAACAGAAAAAAGAGTAAGTCTTAAGAAGAAGGATGACTTCTTTCCTTGTTTTTAATCATGGTTTTCTGTATCCCAATAATTGTCTCCTTGGTAGAATTCTTAAATCTTTTCTCTTCTTCTCACTGCTACCTGCAAAGACTCTTACCCTTTTTTCCCCTTAAGATTGTGGGACTCAGGATAGAGTAGCCTAAATCTTTTCCCTGCCATGTAGATAATTTCTCCTTTAGTCATTTCCATGTAAAAATCCTACTGTTAAAAATTATTTTACTTTTCCTTTGCCTATGCAACTTTAAGAACAAATGTGGTGAGGGATTGGGGGATAGGAGTACATTTTCTCTAACTGCTCTATTTCTTATTTGTTCGCTAATACCAAGGTCGGGAAAGAAATTCTCAGCTTCCAGTTGCATTTTATTCCCCTGAGACAGTAGGTAAGGAATTTGGTATAGGCTAATTCCTGATGACCACAGGAATGAAAAAGAAAGAAAAGAGAAGGAAAGTCATATGTAACTGGGAAATCGGCCAGGCAGGTTTCCCCAGTCAGAGATAACAGTTTCTTCATCCCACACAGCTGAACCCCACTCCCTAACTGCCACCTTCAGCTCAGTATGCAGTGAAAGTGGCTCAGTCGTGTCTGTCTCTTTGCGACCCCATGGACTAATACTGGAGTGGGTAGCCTTCCCCTTCTCCAGGGGATCTTCCCAACCCAGGATCAAACCCAGGTCTCCCACATTGCAAGCAGATTCTTTACCGTCTGAGCCATAACGGAAGCCCAAGAATGCTGGAGTGGGTAGCCTATCCCTTCTCCAGGGGATCTTCCTGACCCAGGAGTCGGACTGGGGTCTCCTGCATTGCAGGCAGATTCTTTACCAACTGAGCTATGAGGAAAGCGCTCAGTATATAACCCCATCACTTTTACTTGCTCAGACCAGCTCCTTCAGCTGAATTCTTAATATGCAGAAACCAGTTTTGGGGCTGCATTGGAGGAGTATCCCAGTGCACGCATCTAAAGGGGAAATTGAGGATGTTGGGATTCCTAGACAAACCCTGAGAAGGTGAGAGGATTTGGTGTTCTTGGCCCCTAGCTTTGCAACCCCAAATGAATTCATCCTGGTCATTTACTCCTTTATGGTCTTACAGACAAGGCTGCGTTGAATGTTGTGGCCTGAGAAAAGGACTGTCCTTGTTTACATAAAGTGCCAAATTCTAACTTGCTGTTTATTGACTTGGAAATCAATCTTTGGAAGAAAACAGGAGGCGTATTACTTGAGCAATAACTTAAAAGCATTTGAGCTTCATTCTTCTCAATCATAAACTGAAAGTATTGAATAAAATGTACTTATGTGCTTCACATTTAAAATTCACAGCTTCTTGTGACAAGTAATATACCACTTATGCTAAGTTGTTTCACCATTGGCCACGTTACATTCAGTTATAGCTAGATTCAATATTTACATGGATTTAAGTGCTTGGCATTGTTACAGAGACATCACTGAGAAAGGTTGCATTTTAAACTTGCTTGGAAATTTTGAGAAAGCTGGAGAAGTACTTCTTTTAAAATAAAGAAGCTCAACCATACAGGAAGAAGAAAAACATAAAAATTACAGTGTAAATAACAAAAATCAAGCAAACCAGAACAAAGGAAACCAAAGTATGGTGAATTGAAGGTCCTGTGAATGTTTAATGTGGAAGCACCTGAAGAGAAGGGAGACTGTTGCTTTGTTATTATTAATCACTTGAAGGCTTTGATGTATGCTAAATGAAATAGACTTACTGTGTTTGGCTAATAAGCAAAAGTAAAACAGATAAAAATTATTATAACTAGCTATATTTTTTACCCTAAAAAAGAGACTTTTCTAGCAATTAGACTTGTCCTACAAAATAACTTCCTGGAGTGGTAGTGAGTTTTAAAACCTGAGGTGCTAGAGGTAACAGAGATCACAAGTGATGTTATAGCCAGAATCATGGCATTTGGACGAGTCTGTAATGTCTATAATCCCATGAGCCTGATGGGAAGAGAACATGGAAGCATTACAGGGATTAATTTCCTTGGCATTGCTTAGCCTTGGCATGTGGCAAAATGTCATCAAAACTGGGAGGGTCTTTTATTTCAGCTTTCTCCTTCCCCATTCTCTATTGTTGTCGGTAAGAAGCCCAGAAGTTTCAGCTTCCAGAGGGAAATATTCTGACAAGACTTACATGGTAAAAAAAAAAAAAAAAAAAAGAAGTCTTGTAAGCAGAATGTAAATGTACTTATTATAATTAACAGCCTTATAACTTATTAACTAATTATAATTATTATATAATTATTATATAATTAACTTATTATAATTAATTATAATTAACAGCCTATTTGGGTTTAAGGCAACTCTTTTCAACTCCAATTAAGTAAGTCAGTTTCAGTTTTCCCACAAACCAAAACAAACAAACAAAAAACTATTCCTAGGTCTTATTCCCACCTATCAAAATGTTCTAGGTAAAATCAAATTTACTAAAAAGGTATCTTGTTACATTTTTTTTTTTTTTAATTTTTTGGTCTTTTTTCTTTCTCTTTTTATAGAGACTAACTCGATTTATTTCTTACAACATTTATTTTGTGGAAAGAAATAACTAATTCAAAATAAATCCATTGAAGAGCAAAAAAAAAAAATTAAATTCATAAACAATAGACTAAGAAGGAGTTCTTCCCTCATCATGCTATTTTGTGTTCCTAATTTTGCGAAACAAGCAAATGAAAGAAATGCCTGATTACATTAGAAATTATATCATAGAAATTTAAATATCCTCAATTTTAAAATGTAGCCTAAACTGAGCAGATTTGTTGATAGACTGTTGAATACTTTAAGCATAAAGGCTTTTTTTTTTTTTCCCCATATAAACGTGTATTTGAGTGCTGTCTGTACCATTTACTAGCTGTGTGATTCTGGACAACTTATGCATTCCTTCTGAGCTCACTTTACTGAATTTTTAAACTGGGAAAAATAAAAATACCTACTTCATAGGACTTTATGATAATGCATAAAAAACACTTAACCTAGGGATACCTGGATCAAGTTTAAGTATTCAATGAAAGTTTGTCATTTTAACTAACTTGAGGTAGGATAAAGCTCACAGTTTATGGATATCTCTTTTTGGGTAGCTCCTTGTGTGTGGACTTTGACAGATAGAAAGTGAACATTATTTTAAAATGATATTGTGGCAAGCTTTTTTTTTTCATGAGTTGCCTGAGCACAGTACATCACAACACACCTTATCCAAGTGTTTGTTGTTTTCCTTGTAGAGAGACAGAAGGAGACTAAAAAAAAAAAAATTGAAAAGGATGCTGGAGAAGACATGCAGCCTTTTAAATATTTTTGATTCCTGTTTTCTGGAGACTTTAAAGGAAAATAGAGCAGAGTATGGAAATGAATATAATCATCAATAAATGGTAGTGTTCAGTATAGAGTAAATATGTGGATTTTGGGGGTTAATAGAAGACTGAATCATCTGAGGAACAATATACATTTAAGAAAAAGTATGTCTTATTTAAAATTATGCTTCAATCATGAATTCAATTCAAATTTTTAAATCTTTTTTTAAGTAGGTTTGATGATGATCTGAAGATACAGAATTCCATGTAGCATATTCCTGTACTAGCAAAAATAGTGAATATACTAGAATTCTTTTTTAGCACTAATCAGTTTTTTAAAATATTGTTTAAGTGTAGAGAACATTGGTTCCATGCTCAAGAATTGAATAGAAATAAGAAAGAGTCAGTTCTAATCCTAGTCTTGCCACTTTATATCTGTGTGCTTTGAGACATGGCATTTACATTTTAGACCTTAGTTCCCTCATCTGTAAAGCATGAGCCTGGACTCGATACTCTCTTGAAGTTCTTTTCATTTAGAAATGTCTGCCATTCTAAGAATTCTTAAATTTTATTTTTAAGGCTGGATACATATTTTGGCCATATTCTGTGATACAAAAATGACTTATTTCTCAAAATGTATTATAAGGACCACTTGAATTGAAATCACCCTGAGCTTATTGTTCAGTTCAGTTCAGTTCAGTTCATTCACTCAGTTGTGTCGACCCTTTGCAACCCCATGGACTGCAGCACACCAGACTTCCCTGTCCATCACCAACTTCAGGAGCTTGCTCAAACTCATGTCCATTGGTGATGCCATCCAACCATCTCACCCTCTGTCATCCCATTCTCCTCCTGCCTCCCAACCATTGGGTCTTTTCCAGTGAGTAAGTTTTTTGCATCAGGTGGCCAATATTTGAGCTTCAGCTTCAACATCAGTCCTCCAGTAGTCAGGACTGATTTCCTTTAGAATTGGCTAGTTTCATCTCCTCGCAGTCCAAGGGACTCTCAAGAATCTTCTCCAACACCTCAATTCAAAAGCATCAATTCTTCGGCTCTCAGATTTCTTTATAGTCCAACTCTCACATCCATACATGACTATTGGAAAAACCATAGCTTTGACTAGACAGACCTTTGTCGGCGAAATAATGTCTCTGCCTTTTAATATGCTGTCTCAGCTGGTCATAGCTTTTCTTCCAAGCAGCAAGCATCTTTTAATTCCATGGCTGTAGTTACAACCTGCATTGATTTTGGAGCCCAAGAAAATAAAGTTTTTCACTCTTTCCATTGGTTCTCCATCTAGTTGCCTTGAAGTGATGTGACCAATGCTATGATCTTTATTTTTTGAATGTTGAGTTTTAAGCCAGCTTTTTCACTCTCTTCTCTCACTTTCACCAAGAAGTTCTTCAGTTCCTCTTTGCTTTCTGCCATAAGGGTGGTGTCATCTGTATATCTGAGGTTATTGAAATTTCTCCTGGCAATCCTGATTCCAGCTTGTGCTTCATTCAGTCCAGCATTTCGCATGATATATTTTGCTTAGAAGTTAAATAAGCAGGGTGACAATATACAGCTTTGATGTACTCCTTTCCCAATTTGGAACTAGTCTGTTGTTACATGTCCAGTTATAACTGTTGCTTTTTGACCTGCCATACAGGTTTCTCAAGAGGCAGGTCAGGTGGTCTGGTATTCTCATCTCTTGAAGAATTTTCCAGTTAATTGTGATCCACACAGTCAAAGGCTTTGGTGTAGTCAATAAAGCAGACATCATGCTTTCCTGGAACTCCTTTGCTTTCTCTATCATCCAGCAGATGCTGGCAATTTGATTTCTGGTTCCTCTGCCTTTTCTAAATCCAGCTTGAACATCTGAAAGTTCTCGGTTCACATACTGTTCAAGCCTGACATGGGGAATTTTCAGCATTACTCTGCTAGTGTGTAAGATGAGTGCAGTTGTGCAGTAGTTTGAACATTCTTTGGCATTGCCTCTCTTTGGGATTGGAATGAAAACTAACCTTTTCCAGTCGTGTGGCCACTGCTGAGTTTTCCAATTTTCTGGCATATTGAGAGCAGCACTTTAACAGCATCACCTTTCAGAACTTGAAGTAGCTCAGCCTGAATTCAGTCACCTCCCCTAGGCTTGCTTGTAGTGATTATTCCTAAACCCCACTGGATTTGGACTCCTGGATGTCCGGCTCTAGGTGAGTGATCACACCATCGTGGTTATCTGGGTCATTAATATCTTTTTTGTATATAGTCTTCTGTGTATTCTCGGCACCTTTTCTTGATATCTTCTGTTTCTGTTAGGTCCATACCATTTCTGTTCTTCATTGTGCCCATCTTTGCATGAAAATTTCCCTTGGTATCTCTAATATTCTTAAAGATATCTCTAGTCTTTCCTATTCTATTGTTTTCCTCATTTACTTTGCACTGATCACTGAGAAAGGCTTTCTTATCTCTCCTTGCTATTCTTTAGAACTCTGCATTCAAATGGGTATATTTTTCCTTTTTCCTCTTTGCCTTTAGCTCTCTTCTTTTCTCAGCTATTTGTAAGGCCTCCTCAGACAACCATTTTGCTTTTCTGCATTTCTTTTTCTTGGGGATGGTCTTGATCCCTGCCTCCAGTACAATGTCATGAACCTCCATTCATAGTTCTTCAGGCACTCTATCAGATCTAATCCCTTGAATCTTTTTATCACTTCCACTGTATAATGATAAGGGATTTGATTTAGGTCATACCTGAATGGTCTAGTGGTTTTCCTTACTTTCTTTAAGTCTGAATTTGACAATAAGGAGTTCATGATTTGAGCCACAGTCAGTTCCCGGTCTTGTTTTTGCTGACTGTATAGAGCTTCTCCATCTTTGGCTGCAAAGAATATAATCAATCTAATTTTGGTATTGACCGTCTGATGATGTCCATGTGTATAATCGTCCCTTGTGTTGTTGGAAGAGACTTGTGTCGTTGGGAGAGATGATTGTGAGGCATGCTAATTTGGAAGTACTAGCCTCAGTCCCAAAGCATCATGCTCTACCATGGGGTCTACAATCTGTGTTTTTTTTATAAACAAACCATGTTTAATCATGCAATCCATGTTCCAGATGACTGTTAAAATTTGAGAACAATTAGTTTAGAATTAAAGATCAAATATGGTTTTTGATCACTGTCATATCTTTAGGTAAGAGTTTTTAATTGAGCACAAAGCTCTTTTACTCTGCTATTTGAAATGACGATTCTGAAAAGAAAATAATGAGAATAGGGAATTGCTCATAGTCATTTTAACCTATGTTTTTGACTGTGTTATCTATCAGAGGAAATTACTTAATGAAACAAATGTAAGTAAATGACTGAAATATTAATTATTTGAGTACATTAAAAGACATGAAATGTGAATTGGAACATATAAAAGCTTTCTCAAGCACTTATTAATTACTTTAAAAGCAGAAAATGCATCAACTCTATAATTTTGAAACTACTGAATAAAAAGCATATAACAAATGGGTAAGGGAACATGAACAACAACAACAACAAAACACCTCTAGGTTTTAATCTAATTGTCTTCAATATAGTTGCTCCCAAATAACTTCCTCAAACTTGTCGCTGAGTCAAACAGATCAATGATAAAAAATTAACTACTAAAATAAGCAAGTGGCTTTTTAACATAGGAAAAATAGCTTTATTGAGATATAATTTCATACCATAAATGCATCCACTTAAAAAAAGCATTTTTTAACTACTTTCTGTTTTTAGGATTATGCTTGTTCAGCTACTAGTCTATCATTTGACACCATACATTCCAAACAGGCAATTTCATTGAGCATTTTATTGACAGTCCACTTTTATCAGAATGCCAGGGGCTATCTGGATACAATTCTGTCAAAGAGTGGTTTTGAACTTAAGCTGGATTGTTCGGGATTCCAAAGTGAATTCACCTGAAAACATACTTGGCATGAATGGAGAGTTCCTGTGCATTTGATAAATGCTAAGCTTAAGACTGAGGGTAATAAGGGGAGGGGTGGACTTCAGATGAACTTGCTGTCAGGCACACCCATCAGATTTGATTAAGGACTAATTTGGGGGTTACATTTTCTTTGCTGCTAGAATATCAAGTGGTTCCCACCTCTCCAAATGGAAGTGTAAGTTTCCGTAGAGTCCAAACAAGCATGCTATAATGTATTTGTGTGTTTGAGATTCTTACAGTGTATCTTCCTACACTAGGTAACAGAAAAAAAGTCAATACAATTTCTCTTATTTATGAGGAATGTTGATAAAAATAATAAAAGATTCAAGGCAAAAAGATGATTTGTGATAGTTTCCTCAAGGAAAAATTGCCATTTACGGCCATGGATTTGTTATAACATTCTTCTGGTCAGTAGCTCACATAATTTCTTGGAAGTTGTTTTAAAATTTGTACTAGTAGGAATCAATATTTGGCTTCTTACTTCCTCATCTGATTTATATTTGGAGATGCATTTATTAAAATATTAAGATAGATTTCATGATGCAGCTGCTCTGCTGAGTCTTTCTGAGTGACTGTAAGTTTATCTTTAGTTCTGTATTGTACTTGTATCTTCTGTGAATTCAGTTATCGCCTTTAGAAAGTAATTGGCTTATTGTAGTGTCAGGAAGTTTTGTATAATATGGCTCCCTCCTTTGGCATCAAAGTTCTAAACTAAGAATCCATGAATGAACAAAATATCTGAAATCTGACCATTATATTTTGTACTGAGGAAATCTTAAGTATCACCGTGTGTGAGATGGCCAAGTGGCACAGACCATTTGGAACAGCAGAACAACTGTGGTTTCTATGCAGACGTAGGAAGATATTTGCATAACTCTGAAAAAAGTTTCAGACATCATTTTATTAAAAGTGCACCAGACTTTTTAGAATTCTCACTGAGTTATTTCATTAATTGTTTTGCCAACGTAGAATCTACAACACATCAAAGCTATGTGTTACAATATGGCTGTTTTTAAAGTAATTTTAATAAAGTTAATAGAAGTGAGAAGTAATCATTGTATGTATGATGTCTGTGGTCTGTGTGTATGTGTGTGTCTGTGCATACCTGTCTGTATCTTACCTAGAAACTTCCTTTGGGGCAGCCTGTCGGGTTCCTATTCTTGAATTGCTAATCTTTCTGAGATTAATCTAATTTAGAGAAACCAAATTTCTAACCCAAACACTCAGAATGATGTAAGACTTGCTCATTGTTACTTCTTGAGTTATTTTATCCCAGAATGAATGTGCTAATTGAGAAGATCAGAGAGGTATAATGATATTATTTTCTTTTTTATTCTTGCAGTCTTATGTGCAGTAACAGTAAACTAGGGTCAAATATTAAAAAGAACCAAAGACTTGCAATTAATGAACATTTTCTGCAGTCCTTGCCTACAATTCTAAGCATTTATTTATTTTGGTGTATAATGTATAAATTGTACTGTGTAATGCTCCAAGCTCCTGTTTTTTTATGATTTGAATAGTCTCAAAGTACCTAATGGTACATCAAGCCATGGCCAGCCTTTTTTTTTTTTTTCCCTAAAGACAAAATAAATTAGCTTAAATTTTCCCACAAACTTGAGATTGTTAATTAATTCAGCCTCACTCCATTATACAATTAGAATTTAAACTCTTGCTCTCTACATCTGTTAACAATGGAAAGTAATGAAAGAAATAATGTTGATGATGATTTATAATGACTTGCCCATAGTAAAATAGAAAATGGAAGGGAAAGAATCTTTCTGGGTTAAAAGACCTGGAAGGAGATCACAATTAAGCTGTTGGCTCAAGTATTTTTCTTTCTTAATTGACACTTTCCTTTAATTTACTTCTTAATGACATAAGTAGTAAATGAATCCACATGCTAGTTAGCTGTTTATACTAAGTAACTTTCAGAAGTTTCAAAAATTGATCCTTCATGAAAGGAGGTCACTAAAATATTTTTTTATATTCTTTTTTTTCCATTCTACACTAAGTAGAATAGGAATTTGATTGATAAAAGGTAATTCACCACTTTTTCAAATGATTTAATTGAACTGTTTAAATTTGTGAAAAAATATAATATCATGAATATTGATCTCAACCTCTTAGCATCCACATTGCAATGTTGAAAGTCACCAAAAATGTTGTTTGAAGATAGAGTCCTTGAAAATAAATTCAGGGAAAAAAAAAGTGTACTGGAAAAAAAATTAAAAAACTGAAATAAGAATAGACAAAGACAGCTTCAAAAACATTTTATTCATGTGAACCTGAGTGCAATATTTGCAATTCAATACTTTCCCAAGCATTCTTGGCAAAACTGAGCTCGGTTAATTTTGAAAATAATTTGATAACTCAGTGTTTTAATAAATTCAGCATTTTAAGAAAAGATCTAATCTAGCCAACTGATCTTAAAGCATGAGTTTACTTTTTTTAGAGAAAAAATGTCCTTGTCTTACAGCTGATATAGCTGTATTCACTGTTAAACTGGAAGTGGATTTGGAAGTCAAAGATAATTTAAATTGGAGTGGGGGAGGTAATCACAAATGGAAAATAATTCAGGCTGAAAAGTACTTCAAGAACTTTGAGATTGAATCCCATTTACCACTATGTGATTTAGTAGAAGAGAATAAACAGTAGTAGTTAATGCAATATGCAAGTGGATCCAAATTGGTAGATGTTACCCAAGTTTATTGGGAAATCCCATGGACAGAGGAGCCTGGCAGGCTAGGGTCTACAGGGTTGTAAAGAGTCAGACGCGACTGAAGTGACTGAGCAAGCACCTGAGTTTATTAAGAGTGAAGCAATTAAAAAAATGAGAAATTAAGAAAGATACTTAGAAAATCTGCTAAATGAAAGCAAAATGAAACTAAATTGTGATGTGTAAGAATGGTGGCGATGTTTAGTCTCAGTCATGTCCAAGTCTTTTACCACCCCATGGACTGCAGCCCGCCAGGCTCCTCTGCCATGGGATTTCCCAGGCAAGAAGAGTGGAGTGCATTTGCCATTTCCTTCACTATGGCATCTTCCCAATCCAGGGATCAGATCTACCTCTCCTGCACTGGCAGGTGGATTATTTTACCACTGAACCACCAGGGGAGCCCAGAAATGGTGGTAAATCTGCCATTATAAGAGATTTCATGATATTCATAAAATGACACATTAATTATACTTCTATACAGAGGGGAGAGAAGAACATGACTTTGAACCAGATTCTGATTTATTATTTTAAACTGGGATATTTTAATACTAAATTGTAAATGTTACATATCAGTAAAATGAAGCAGTTAACAAAGAAAAAAGATAGTGGGATTAGAGTATATTTATTCATACAAATGGAACACTTGGAGTATTCTGAGGTGTACAAAATATGATGACGTACACATGGAAAAAACTGTCACAAAATAAACCCATAGGGGTAGAATACATTTATTAATTTCTCAAAAGTTAGTTGTAAGATTTCTAGTTGATATCATTTACTTGCCATATTTGATAGTGAAGAGATTACGTTGCTATCATCTGAAATGTTTATCAATTCTTTTCAGTTTCTAAATTTATTTAAGCATAAACTCAAAAAAAGTATCATAAACTGTAAATTGAACACTGTAGTATATAAAATTCATCGAAACAAATTGGTGTCCAACAGGGATATACTTCCTTAATGTATTTTCATTAATTTCTAAATTGTCTGCCTTGTCCTTTATCTTTTCCATATGGAGACTTACCAAATGTTTCTAGAATTCTTCACTGCACTTGTAATGTTGAAAAACTTACAGATTTTTCATTGATGACTGCTTTTGTAACTTTTAGACACACTATAACCCATGATAACTTTTAGAACATATTCCTCGATCTTATAAACTTTCGCAATTGGAATGACTTTAGTAATTTTTTTCCTTAAAAACTTCATATTGCTCATTTTCTTATAAACTTAAATTGCTTCTTTGGCTTCCATTGTGTTACATTTCAGTTGATTATGGTGTGGATTGAAAATGTGAAAGAGGTAGTGCATTTAATTTCTTTGTTGGAAAGGTCTATGTCTATACAAACTGTTAGAAAGATCTTTGCTTCTGCATTGAGGTTGGGATGCCTAGTAAGAAATTAGTGTTATCATCTTCCTTGGAAACAACCTTCTGCCTAAGATTTAATTTAAAAAATAAATAGAAGAAGTAGGAGGCAGAAGATGGAAAGGAAGGAGGAAGAGGAAATGAATAGCAAAGAAGGGAAATGGAAAGAGGGGAGAAGGAAAGAAAGGAAGAGATGAGGAAAGCAGTTTGGGATCCTTCACTTTAGAGCTGTTCAATTTGACATAGTCACATATACTTCTGCTGTTTGCAATCTTAATCAAGCACTTCAATAAAAAAGAGATGAGAGTGATTTGTGTGTGTATCTGAGTTATATCTTACTTTAAAAAAAAGAATACATATAGTACTTGCATACTTCAAATAATTTAGAATGAGTTTACTCTTTTAATGTGTTTCATTAATTTTATATACTTTTGAAACAGTACCTGACAAAATGATATCAGTGATTTTTTTTCCAACAAGTATTTATTGAGTACTGAGCTAATGAATTTGTGGGTACCAGGCATTCTTATTTTCATAGGGTTTGTATTCCAGTTGGGAGACAGCTATTAGATTGACAAAAGCATATATAATTCTTAAATCAATGAGTTTTGGAAATTTTACCACTAGACTCCCGCTAAATAAAAATAATGTTATATGACAGAAAACAGGAGTTGCTTCACCTCATAATGTTCTATCAAGAAGACAGGGAAATTATGAACCCCCCAGTTTCACAAAATAAGCAGGGTCCTTCCCTGTCTAGGTTCCTGGAATGGTCCAAACAGTTCCTCTTCTACTTGCTATCTCTATTATCCCCTTCTCTACCACCTCAAAGCAGAGCCTATGATGTGAAAGGTAAGACTCTGAGAAAGACTTCAAAACTCTATGCCTGTCCACAGAGGATCTTCACTTTCTTCGGGGTCCAACTAGGTGGCATTACCTCAAGGCAAACGTTGATAAATGAATTGAAGAGTTGAACTGTTTCCTGCATTGGTCTAACAGTCTTTAAATAGTGCTCAATAACATGGAAAATTCTGAAAGAGATGCGCATACCAGACCACCTGACCTGCCTCTTGAGAAATCTGCATGCAGGTCAGAAAGCAACAGTTAGAATTGGACGTGGAACAGACTGGTTCCAAATAGGAAAAGGAGTACACCAAGGCTGTATATTGTCACCCTGCTTATTTAACTTATATGCAGAGTATATCATGAGAAACGCTGGGCTGGAGGAAGCACAAATTGGAATCAAGATTGCTGGGACAAATACCAATAACTTCAGATATGCAGATGACACCACCTGCGAGGTGACAGAACTAGCTTTGCTCCACTCTTTGGGATTTCTGAAGCAAGAGGGTGGCTTGCACCTGCTAGCTTTGAGCATATTTACACTGGAATGTCACCTCCCAGAAAGTGTCACTTAAGGCAGAACGTGAAGAAGATCTAAAGAGCCTCTTGATGAAAGTGAAAGAGGATAGTGAAAAAGTTGGGTTAAAACTCAACATTCAGAAAACTAAGATCATGGCATCCGTCCGGCCCCATCACTTCATGGCAAATAGATGCGGAAACAGCGGCTGACTTTATTTTGGGGGGCTCCAAAATCACTGCAGACTGTGGCTGCAACCATGAAATTAAAAGATGCTTACTCCTTGGAAGTAAAGTTATGACCAACCTAGACAGCATATTAAAAAGCAGAGACATTACTTTGTCCACAAAGTTCTGTCTGGTCAAGGCTATGGTTTTTCTAGTAGTCATGTACGCATGTGAGAGTTGAACTATAAAGAAAGCTGAGCGCTGAAGAATTGATGCTTTTGAGCTGTGATGTTGGAGAAGACTCTTGAGAGTCCCTTGGACTGCCAGGATATCCACCCAGTCAATCCTAAAGGAGATTGGTCCTGGGTGTTCATTGGAAGGATGGATGTTGAAGCTGAAACTCCAATATTTTGGCCACCTGATGTGAAGAACTGACTTATTTGAAAAGACCCTGATGCTAGGAAAGATAGAGGGCAGGAAGAGAAGGGGATGATAGAAGATGAGATGGTTGGATGGCATCACCAACTCAATGGACATGAGTTGGGTAAGCTCCAAGAGCTGATGATGGACAGGGAGGCCTGGAGTGCTGTGCTTCATGGGGTCACGAAGAGTTGGACATGACTGAGCAACTGATCTGAACTGAACTGAACTTCCCCAGGGAGCTTTGTGTCTTTCTCTACTTGTTTACCAGGGCTTTTCTGCCTCTGTAGACTGTGGTGTATCTAATGGGCTTCCCCCATTGCTCATCAAGTGAAAAGTCTGCCTGCAATGCAGGAGACACAGGAGATACTGGTTCTATCACTAGGTCGGGAAGAACCCTGGAGAAGGAAATGGCAACCTATTCCTGCCTGAAAAATCCCACGGACACAGGAGCCTGGTGGTTATAGTCCAAAGGGTCACAAAGAGTCGGATACAGGTGAGAGGCTAAGCACAGATTAGGGTGTGGATGTTACTTTCTCTGCATTTGTCAGTTGTGTCTCATCGAATTTCCCCCCACTAAGCGATTCCTTACTACCTATTTAACTGGTAGGATCCTTTTATTTGTCAAATTTGTTATATTTGCCAAATTTTTTATGAATACGTTCTTTAAAAACTGTCCTATTTGTGGATTTTAAAAGGTTTAGACCTCGCGGAAAGGTGGATGCATATCATCAATTCACTTAAATGACATACGGTGGATCTTCTCCCCTTCTTCTTTTTTATTAATTTTTATTGGAATATAGTTGCTTTATAGTATGTGCTCTTTTCCACTGTAGAGTGCAGTGAATCAGACTTTCATATACATATGCCCCTCCTTTGTGGATTTTCTTCCTACTCAGGTCACCACAGCGTATTAAGTAGAGTTCTGTGTGTGCTGGGCAGTATTTTCCCATTATTTATCTATTTCATACATAGTATCAATAGTGTATATGCGTTAATCCCAGTCTCCCAACTCCTCCTACCTCCCCCTTTCCTCCTTGAACTGTACATTTGTATTTGTAACTGTGCTTGCTACATTTAATTTTGGTGACTATAGCTCTCCTTAATTTGTTGTGAATGAGATATTGTACTGCTCATGTGAAGCAGATGAATTTAAACCACTCAGACTCTGAATTTGGTAATATGGATAAGACTGTAGTCCAAACGTTGATGGTTAAAGAAACAAATTCATTGTCTTTACACGTAAAAATGACCAGTAGTAAGTACAGTGAGATATTAAGATTTATAGTTGTAATGGGCATTCAGTTATATTCTCTAAAATGTAACAGTGTTAAGATAATTATTTAAGAACTGAAGTGCCATTAATAGTTGGTGGCATGTTGCTTTACCCTTCTACAACTACTTTTTTTTTTAGCTATCCTGTTCTATACATTATTTGTTTTGCTATCTTTCCCTTTTATTACCTCATTTTCTACTCTTTTTTTTTTCTATCTTGCCATGTATTTATTCTTTATTCTGCCAGTACTATCACGATATATATTTTAAAGCCCATCTGATTGGAACCGAAGGAAAAAAAAATTGATAACTCTGACTTTAATCTAAATTATTACTTTGAAAAAATCATTTAACAAATATTTTTGAATTTATATTATATGTCCAGTAGTATCCTAGGCCCTATAGATAGAAAGGTATATGGAATCCTACCCTCAGGGAAACCTATATTCTCTACATCTGTCCTGATACCATGGCCACTACCCACATACAACTATCCGGCATTTGAAATGTGGCCAAAATGGATGTGCTTTAAGTATAAAATGCATGAAAAATTTAAAAATAGCACAAAGAAAAGAATATAAAACATCTCTTTAGTAATTTTATACTATAGCGTAGTTTTATAAGATTATTTTATATATTAGATATATTATGTAGATGAATTTTGCCTGTTTCTTTTTACATATTAATTGTGGCTGCTAGAAAATTTAAATTACATGTATGACTCACATTATATTTTTATTGGACATTGAAGCTCTATAAGTTGAAGAGTCAATGGATATTTTCTGATTTTCATGAAGAAAAGTGAGCTATTTAATTTCTTTGTTGAAAACATATTTTTCACTTAATCTTTCCCTCAAATTTGGTTTGATTTGCAAGAAACTTCAGACTATATATTTGTTTACGAAACTCAAATGCAGAGGCATTAGGTGATTTGTCTAAGATAACTTAAGGAATTGATGCTAGAAATAGTAAATAAGTTGAAGTCTCATGGCTTTTTAACATGTTAGGTGTAGTAAGCTATAGGCAGTAACGAATATTATCTGTATGAAAAACCAAAACAGATAGTCACTGAAGGGTTCAGAGAAATATCATGGGTTAATTAAGTGAATGTCTTGGCCTCCCTCCACAAACCCTTCCCCTAGAGCAGGCTGAATATTACTTATGTCATTCTCTCCACTGATGCCACCAGTAACTGGCATAACTGTGATGTCTTGAACAATAGAGTGTAATTAACAGTGTTCAACATGATGGTATTTAAATAAATGAAAATGCAAATTGAAAAGATATTCAAATAGTGTCAGTATTAATAATTGTGGTTATAACAAGGAGAATGGTGAATTTTAATTTTGGATGTGATGAAATAATTAAAAATACATATAGTATGAGACTTTAAGACAATAAACCGACATTTAACAGAAAAGTTTATTATAGAACCAGTTTGCTGACATGGAAAAATGTATCCACCTCTGTGGAATCAGTGACATTATTCCTTAACATTTGGAAAGTTAGATCCTTAAGGTTTTACTTCACATATGGAACTCTAACTTTTAAAATACTGCTCAACATGTTGAGGTACAATTTCAGTATTTTTGTTTTCTTTTTATTATATAGGATGCTAAAATATTCTGAGATTAAATATGTCATACAAGTTCTTAAATTTCTCACATTTATCATTCATAACAATGCAACTATATTTTTGGCTGTGCCATGCAGCATGTGGGATCCTAGTTAATTGACCAGGGATCAAACTATACCCCTTGCATTGGAAGTATGGAGTCTTAACTACTGGACTGCCAGGGAAGTCCCATGACTGTCATAATTTTATTCTGAAAAGCAAAACCTTAAAGGTCTCTTGATTCCTTTAAAAAAATACTTGCAAGCTTATCATGGCATTGAAAGTTGTGACACAGATTGCTACTTAATGAAAAAGATGAGTTGCAAATATACAAAGTACTTATCTGAAGTGCCTTTCATTGCTCTTTGTTTATTTTATTAATTAACTTATTTTAAATTACTATTTAAGGAGTACTCATTCACTTCCTATATCAGTGAATGGTAACAAATATTTATTGCTATGCCCAATCACTGTACTAGATACCTTTTATTATATAAACATCACTTTCTAGTTTTAGTCTCATGATAATCTCATAGTCTTTGTCATTGCCTTTATTTTAAAGTTGAAAAAGAACAAAAACTGAAACTTTGATTTGTCTTTGCTAAAATTCCTAACAAAATTTTATAAGTATTCAAGAAATATTTATTGAATAAATGCGCTGAGTACAGTATACATCTCTTAAGGATTATATTTTTAATGTACTTACAGTCTTAAATGATTGGGAAATATGAACAGACTAAAATCACTTGATTGGTTATATCTTTCCTTGGATTGTATAAATAATAAAAGTCTTATATCAGAGAACATTAAGTTAGGTATCAGGAATTAAATTTTAAATTGTCATAGGCTTCCTTCTTTATATACTATTGCTATTTTTTCAAATTTGAGGCTTTATATTGATGGTTAAATAAGCTCTCTTATCATTAAATTTTCTGTGATGCTCATCTTAAATCTGTGTACCAGAGTATTCTCCTTCAGACTGAATGGTTTTTATTATTTTGTATACATTAAACTGAAAAGAACCTCAGATGTATTACTTTTTTTGTTTTGTTTTATCTGCTGGGATGATTTATACCCAATATGAGGTTACAGACCCAAATCCTACAAAAAAATTTCCTCTAAGTAACTCTTCTAATATAGTTCCCCCAGTATGCCTATAAATTGCAATTTACTTTTACTACCAAAGTGATGGTCCTTTAGGTTAGGCCAAATTATAGAGCTAACATTTCACTGAATATTGCTTCAACACATTTAATCAAACTGACCCTCAAGGAAATACATGCCTGAGTTTCATGACTCAGTATCCTATATGGAGAACTGGCAGGAATTTGGCTCACAGCTTTATTTCTACTCATCATTGCAACCTTTATTCTCTTGTATTGAGGTGGGAAAAAGTTAAAGCTAAGATATTTTATCAATATATATTGATCACCCTTTGATGCCTTAGATGGAAGATGTCTAGGGGTCAAACTATATGACTTCAAAATATCTTCTGGTCTTTTCATGCTCCTTCAGAGTCTTTTGTAGAAATATCATTTGGAGAATGAATGTAGGTGGGGATGACATGTTTGGCAGAGAAAATGCCAACTCTAAATGTTATAAACAAAACTGTCTCCTGAGACTCATTATTTATAACTAGTGCCTAAAATATGGTATGGTTTTAGATGTCCAGAATTCTTGATGTTTTCTACAATAAATAGATGAATGAATGAAGGAAGAGGGAAAGAAAATTTTTCTGATATTCTTTGTAACTATTTCATTTATGAAAAAAAAATCTGAATATACTATAATTTGACAAGTAGCATTCAGAACTAGGAGTTCCATATAAATTCAGATTCAGTTAATATTCAATGTCTATTATTGATATTTGCCAGAGAGCTACGCTTATGCTTCTCGATCATTGTCTTTTATGTCAGAATCAGCAACCAAGTATTCTTATTTAAGTAAATCTTATCTGAACCCATTCAGCTGCATATCAGTTATTTTATTGAAATTGCAGATGATTTTCTTCAGAGTGGTGGGTAGGATAAAGACATAAAAAACAGCAACTGCTTTCTTAAAAATTCAGAGCAAAATTATCTCTTGATTATGTTTCATGGTTTGGGGACTTCAATCTATTATTTCTTTGAACATTTTAGAACAAATAAAGCAAGTGTTCAAAAATCTTAACCAACATTTGATTACTCTTTGAGAATACTTTAAATCAGACTGTAGTTTGGGTCCTGTTTTGGGGCCAGGAGATGAATTAAGTCTTTTTATTTTCAAAGAAAATAATAACTTTGTCTCATACCACCTGCTATTTAAAGCTGCAATGTGAAATTCTTGTATTTTAGACACTTGCTTGTAACTTAAATCTTATACTTTGTGATATCAAAATATCCCAAAGAAATGCTATTTGTAAGAACCAGTCCCAGAAACTTACTGAGTGTTGTTTCCTTCAATTCTCTATGCTCTTCATTTAGATAAATTATCAGAAAGCTACAAACTTGGGCTATATTCTAAAATTCTTGATGAAAAGTCTTTTAGAATAGCAGCTTAACACTGTCTTGTTAGTGGACTTAAGAAAATACTACATAATAACTATTTCTGCATATTTTAATAACGTATTGGGTAGACTTTATTATATAATTCAATAATATTGTCATATATTTGCAAATATTTAGCTTTTAAAATGTTTGTATCTGCCAGTAATTAGCATTATTTGTTTTTTAGTGAAGTGTTTCACTTTTGCTTGCAGTTCTTGGATCTGATGTTTGTATTTGGAGAGCTACTCTGCTCTCAGTTGAACTACATACTAGGCTCATCTTTTCTTCCTTTATCATTAACATAACAGAAATTTTAGAACTAATGTGGACCTGGGGCCATCTAATCTAATGCCTAGGTTAGAGAAAGGGGAAGCTGAGGCTTTGAAAGATTAAGTGATCATGCCAAAAACGTAGGTTATAAATGACATAGCTCAGATTGGAATGTAGGCTTTCTTGCTTTAAGTTTTATATGCATTTTGTATGCATTTTATTGTCAAGTCTGTTCTCTTTTATGATTCAGTGATACTTAGATTTTTCATCTTAAAACATATCAAATGGATCTTGGAAGTATATCAAAGATTAATATGTTGTAGAAACCAAAATACATTTTGGTCAGTTGAAAATGCCACCTTGAAATCAGTACAGTTAAACCTTATAGTCATAAATGACATAAAAAAAATTAATTGACTTTTGCTTTATTGAAATCACTCTCTTTCCCCAAGTAGGCAAATATTCATAATAAATTCCCCCAAAGTGATATGAACAAATACATCTAAATTTTAACTATTAAATTAGAAAATTAGCAAAAAAAAACAAAAAACAAAAATGAGTGTGCTGACTACTAGAATATACATTAATTCAGAAACTGGGCTACTTTTACCAGCCAGGCAAGTTAGGGCATGGAGTGTCCTAATAATAAATATTGAATAAAATAAGGAAATAATGTGAATTTGATGAAGTTTGCTGGCAATTAGAGCAATTTATTTCACTGTTAACATGACAAGCTCTAAATGGAAATCAGCTATGGATGAAAATGCAATTTTATTGCCTGGTATTCCCAGTGCCATGTAATTAAATAAAGAAATGGGGTGGAGGGGCAAGGGGTGTCCATGGCTGACTGTTCTGGCAAAGCAACCATCCATCATACATGAACTTCCTGCCATCACAGTGCTGAGATGGGGAGATGGAATATGTTTGTGAATTTGTGTATACCCAGGGAGGCTTTTATTTAAAGAGTTCTTTTTCCTGTTTGAAATATTGTATTTCAAATGGAAAACAATAGTCTTGTTGGATTAAAAATATGAACAATTAAATTGTGCATATTTTTGGGGGGAGGAAGCAGATATGAAAGCATTTTACTTATTTATATGAAAATAAAGAACACAGATAAATTATAAATTATTATCTTTTAAAAGCATTGTATTGGGGTGTTTTGTGTCTCCATGTGTGTACGTGTGTGTGTGTGTGTGTGTGTGTGTGTGTGTGTGATTAAATAAATATATGCTTACAACTTAAGTAGCTGTTTATGTATAAGCATCCAAGGTAAATATTTCATATTTGGCATATGTGCTTAAATATCAGTAGGTCCAGCTGAACTATTTTAGGCTGTCTAAAGAAGATATATATGGCAGAAAGTGAAGCTAAAGAGTCTCTTGATGAAAGTGGAAGAGAGGGTGAAAAAGTTAGCTTGAAACTTAACATTCAAAAAACTAATATGATGGCATCTGATCCCATCACTTCATGGCAAATAGATGGGGAAACAGCGGCAGACTTTATTTTTTTGGGTTCCAAAATCACTGCAGATGGTGACTGCAGCCATGAAATTAAAAGACACTTGCTGCTTGGAAGAAAAGTTATGACCAAACTAGACAGTATATTAGAAAGCAAAGACATTACTTTGCCAACAAAGGTCCATCTCGTTAAAGCTATGGTTTTTCCAGTTGTCATGTATGGATGTGAGAGTTGGACCATAAAGCTGAGCACCAAAGAATTGATGCTTTTGAACTGTGGTGTTGGAGAAGACTCTTGAGAGTCCCTAGGACTGCAAGGAGATCCAACCAGTCCATCCTAAAGGAGATCAGTGAGTGTTCATTGGAGGACTGATGCTGAAGCTGAAACTCCAATACTTTGGCCACCTGATGCAAAGAACTGACTCATTTGAAAAGACCCTGATGCTGGGAAAGATTGAAGGCAGGAGGAGAAGGGGATGACAGAGGATGTGATGGTTAGATGGCATCACCGACTCAATGAACATGAGTTTGAATAAACTCCGGAGGTTGGTGATGGATAGGGAAGTCTAGAGTGCTGCAGTCCATGGGGTTGCAAAGAGCGGGACATGACTAAGTGACTGAACTGAACTGAAGTAAAATAAGAACAGACTATTAAATACATATATTTCAGAAAGCCATTTTGGTTTTTGAAAATCTCTTTCATATTCATTAAGTGTGTGTCCTAGTTTAACAGATATATTTTTCTTGATGTTCAGAGATATAATTAGGTACATAATATATAATTGTGTAAACACTTTATGTTGCTTATGTTTTGTTTATATTTAGATTCAAAATTTATTTTTGTCAGGTGTTGTTATATAGTTAATGTGGGTATATTTTAATGAATAAAAGCAAATTAAGTCAATTAATATAATTAATATAAGCAAATTAATATAATATTTTGTATTTCAGCTTCTTGTATTGTAAAGCATATTGAAAATGTCTTCAGAATATTAAAGGGTCATTGTTTTCTTACTTAGGTTTGCCTCGTTATAGCTTCCTTTGCCAGGGAAAATGAATAGTTATATTGTGAAAGTGAAGAGTAATGCCAGTCATACGTTAGGTGATACAAAGGAAATAATAAAGCTCTGGAGTTCATTTGTCTATATAATTTTGGCCAATTAAATCTCATTGAGTGCTAGAAGAATATTGGTACAAAATAGGTAAAAAGCATGAAAAGTATTAAATAAGATGATTTATAGAAAATAGTTGACAATATATATTGCTCAGAGTAAGCATTCTCTAAATAACTTGTGTTATTAGGGATTCTAGGAGACTAATTCTTTTTTCTTTATTATTTTTGGTAAAGGCTTTCCAAAGCCAGTAATGCATTAGGAAGTAGTGTTTGTTTTACCAAGTGTATCAAAATGAAAAAGGCTTAGCTGATAGTTTATCTAATTTCAAAATAAATAAAGAATGGAGTAGCCATTATAAAATAATTAAACATGTTAATTTGACATTCATAAATTTGATTATGTATTTTAATTTTATGTGAAGAAAATATTTTAAGTGCCTTATTAATGTTTAATGTTAAATTTATATTCTGTTTATTTCCTTTATATATATATATATACACATATATGCTTACATGCATACAGTATATGCTTACATGCATACATTATATGCTGACATATATACTTGACATAAAATAAAGTAACATAATTTGAAATTTTCATAGATTATATTTCTCTGATTACATAAAACTCAGTGTTCATCATATTGCTTTTCACTGTAAGCTTTAATGATCTTAACATACAAACTATTGTGATTTCTTCTGTATCAAAGATGTTCTAAAGAACCTTAAGTTCTTCAGTTAGTAGGAGAGCTCGGATTCTTTTTTTTTTTTTTTTTTTTTGAGAGCTCGGATTCTTAAGGAGTGAATCTGGAAATCTTACAATGTGTAAAATGTCCTTATGAATTTTGCTTCACCCCTCTACTCCTGTGGCATCATTAGTTCAAGGGATGATTCTTTTCACTGTAAGCTTTAATGATCTTAGGCTGTGTTGGTTCTTAGATGTGGTGTGTGGGATCTTCCTTTGGAGTGTATGGGCTATCTCGTTGAAGCGTTTGAGCTCTCTTCTTGAGGTGTATGGGCTCTCTTGTTGAGAGTTACATAGACTTAGTTGGCCTACTGCATTTGGGATTTAAGTTCCCTGTCCCGGGATCAAACCCAGGTCCCTAGCATTGGAAGACAGATTCTTAACCACTGCACCACCAGGGAAGTTCTTAAAATGAGACCTGAAATATCAGTAGATTTAATGCAGGAAGAGCTTTTCCAGTGTTAACAGTCAAGGTTATGAATGTTTGAAACACATGGCCATTTTGAGGAGCTGGAAATAGTTCATTAATGCTGAGGAATGCAGGACACTGGACTTTGGCCTAGTTTCTAAAGAGAAATGAGGCTGCCAATGAGCCCTAGGGAGGAATATGCCCAGTTCTTTAGCTAAAGGCTGAGTGGATGAAGGTGCCATTTATGGAATTAAGAAATACAGGAGGAGAAACAGGCTTGAGGAGAAAAAATGTGGTCATTTTGGACATTTAGTTCCCATTATCTTTGGAACAAATGGTGAAGATACTATATAATCATGTTTAGAGATTAGAGGAAGTGTTGAGGCTAAAAATACAGATTTTAGTATCATCACCTCATGGATGGGTAGAACTCTGGGAATCAGTAAAAATATCCTGGAAGAATGGAAAATAATTCCAAGGACAGAATTCTGAGACCTCAGCATTTCCAGGGTGGGCAGATTGTCAAACTGTCTGGAAAGAAGGCCAAGAAAGAACAATTGGGGTTATAGGATTTTATAAAAAAAAAAATATTCGAGAGAGAGTGATTGTGAAGGAAAGGACCAAAGAATGCACATATATTGACCTTGGAGGCAGTTGATGCCCTTTGCAAGGTAAACTTCAGTAGTGTGAGAGGACGGGGCAGGGACAGCAGAGAGCATGGATATATTATTCTATTAAGATCGCCCTTGGAAGAAGGAAGTGGAAACTGAGTGTTCCCTTGAGAGGGGCTCAGTATTGAGCACTGGTTGAGTATTGGTTTTGTTTTTGTTTTTTCTATTGAGGAAATATGGATATAAAGATGCAGAATGTATAACTAGAGAAGTTTTGAAAACTTTGGATATAAGAGGATAACCTTACTGTGGAAGATATTTTTAATCCTGAAAGGGATGGAAGGGAATGGGTTAAAAACATGTCAGGGAAAGAATTGACTTTGAACTGGAAAAAAGGTCCCTTTTCATTGTGACTTGGGGAAGAAAGGTGAGTACAGACACTCAAAAGTTAATGGAGTTATAACCTAGTGGCCTGTCCCTTAATTGAAGGAGATTGCCAAGGACGTGTATGGGAGAGAAGAACGACAGTGTTAAGGAAGTTTCTGGAACGAGGGGAAATGTAGAGACAGCTTTATGGAGATTGGGAAGGATGGCTTAGCAGGCTGCCTATACTGTAAAAAAGCCCCACTGAGCTAAATATTGCTGAGAAATAGAGCTGTGTGTGTCTAAATGGAAAGCTGCTGGTATGTATGTCACCGAAGGGTGGTTTAGGGTTTAACAGAATAGATTCAGGGTTGGGTGTTTAGCATTTAAGTTGAGGATTGAAATTCTTAAAGATTAAAGTGAAAGTGTTAGTCGCTCAGTCGTGTCCACTCTTTGCGACCCCATGGACTATATAGCCCACCATCCTCTTCTGTCCATGTAATTCTTCAGGCAAGAATAATGGAGTGGGTTGTCATTCACTTCTCCATCTTCCCTATGCAGGGATTGAACCTGGGTCTCCTGCACTATAGGCAGATTCTTTACCATCTGAGTCAGCAGGTTAATGCTTTTACTTGTTAGCCATTCTCTCCTTCCTCAATCAGAGACAATAATTTTGAAAACTATCCTGTGGAAGTTCTCTTAAAGTGTAGTCTTCATGTTCTCTTGTCTTTCCTCTCTCAGGACATTAACACTGTATTGCATCAATGTCTGCAGGTTTTAGGCACTACTTGGCCAGATTATTTTATAAAGGAATTCCTATATGGTGCCTGAATGTGTATTTCCCATCTGTATTTTCTTGTTTTTATTCTATGATTTTAGTTAACACCACATATGCAGATTCTACTAGCTATGTTAAATGAGTATTCCCTGCTATTAATGTTTAATTTACACAGACTTTTCATTCATTCTCTTTTGTTTTTTGAGAGCTTATTTGGAGGTTCTTGCAGGGGAGCAGAGCTACTTGCATACCCTTGACCAAAGACTGGTCCTCCTCTATCCAGGAGGGTCATCCTCTTCCATCAAGTGCACTGCTTCAGAGGGGCACACATGGAGTGGTGAGGGAAGAAGGGGACACCCGCCTAGACAACCAGATCAGCCAAATCAACCCTGGCAATCAGTGGGGTGACAGATGTTACAACCAGATTCCCCTCACATCTCTTTTATTCTATGAACACATTATTCTTTAAGGTTACCTGTTTCTCATAAGATTTTTCTAGTTCTTCTCAGGAATCTTTCATTCTTTTACCAGCTTCAAATTAGTTCTCTCTACGTGTACTTTCTGACACCTTTTTCTGTCACTGAATATTTTCATAATGTTCGTGGGAATCAAGCTGGGATCAACATTGGAATATTTTCATACTGTTCATGGGAAACAAGCTAGAATCAAGATTGCTGGGAAAATATCAATAACCTCAGATATGAGATGACACCACCCTTATGGCAGAAAGTGATGAACTAAAAAGCCTCTTATTGAAAGTGAAAGAGGAGAGTGAAAAAGTTGGCTGGAAACTCAACATTCAGAAAACTAAGATTATGGCATCTGGTCCCATCACTTTATGACAGATAGATAGGGAAAGAATGGAAACAGTGAGAGACTTTATTTTGGGGGATCCAAAATTACTGCAGATGGTAACTGTAACCATGAAATTAAAAGATGCTGGCTCCTTGGAAGAATAGTTATGACCAACCTAGACAGCATATTAAAAAACATTAGAGACATTAGTTTGCCAACAAAGGTCCATCTAGTCAAAGCTATAGCTCTTCCAGTAGTCATATATGGATGTGAGAGTTGGACTCTAAAGAAAGCTGAGTGCCAAAGGATTGATGCTTTTTAACTGTGGTGTTGGAGAAGACTCTTGAGAGTCCCTTGGACTGCAAGGAGATCCAACCAGTCAATCCTAAAGGAAATCAGTCCTGAATGTTCATTGGCAGGACTGATGCTGAAGTTGAAACTTCATACTTTGGTTACCTGAGGGGAAGAACTGATTCATTGGAAAAGACCCTGATGCCAGGCAAGATTGAAGGCAGGAGGAGAAGGGGACGGCAGAGGATGTGATGGTTGGATGGCATCACCGATTCAATGGACATGAGTTTGAGCAAGCTTCAGGAGTTGGTGATGGACAGGAAAGCCTGGCATCCTGCAGTCCATGGGCCTGCAAAGCGCAGACACTACTGAGCTACTGAACTGAATATTTTGAGTTCTTACTAGATAGAAGCTTCTTGAATTTCTGAACATTTTTGAATTTTGATTCTGTTGGAAGTGTCTTTAGCCAAGTCATGTTTAGCAATACTGCTGGTACCTGTATAGTTTGAAATCTCTGTTTCTGGCATTGCCTATCAACTTTCCATAGAGACCAAAGTATAACTGTAAAAAGAGGAGAGGCTAATATATCTGCTGTTATTTATGTTGGGAGAATAGGAAAGTTACCTATTTTAGAATCATTTTATGTACTTGATTTCCTCCTATTTCATCAAATGTTTCTTCTTTTCTGCTCTTCTGTTCTAAATTAAGTATTTGTTAGGCTAGCTGCCTCAAGGAAAACATGGCTTCCTAAAACAAGAACATGGTTAGTAACAAAGATTCTCTCTGATTTTAAGCAGTTAACCTTATATTAAAGATAGTTTAATTTTCAGTTACTGATCATTAATAATGGCTTTGAATTCATTAAAGCTAATGATTCTTTGGGAAATGTTGTGGATTAAAAATGGTGGCCAAACTATAAGGTCTATACAAATTTAAAATGAAATTCTAAGTTATATTTAAAATTAAGGAAAATCTCCATGAGACGTTTCCTTTACAACTGCCAGGACTTAAGCAATATTAAATATGTGCTAGGTAAATAGAGCCTGTCTTCAGGATTTACAAAAATCAAGTCTAAGTTGGACAGAGTTTCTCCCAAATTGTGAACTGAAGCCTGGTTAAAAGGGAAAAAAAGATGTCTTTATAGCTGCAGATAAAGAGATACTACTATACTTACATGATAAGGAGAGGGTACAATCAAACATAAATAATTGGAGTGTTTTGTCAAAGAGGAGAAATAGGAAGAAAATCTGACCATCTCTTCTGTCTGAAGCCTTACATAAATGTGTGCAATTGCTTTTGTACATGAATGGAGGTAATAGCATCACAATGAAGGGAAGATGATTCATTTACATGGAAATAAAATAACATTCACATACTTATGTCTGTTTTCTTAACAAAAATAATAAGTGCCATCTTTTTAAAAATTACACTAATTACCTAGGCAAAACTAAAATATTTATCCATGTCTTATAGGGGATCATAATGTTTTATCTCTTTGGAAATTCACAAGAGCCATTCATCTCTTTCATCAGTTACACAAATTCTTTGACTTTTGAGATACAACTTACCTAATAAAAATAGAGATGATTCCTTAGAAAATCCAGAAACTCATATTTTGTAATCTTTTATTGAACTGCAATTATACAGGGTAATAAGGTGGAATCTAATTCACCCTTTATTTTTTTGGCTCATAAATTCAAACACTTGGGAGTTATGGAATAAAAACTGTTGTGTTGCAAATTTGATTTGTTTGTATTGAACAGAGCTGAAGTAAGGATTCTGAAATGGGAAGATTTTGTACCAATAGTTTACATCTACTTAAAGACTAATACATTATTAAATATTTCTGTTAAATATATTATTCTCTTTGTCAGCATATATGTAGTCACTCCAGGGAAAGTTAAAAAGAACTGTTAGCTCTTTAATTTCCTCTATGCCAGGTAATTTATATATTATATTCTTTGTAGCAAGTGGTAGTGGCCTCCTATTACAAATGGGGAAACTGAAGTTCACAACACATGTGGTTTTCCACAAGTCACATGTCTACCAAATGATGGAATCAGCCTGTCCAAACTCAGGTGCTTCTTCAACTAATGGTGATAATGAGAGGATTATCAAAAGCTACAAGGCACAGTTATGCCATGATGTGTCCATTTCCCTCTCATATCTCTGGTGGCAGAAGATAGAGAAATAGTATCCTTGCTGAGAACATTACATTTTCTTCAAGACTTATATTTTATTTTATAGGTTATTTGTGGATTTTTAATTTCATGTGTTTATGTAAATAGGGTATAATATCATTTGCCAAATTTCAAAATCATATTTGCCCTGTAATTTCAAATATCACCTGGCCCGTGGTATCCATATTTGAGAAGCAAAGAATTAGGACAACATGTAGTATCAGGGCTTTTGAGGGAGGTTATGCAGGGGCTATGGTTTTTCCAGTAGTCATGTATGGATGTGAGAGTTGGACTGTGAAGAAAGCTGAGCACCAAAAAATTAATGCCTTTGAACTGTGGTGTTGGAGAAGACTTTTGAGAGTCCCTTGGACTGCAAGGAGATCCAACCAGTCCATCCTAAAGGAGATCAGTCCTGGGTGTTCATTGGAAGGACTGATGCTGAAGCTGAAACTCCAATACTTTGGCCACCTCATGTGAAGAGTTGGCTCATTGGAAAAGACCCTGATGCTGGGAGGGATTGGGGGCAGGAGGAGAAAGGGACGACAGAGGATGAGATGGCTGGATGGCATCACCAACTCGATGGACTTGAGTTTGAGTAAACTCCAGGAGTTGGTGATGGACAGGGAGGCCTGGTGTGCTGTGATTCATGGGATTGCAAAGAGTCGGACACAACTGAGCAACTGAACTGAACTGAACTGAACTGATGCAGGGAGATTCATTAATATTATTGTCTGTGGAATTGGTAATGCTTGGAGTTGTGGGCACATAACCTCTGAATCCATATTCATCATCTATGAGTATGTAAGGATTTTTATTATAAAGGTTACTAGCAGGATTCCTAAATTAGTCATGATTACCAACGTATGTCCAACACCCAGCATGATGTCTAGTCAGTATGAATGTTTTTTAATATTAGTGTTATGAATGAACCATTTCTGAAACACATAATACAGACTAAGAAGTTTGTGAGATATATGATATATTACATGTCTCACAAATTTCTGTAGAATAAGTTTTGAAATATTTCTGTATCATGTTTCTTTAGATGGCATATATTGGTCTTTGATCTTTAATCAGTTCATTTTATTCTATTTCAAGCTTTCAGATTATACATCATTGGGAATTGGGATGGCCTCTAATGATGTATAACATTTAAGCTTACCTTTATTTAAAATTGTAAAAAAATCTAAGTACAAGAAAAAAATAGGGATGGTAGTATAATATATGGGGATTTTCAGATATCAGAGTATGATTGTGATAGAGGAAGCTATAGCAAGACCAGGGCAAGATATAGAATCAGGAAAGTAAAGGTTTTCAGTGCTTCTAAAGTGTTATAAAAGCTTATTGAATATACCATCTGGTAGTGAGGATCCAACCAGAGATTCTAAATCTTTTAGTACGATTGATGAAAAGCATTTTTAATGGAATAATATTCCTGACTAAATAAAGAAAATCAAAGAGGAAATTGTTTCGTTTCTCCAACCATCTTCTTGCATCAAAGCAATTATGTTAGAAATTAAGAATCTTTGCTTTATAGAGATTTGCATTAAGCACATGCAGAAGTGTTACTACATTTTTCTAAAATTTATCTTTTTAATGCCTGAATAAAACAGACAGAAATAATGATACTTGCACATTGGAGAGTTATATTTGTCTATGAGTCAAAAGCATTGCTAAGATTAGAAACCAGATTCTCCGAGTCCATTTATAATGTTTCATCTGAGAAAATATCAGTAATTGTATTTTCCTTATATTTTGTGAATCTCATAAAGTAACGAAGTATGTATATTGTTTAACTCTGGCAGCTAGTTTGCATTTATTTGAGTGGGTCCCTTCACACTCTGCCCACTCCTTTGTTCTTGTCTCAGTTTATATCTTAGCTTTTTAGTCACTGTTAAAAATAGTTTTCTAGAGCAATGCTTCTTCATCTTTGTGTGTGTGTGTGTGTATGGACTGGGATACTTTATGAATTTGATCAAAGCTATGGGCATTCTTGCAAGACAAATGCAGATGTATTTGTATCATTTTCAGTCAGTTTCATGAAATTCTTGGTTAAAAAACAAACAAAAGACAAGCTGACACTATATAACAACATAAATGTTTTATTTAAGTGTCCTATGTATATTTATATTAGGCTGCTTGTACTGCTTTTATGCAATTATTTAGTGAAATTGAGAGTATTTTAAAATGTTAAAACCCAGAGCATGTGAATATGGGTCACACATAAAAATGGAAACAAAGCATAATATGCGAGTAGATATTCTCAGACCTGTTCAGCAGAAGGGCAGAATGTTAGATGTAATTTGTTTATTGACAATCTCTGACAATGGTGCAGTGAACCAGCAAACACCACAGAAGTAATGAATCCTTTCCTTTTTTAAGTAATTATATTTGAACAGTTCAAATTAACCTGTGGTTTGAGGCTACTCCTTGGGTGAACTAATTCTCTGATGTAATGACTTTTTCCATTTTTGCTCCAATGATTTAGGTAAGAAAGGAAGAAAAGTGAGCATATGAGACCATAAGTGTATACCTCAGTGAAAAAAAAAATGCTGTTTTCTCCAAGTCACATTTGGAGACTATTTCTGACTGATCTCATGTAGGACACGGTAGTTAAAATGTCAAACTAAAAACAAACGAAATTTCTGCCATGCTATGTGGCAGTACTGTGAATAAAACAAACTGAATTGAAAGAGATAGATAGTTTGTGAAAACTATTATAAAGATTCACCAATCTTTTCAAACAACAGGCCA
The DNA here is from genome assembly GCF_963930625.1 of Muntiacus reevesi. NCBI lineage: Eukaryota > Metazoa > Chordata > Mammalia > Artiodactyla > Cervidae > Muntiacus > Muntiacus reevesi. The sequence continues at coordinate 135,973,622 of NC_089251.1, forward strand.
CTGTTCTGTTGGCTATCACTGCTCATTAGTGCATGAAATCTGAGTTTTCAGGACCCTGCTGCTTTTCCTGATGCCTAAGACGGTGATACCATGCTGACATTATTGGGCTATTATTTTTAAATAATGCTGTATCATTACCTCTGTGTCCCTGCCATTATTATACATAGATGTTCAGTCATGAGACTCAAAGTAAAATCTCAGGGGAGGTTAGGCAAGATTTAACAGCACCTAGGACAATTCCTTGCACATGGTTAGGACTCAGTAAATATTAGCAGAGTGAATATGTGACTTAAGAACAGATAAAGTAGGCCAGCAGTATCTGAGGGTTTTGCCTCTTCGGATTCAACTTTGATTAGCAGTAGGTTGAATCTTTGGACTTGAAAACAGATACGGGAAGAGTGACTGCATTCACTGGACTAAACCATTTTATGTAAGAGAATTGAGCTTCTGTAGATCTTGGTATGCATGAGGGAGCTTCTGGAACCAATCAATCATCTGTGGATATCAATGGAGAACTGTTATTATTATGTGTTTACTAAAACAATGAAGATTATATTGGATGCTATATTTTTATATCATATTTGTGTAAACAACTTAGACTTTTCTCATAAATTCTGTATCCTAACATTGATAGGATGTGTTGTAGTCTTCAATGAGATTGTCTAGCATTATTGTCAGTCGTTGTTTTTGTTCAGTGGCTAAGTCATGTCCTACTCTGTATGGAATGCAACATGCCAGGCTTCCCTGTCTTTCACTATCTCCCTGAGTTTGTTCCAACTACTGTCCATTAAGTCGGTGATGCCATCCAACCATCTCATCCTCTGTCGTCCCCTTCTCCTCCTGCCTGCAATCTTTCCCAGCATTAGGGTCTTTTCCAGTGAATTGGCTCTTTGCATTAGCTGGCCAAAGGATTGGAACTTCAGTTTCAACATCAGTCATTCCAATGAATAGTCAGGGTCAATTTCCTTTAGGATTGATGGGTTTGATCTCTTTACTGTCCAAGGGACTCTCAAGTGTTTTCTACAGCACCACAATTCAAAAGCATCAATTCTTCGGTTCTCAACCTTCTTTATGGTACAACTCTCACATCTGTACATGACTGCTGAAAAAACCATAGCTATGACTATATGAACCTTTGTTGGAAGTTAATTAATTAACTAGTTAATGTCAATATTAGGATTTAATTGCCCATAAATGATGCTGAAATTTACAGCAAAAATAATTGAAATTATTGTGAACTGTATTGGGCTGCCTTCTTTGTAGTTTAGTGGAGCAGTATAATAGAGTGGTTTGATTTAAGTTTATTTGCTTCATTATTGGGTATGTATGACCTCAGAAGTGTTAATTTTGTGGTACTTCCTAGATTTGTAAACTGGGGTCAATAATTGTAATAGCTGCCTCACAGATTGTTATGAGGATTAAATTATTTAATCTCTGTAAGCCTTTAACCCTGTGGTTTGCACTTGGAAAACTGAGCTCACAGTAAATGTTACCTGTTATTGGGGTAATTACTATCATGTAGAGAGAAGCATTTCACATTGAAAGAAGAAGTTACTACAGAATGAATAAAGACTAATATATGTAATTTCTAGAATGAGTAAATGGCATATACTCTTTAAAAGCAATCATTTAGGACCTGGCATTCCAGTTTCTAAAACTTCCATAAGCATTGGTTGATCTGACACTTCCCATGTCCATTAGATGCTCTTCATTCACCTAATTTCCATCTCAATGGAAACATCATTTTGCTATGTGTTTGACTTTCCTGTATGTTGTGTAGGCAATGGTGCAAAAGAGCATATTCTTTGCTTCTTTTATTGAAGGTTTTAGTAACTTTCATACTGAAAGTTTTTGGAAAGAATCGTAAGCAAGATTAAGGATGGTAGAGTCCTAGATACAGGAGGGAGCGAGTTTCCCAGTGTAAACAGGAAAGAACTCTTACTTTACCTACTCGGAGTTTCTTTAAAGGACCTTGTAGACTTGGCAGGGACTGAAGTACTAGATATGATGGTTTCTTAAAAGAAATATTCTCCCCAGTCAGGAAAACTACTCTCAAGTTTCTCTTCCCACAAAACAAAGCAAAACTATTTTATCACAGATAATATAAAGTTTGGATTTCTAATTTCTGACAGGAAAGTTGGAGTATAGCAAATTTTCAATTTTTATCTTCTAAATTAGATTACATAGAAAGATATGCGAAGTTGTGATTGCATTTATCTGTGAAGTGAGAACTATGTAAGGCATTTTGCTTTATATAGAAACTGATCTCTTTTACCAAGTAATGTGGAATATGATTGATCTTCAAGTGCAAAAGGGGTGAACATCAATAGAATTGACTAGAGTCTTGACTGCTAAGCTGCTGCTAAATCACTTCAGTGACTTCACCAGGCTCCGCCATCCCTGGGATTCTCCAGGCAAGAACACTGGAGTGGGTTGCCATTTCCTTCTCAATGTGTGAAAGTGAAGTCGCTCAGCTGTGTCTGACTCTTAGCGACCCCATGGACTGCAGCCTACCAGGTCCCTCCGTCCATGGGATCTTCCAGGCAAGAGTACTGGAGTGGGTTGCCATTGCCTTCTCCAGGTCAAAAATTCCAAACTATATCTGGATTCAGGGAGCTGGACCAAATTGTCTTTTAATTACTTTCTTTATAAAAAAATATTCAATTCCCAAAAGATGCTCCTTTTAAAAATCTGTTACTGAGAATGAATTGCAGTAAAATAATGATACATTTCCCCCATCTCCCCCAATCATTTACATTTCAAGTGAACATCTAATTAAAACACCAGATTTCAGCACTGTTTTTCTGTCTTCTTATAAAGATATAATTTTATTTACTTGCTATTTTGTGTGTGTGTGTGTGAATGGTCTGAAACTATTTCAAAATTCAAATATTTTCACATTTAATTTACATTGATATGTTTTTATATAGTATTTTAAGGATGTTTGGTAACAAATATCTTTAAAACAGAATCATTTCTAATGGCCATTATATGTAAATATATATTCTTATATCTATTTACATTTAGTTTAAAATTATACTTGAGTGTACATTATATACACCTTTCTATCAACATCTTTCAAGTTTTTTGAGAAACATTCCCTACTTTATTTGAGATATTACAGTATTGAACACATTTATCAAAAACCGTGTAAGTAAATAGTCATTTATAAATACGTGGTGATAAATTGTCTCTTAATTGTTAGATATTTCAAATCTATTTTACATCTATTGATTTCAGTTTTGTCTTTTACAAAATGAAGTTATCAGCTTTATATATGTCTACTTAATAAAAATATTTTAATTTTATAACATTTATGACAAAATGAATTATAAATTGTTAGCTTCTAAGAAACAAGCAAAATAGTATCACACTTCAATAGAATTGATTTGTTTTGATCATAAAGGTTTCATTAATGTTTAAAAATGTCATTTCAGGTAGGGATGAAAGAGTGACAAATCATGGACAACAACAGATTGATTTTTGTTTCAATAAAGTGATTTTTGATCTCATATATATCATACAGACATTAACTTTAAGTGAAACCAAGACAAGTTTATTCAGTAATGAAAAGTGGATTATATACTGCTGCTAATTAATTTTAAGGCCACTTCTTCTATATAAATAGTGATACTTACAAATATTAATTTATTTAAGAAATGGTAGTAGTCCCAAATTTGTGAATACTCAAATGTGCATAACAACATGCTTGTAAGCTAACTTTAAACTCGGAAATGACATTTTATCAGAGCCACTGCAGGAAGGAGAATTTAACAACAGGTATGAGCCAGCAAGAATACAATAAGGAATGATGAGATAAAGATTAGCAACATTAGAGTTATCACCTTTATGGCTGACCAGTGCTATGGGAGTCCAATGAGAGTTGGAATCACCCAAGAGAGTATATTTTGAGGGAGTTATACTTGTTGAGGGATGCAGACTTGGTGCAAAAATGGCATGACTAAATGTTGCTAGTACCTGAGAGTGAGTTCCTCCTTAAATTTTACACTTTGGGCTGCTTGCTTACCTCACCCTGGTCCCAGTCCTGGTGAATAATTGGAAGTCTCTGTCCTCTTGAACCCCAGACTCCTGAAGGTTTTCTCAGGTTGTTCACATACAGATGGAAGCCAGTTGGCAAACAAGATGCAGTCTCTGCCTTCTGAGGTACAGAGTAGGGTAGAAAATGGGTTGAAGGGAGACCGTGAAGGTATAGGATATCTAGGAGAGAAGCAGAGAAAAGAAGAGGATATACTAATTTAATTTCTTTTCTTTGAATGCATTTATTTTGATATTTCTCTAAATCCTAGTATCTGATTTTAAATATTTATGCACGTTACTGAAAAACTGTTATATATAGCATTTCAAGTTCATTATAGCAATGCCTTTTTCTGAATTAGAAGCAGCTGGGATGCTCTTATTGGAAAGTATCAGTTCTGTGTTTTACACTTGACCAGATTTTTTGTTTCATTCTATAATTATCCTACTTTGTCTCAGGAATATATATTGATGAGTAGAAATTGATAGAAACCTGCAAAGCTGGTCATATTTGTCCAGACGTCTCTGATACTTCAACCTTGATCAAATATAACCATAGTTTCAGTTCTGACCATCAGGGGGATCCCTGTAGTTGCTAATATATCATTGTAGATTAGCTCCTGGTGGCTCAGCTGGAAAAGAATCTGCCTGCAGTGCTAGAGACCTGGGTTCAGTCTCTGGTTTGGGAAGATTCCCCTGGAGAATTGCATGGACTATATAGTCCATGGAGTCGCCAAGAGTTGGACACAACTGAACACCTTTCACTCACTCACATTCACTCAAAGTACCTAATATAGAGCTGTTCACATATTGTTTGAGTTGTCTTGTCTGGTGATTATCCCAGAAGTTTTTATAGACTGGCAACAGAGCTTGATCAATCCTAGGGTCATCTGATTGAGACAACCTCAAAAAATAAAATAATAAAACCAATAAGGAAAAGAGGGTGGCAGAGGATGAAATGGTTAGACAGCATCACCAAATCAATGAACAAGAACTTGAGTAAACTCCAGGAGTGGAGGACAGGGAAGCCTGGTGTGCAACAGTCCATGGAGTTGCACATTGTTGGACATGACTTAGCTACTGAACCACAACAACATTAAGAGTTGACCGAGTGGAGTCTAGTGATTAATTTGATCAATGCCTGGCCAAAATTTCAGGGCTAATTTTGAATTTTATGTTCTCTGTTTTTTGACTTTAATTCATACTTATACTCTGATTAAAAAGTAACACAAAGAATATTTAAGTAGAGACTGTGCAAATGTATCATTTCCCTACATCACATAATATAGTTGTCTTTTATTGCACAGCTACTATATCCTAGGTATTTTATATTATTGTTAACCCTTCCCATATCACTGCAGCCTCTCTATGATTCACAGATACTTTGCACAAAACTGTGATCTTTTCACTAGCTCATAATGTTGTGGCAAATAGTAATTTGTGTATGTGTGTGTGTGTATGAATAAATGGGTGCTAATATAATAATTTTCTTCTCTTTTGAGACAGAGAAATGCATGAAGATAATACAGTTGGTGAAAATTATCACAATTTAAGCTTTAAAGTTAAATATTATCATCTGGCTACTCAGGAATGCTGCCACAACTGTGATCAGCAGATTTATCTTCTTTTTTTTTTCCTCTAAGTCACATTTCTTAATGTGCTGATTTGTTTCTTATGGGTGCTTTGAGTAATTTGTATTAGGTAAAGATTGATATTTAAAGGGATTTTATTATGTAAATAGTGATATTTAAAAAGCAAGAAGCCACCCATGCATTGAGGACATCAATATATCAGACTTTTAATTGACAACTTGCAAGACCTGCTTATGATTTATAGCTCGATTACAAACTCACTGTTTCCCCTCTGCCAATGGAATTGGCAATATTTTTTCAGTCCAGATGGCGCATTAGCCTTGGCCAGCTGGTTCTCCCCACGCTGTCTCATCACAAGACCATACAGCAAATATCGCCACGTATGACCCAGTCCAGTAGGAAACATGTGAAGGCTTCATGCCTGGCTTTGCCCTCGGGGCATATGGATGTGATCCTGAATGAGATTTACGCATCCAAATGTTTACACTCTATCAAGCTCCCTACAGTCATTCATTTTCCTGACCCGACTTTTGAAGCTGTTTAGAGTAGGTAAATAGAACTATACTATAGTTCTAGTTATATATGGTTTTAAATGTGGTTTATTTTATTATACTTAATTCACACATTTCAACATTTGCCAACTTGAAGACAGTTTTAAGGCTTCTAGACAATATGAGCTATTTTTGAATTTAAAGAAGTATATTTTTAAGAATTTTTAAAAATATTCTAAGTACAGTTTCAATATAACCCATATATATAATTATATAAGTAGATGTTTCTGAGAAATTTCAAAGTTACAGCTTTTGAGAAAGGGACTGGGTATAATACCAATAGATATAATGTATTATATGTTACATGTTGAAGGAAATTTATACATGTATATGTATATATTTAGGTAATTAATAGCTATACTGTTAAGACTTAACATTATGAATGATATGAGAGAGTGATGGAGAGAATAAAGCAGTTTACTGCTAAAAACGTCATCCTCTGAATGTATTTTAGACTGGATAAAAATGAGACATATATTTTATATCCTTTAGTGTACTTTTAGTTTTCTGCCTAAAAATTGTGTTCTCTCGCTAATATTAGTCCACAGACAAAATACAAAGTATTATTCTCTGCCACTTTCCCTTTACTACAGTTGTTCTGAAGAAACCTGATAAAATATTTCTGAAAAGTAGTTAAATACCCTGAAAGTTTTTCTGATGTTATAAGGAGAATGCTTGTTAGAAACTGACTATACGGTCTGTGAAACTTGATTTCTCTACTTAACTAAGTATTTGATGTCAGTTATAGTTAATATATTTTAACAGTTAAAAATATTCAGATTTGTTAATTCAGTCAGTTCAGTTGCTCAGTCATGTCTGAATCTTTGTGACCCCATGAACTGTAGCACACCTGGCCTCCTCATCCATCACCAACTCCCAGAGTTTATCCAAACTCAGGTCCATTGAGTTGGTGTTGCCAACCATCTCATCCTCTGTCGTCCCCTTCTCCTCCTGCCTTCAATTTTTCCTAGCATCAGGGTCTTTTCCAATGAGTCAGCTTTTTGCATCAGGTGGCCAAAGTATTGGAGTTTCAGCTTCAGCATCAGCCCTGCCAATGAATATTCAGGACTGATTTTCTTTAGGATGAACTGGTTGGATCTCCTTGCTGTCCAAGGGACTCTCAAGAGTCTTCTCCAACACCACAGTTCAAAAGCATCAATTCTTTGGTGCTCAGATTTCTGTGTGGTCCAACTCTCACATCCATACATGACTACTGGAAAAACCATAGTTTTGACTAGACGGAGCTTTGTTGGCAAAGTAATGTCTCTGCTTTTGAATATGCTGTCTAGGTTGGTTATAGCTTTTCTTTCAAGGAGCAAGCGTCTTTTAATTTCATGACTGCAGTCACCATCTGCAGTGATTTTGGAGCCCCAGAAATAGTCTCTCACTGTTTCCATGTTTCCCATCTATTTGCCATGAAGTTATGGGACAAGATGCCATGATCTTAGTTTTCTAACTTTGTAACCCAGAATAAAAGCACACATATGTAATGTTGATCAAATGGTGATTTTTGACCATTTGCATTGTGTCTAGGACTGTGCTTCTTATTATATCTAATTAGTTGAACACCACATAAAAGAAAAAAAAGATATATGCTAATGTATGTATGTGTTTATATGTGCACACATTTTTAGGTATATATAGATAATAGATATAGATTGTTGTGTTCAGTCGCTCAGTCATATCTTACACTTTGCGATGCCAGGGACTCCTGCACGCCAGGATTCCCTGTCTATCACCATCTCCTGGAGCTTGCTCAGACTCATGTCTATTGACTCGATGATGCCATCCAACCATCTCACCCTCTGTCATCCCCTTCTCCTCCTGCCTTCAACATTTACCAGCATCAGGATCTTTTCAAATGAGTCGGTTCTTCATATCAAGCAGCCAAGTATTGGAGCTTCAGCTTCAACATCAGTCCTTCCAATGAAAATTCAGGACTGATCTCCTTTAGGATTGACTAGTTGGATCTCCTTGCAGTTCAAGGGACTCTCGAGTCTTCTCCAACACCGCAGTTTGAAAGCATCCATTCTTTGGTGCTCAGGTTTCTTTATGGTCCAGCTCTCACATCCATACATGAATACTGGAAAAACCATAGGTTTGACTAGATGGACCTTTGTTGGTAAAGTAATGTCTCTGTTTTTAATATACTCTCTAGATTTGTCATAGTTTTTCTTCCAGGGACCAAGAGTCTTTTAATTTCATGGCTACAATCACCGTCTGTAATAATTTTGGAGCCCAAGAAAATAAAGTCTGTCACTGTTTCCATTGTTTCCCCATCTACTTGCCACAAAGTGATGGGACCAGATACCATGATCTTTATTTTTTTGAATGTTCAGTTTTAAGTCAGCTTTTTCACTTTCCTCTTTCACTTTCATCAAGAAGCTCTTTAGTTCCTCTATGCTTTCGACCATAAGGGTGGTGTCACTTGCATATTTGAGGTTATTGATATTTCTCCCAGCAATCTTGATTCCAGCTTGTGCTGCATCCAGTCTAGCATTTTGCATAATGTACTCTGCATATAATTTAAATAAGCAGGGTGACAATATACAATCTTGAAGTACTCCTTTCCCAATTTGGAACCAGTCTGTTGTTCTATGTCTAGTTCTAATTGTTTTTTCTTGACCTGCATACAGATTTCTCAGGAGGCTAGTAAGGTGATCTACTATTCCCATCTCTTTAAGAGTTTTTCATAGTTTGTTGAGATCCATGTAGTCAAAGTCTTTAACATAGTCAATGAAGCAGATGATTTTCTGGAATTATCTTCCTTTTCCTTCAATTCAATGGATATTGGCAATTGGATCTCTGGTTCCTCTGCCTTTTCTAAATCCAGCTTGAACATCTGGGAGTTCTCAGTTCATGTATTGTTGAAGCCTGGCTTGGAGAATTTTGAGCTTACTTTGCTAATGTGTGAAATGAGTGCAAGTGTGTGGAACTTTGAACATTCTTTGGCATTGCCTTTCTTTGGGACTGGAATGAAACTGACCTTTTAAGGTCAGTTGCCTATAGATAGATAGATAGATAGATAGATAGATAGATAGATAGATAGATAGATAGATCCTGAGCTAATGTTTGAAAGAACAAGCTAAATGGCACCTGTGATTCAATAACACATTTAAAGCACATTTTATCCTTTCATAAATGGACCTGATTTACCACTATTGATGAAATTAACCTAATTGCAACACAGTTTTTCCCACTTTCCATGAAAATAAAAATCAGTGTAAAACCTTTTAAAAACACATGATAAGAATACACACTAGAACTGATTAAAGTATATACAGGACTATCAATTTGTACTCAGAATTGTTCCTTGGAATCATCTGTACCTCTATGTTCTCTTTAATTAATTGGTACCATCTACAGGAAATGTTGCCATGGACTGTGTAAAACTCATTTCAATCTTAAACATGCTTGGGCAGATAAGAGTATTATGACTGCTACTCACATCTAAATGGCTGAAGCAGAGCTTGCTTTCCCATAATAAATTTTCTGCTTTGTAAGACAGTGCAGGTTGGTAGATGTAATATTTGGAAGAAGTAGTCATAGAAAACATCCAAAGGTGTGGAAAAAGTTGCATTTTCTCTGGGGTCTCTTATAACTTTCAACTTGTATAATCACTTTTACAAACTCAAACACACACAGTCATTGTGGTTGTGTTTTTTAGTCTTGTTCAGTTAGACTAATAAGCACCATAGTAATAGTTTTTTGTTTTTTTTCTTTGTGCTGTATGTTTATACTACCTGGAATAGTGCCTACTATGTGGTATGTGTAGAATATTTGTCATGCCAAAAATAACGTCACTAATACTTTCTCTTTGTCAACTTTGTTAGCCCATTGAAAAGCTTTCACTCCTCATTCGTAACATAGACACAGACATATAATACTCACACACACAGGGAAAGACAGTGGAGCACATGATATGTGATTGTTGACAATTGGCAACCTGTCATTATGAAGAAAGCATCTCACTGGAAGTAAGAAATTTTGCCTCATTGAAAGTCCTCCACTAATTAGTCATGTGTCCCAAGGGACCTCTCTTATATGGAGCACAAAATCCATCAGTTCAGTTCCTTCACTCAGTCATGTCCAACTCTTTGTGACCCCATGTACTGTAGTATGCCAGGCTTCCCTGTCCATCATCAACTCCCGAAGCTTGCTCAGACTAATGTCCATTGAATCGGTGATGCCAATGAGTCAGTTCCTCACATCAGGTGGTCAAAGTATTGGAGTTTCAGCTTTAGCATCAGTCCTTCCAACGAATATTCAGGACTGATTTCCTTTAGGATGGACTGGTTGGATCTCCTTGCTGTCCAAGGGACTCTCAAGGGTTTTCTCCAACACCACAGTTCAAAAGCATCACTTCTTCGGTGCTCAGCTTTCTTTATAGTCCAATTCTCACTGGGCTGGATGAAGCACAAGCTGGAATCAAGATTGCTGGGAGAAATATCAGTAACCTCAGATATGCAGATGACATCACCCTTATGACAGAAAGTGAAGAAGAACTAAAGAGCCTCTTGATGAAAGTGAAAGAGGAGAGTGAAAAAGTTGGCTTAAAGCTCAACATTCAGAAAACTAAGAACATGATATCCGGTCCCATCACTTCATGGCAAATAGATGGGGAAACAGTTAGTAACAGTGGCTGACTTTATTTTTCTGGGCTCCAAAATCACTGCAGATGGTGATTGCAGCCTTGAAATTAAAAGACGCTTACTCCTTGGAAGGAAACTTATGACCAACCTAGACAGCATATTAAAAAACAGAAACATTACTTTGCCAACACTCCATCTAGTCAAGGCTATGGTTTTACCAGTAGTCATATATGGATGTGAGAGCTGGACTATAAAGACAGCTGAATGCAGAAGAATTGATACTTTTGAACTGTGGTGTTGGAGAAGACTCTTGAGAGCCTCTTGGACTGCAAAGAGATCCAACCAGTCCATCCTAAAGGAAATCAGTCCTGGGTGTTCTTTGGAAGGACTGATGTTGAAACTGAAACTCCATTATTTTGACTACCTGATACGAAGAGCTTACTCATTTGAAAAGAACCTGGTGTTGGGAAAGATTGAAGGCAGGAGGAGAAGGGGACAACAGGGGATGAGATGGTTGGAATGCATCACCAACTCAATGGACATGAGTTTGGGTAAACTCCGGGCATTGGTGATGGACAGGGAGGCCTGGCATGCTGTGGTTCATGGGGGTCACAAAGAGTCAGACATGACTGAGCTACTGAACTGAACTGAACTCTCACATCCACATATAACTACTGGAAAAAACACAACTTTGACTAGAAGGACCTTTGTTGGCAAAGTGATGTCTCTGCTTTTTAATATGCTGTCTATGTTGGTCACAGCTTTTCTTCTAAGGAACAAGTGTCTTTTAATTTCATGGCTACAGTCACCATCTGCAGTAATTTTAGAGTCCCCCAAAATAAACTCTCTCACCGTTTCCATTGTTTTCCATCTATTTGCCATAAAGTTATGAGACAAATGCCATGATCTTAGTTTTCTGAATGTTTAATTTCAAGTCAACTTTTTCACTCTCCTCTTTCACTTTCATCAAGAGGCTGTTTAGTTCTTTACTATCTACCATAAGTGTGGTGTCGTCTGCATATCTGAGGTTATTGATATTTCTCCCAGCAATCTTGATTCCGGCTTGTGCTTCATCCAGTCTGGCATTTCACATAATATACTCTGCATTTAAGTTAACTAAGCAAGGTGACAATATACAACCTTGGCAAACTCCTTTCCCAATTTGGAACCAGTCTTTTGTTCCATGTCCTGTTCTAATTTTTGCTTCTTGACCTGCATACAGATTTCTTAGGAGGTAGGTAAGGTGGTCTGGTATTCCCATCTCTTTAAGAATTTTCCACATTTTGTTGTAATCTACACAGTCAAAGGCTTTGGGGTAGTCAGTAAAGCAGAAGTAAATGTTTTTTTGGAACTCTCTTGCTTTTTCTATGATCCAGTAGATGGTGGTAATTTGATCTCTGGTTTCTCTGCCTTCTCTAAATCCAGATTGAATTTACGGAAGTTCTCAGTTCAGGTACTGTTGAAGCCTGGGTTGGATAATTTTGAGCATTACTTTGCTAGCATGTGAGATGAGTGCAGTTGTGTGGTAGTTTGAGAATTCTTTGTCATTGCCTTTCTTTGGGATTGGAATGAAAACTGACTTTTTCCAGTCCTGTGGCCATTGCTGAGTTTTCCGAATTTGCTGGCATATTGAGTGCATAGCTATTAGACAATAGAGGTGATTTCTGTGATCTGTTCCCATTGAAGTATATGACTGTAAAACATTTTTCACGCTTTAAAATTTTCCATGATAAAGACTACTGCACTCATATCAAACAGCACTTGTGTTATTATATATATGTGTGTGTGTATATACATGTATATATAAGGGTAGCAGGGAAGGTACTAGTCAGACTTAGAGTGGTGACTTGAGGATGTTGGGGAATAAAGGGGAAGGGAACATGATTATGTGTGGGTGTCAGAATGAACTTTCTTTTTCCTCTGCCTCTAGAATAATAATATATGTATAAACTTGTATTTATACAGGTATGCATACACATACATATGACTTGTGTCTTTAAAAATGCAAATAGAATGATTAAAAGTCTGAAGCAGATGCCATTACCATACAGTAAAAATAGGTGTTTGTCATTTTTTTTTCTAATCTAAAAATGACTGCTACTTTGTTTATCTGAATTATTTTCTTTTAAAGATATACGTGACATTTAAATTAATTATTTTCATATGGGATTTTCATAGTTAAGGATTTGGATATATGCCAGATAGGGAGATATTTACCTCATATTTTTATACTGATTTTTGTTAAGGCTGACAGGTTAAATATTCTCCATTAACTCTTCTATAGAATCTGTTTGACAGAGAATCTGAGTGATATTCAAGATTCAATGATTGAAATTCTAAATTCAAGATGCCATAATTTAGAGCTAGTCTGTCCAATACAGTTTTTTTTTTGTTTGTTTGTTTGTTTTTTGTTTTATCTAAATAACTCTACTTAGGGAAAGTGAGGGAACAAGAAAGCCCCTATTATATTGTCACTTACTTTCTTCCTTAAAACTTTGCTGCAGTAGTTAAATCCCTAGCTAGTAACTGCCCTTCCAGTAGACTAAATTCTGCCCTCAGATACTCAGATAGAACTCCCATTGGGCTCAATTCTGCTGCCCTCCTTCAGGCAAAAACTCCCTTTGAATTTAAACAATCCCACTCAGGTGCTATATTAATAGGCACCATAGATACACAAAAAAAGACAGTAAGAGAAAGTCTGCTTGTGTAAGCATGGCTGAGTCAGGATCTTGAGGTATGGCAATAAATAAACTGTAAAGAATATTGGTAATTATACATCGTCTCTCTGAAATCTACTAACCCACAGCATTTTTCCTGAAGCCTTTCTATTTTGCTGAGTGTAACTTCTGTTAGTCAAAGTAGCTGTCAGTTATCCAAAGTTACTCCAAATATCAGATTTTAAGAATTCAAGAGTACTTAGAAAGAATACCATATATCAGACTGTCTTTTAACTACTTACTTAAAACAATCAGAATAAACAAGTGAAAGCAGATTTCAAACTTGCTAAATTTATCCTTTTCAAAAACCAAGTCTTTCAAATTAGTACCAGTGGAAGGCACTATTTCAAGTCACCTAATTTCATTTAAAGGATATGATGAATTATGTCGCCAGGGCTAGCCTTAGGCAAAACTGGGGAATCCTAGTTTCAGTCTTAAGTTTCTTTCCTTTCCAGTGGTCTTATCTGCTATGCCAGGAAACTCATTTTTACTATACTATCCTTGGATTTCCTAAGGCCCTCAGCCTAGTGGCTTACCAAGGCCTCCCACTTTCTTCTTTCCCAAATCTAAGTCTTTCTCTCTGCTACCTTTCTATTTATATAACACCTGCATTTAGGGGGGAAAAAAATCCTTCTGTTTGATAGCCCAGTAGACTAAATAAAATACAGGTTTCAAATGAAAAGATAGTCTGGTAGAAGCCACTATCTTGGTAGGGGTATCATTCTTAGGGCCTCTAATCAAGACCTAGAAGCTATAAAAGTTATAGTTATGGTGACAGTAATAGTATTATTATGTTCATAGTTCCTCAAATACACTGCCATATTTTTTATCTTTTAGAGAATCTTCATGATATTTTCTCTGCTTGAAGCACTGTGTTATCCTCATTTTACTCTGCTGTTGTCCCCTGTACCTATAATTATAGCCCATTTGGTTGTAGATGATTGAAACCTAGTCTGAACCTAGCTTAAACTAAGGGACTGTGTTTGCTCACAAAAATGGGAAGTCCAGGAGTGTTCAGGGTGCTAAACATACATAGATCTGGGGGTGAGACCATGGCATTAAGGCACCTTCTCACTGTCTTAATATCTCAACTCTAGTTTTCTCTTTTGGCTTCATTCTTAGCCAGACTTTCCCCTAATTGTGACAAAGTGGCCCAGGGCAATTCTGTTCTCATATTATCACCACAGTTGTGTTCTTAGTTCAATGAACATGCCTCATCTCAGATAGTTTCCCATCACTTTGAACAGGGAGCAAGGTCGTCTCATTGACTAGGGATGGATTTTGTGATTATTTACTTGTGCCATAGATAGGCAGAAGAATCAGTTTATAATAATTCCTTAGGACAGATTGACTTTAAAAGTGCAAAATTCCATAAATAGAAGGGTGAAAGGAAACACATGTTGAAGATGCAAAACTGTAGCCATCAGCGTCCAGGATAGAGCTTATCAAAGGTTGTAATTACGTGGTTTTTGACCTTCTTCATTATAGCTCTGTGAGAAATAGGATTGTTCACTACTGTATACCTAGTGTCTATTACAGCTCATTATTTTTATTAAGAAGTACACACGTATTTGTTTGTGGAATGGTCCTATTTAATCTTAACACTTTAGATTTTTTTCTTCTTTTTAAAAAGGAACTGTGACTCCGAGATTTTGTAATCCATCAATAGTCATACAGATTATATGTTATGACCTGGTATAACATACAGATATTTATTTTAAAAAGTTACTAAAATTGTTTTTGTAAATGTTATAATTAATACAGAGACCTGTGTGGATCTAGAAGCCTTCATGGGTTTGTTGCTGTTCAGTCGCTCAGTCGTGTCGGACTCTGCACTCCCATGGACTGCAGCACGCCAGGCTTACATGTCCACCACCACCACCCAGAGCTTGCTCAAACTCATGTGCATTGAGTCACTGAGACCATGCAACCATTTTGTTCTCTGTCATCCTCTTCTCCTCCTTCCTTCAGTCTTTCCCAGCATCAGGGTATTTTCCAATCAGTTGGCGCTTGGCATCAGTTCAGTTCAGTCACTCAGTCGTGTCCGACTCTTTGCAACCACATGGACCGCAGCATGCAGGCTTCCCTGTCCATCACCAACTCACTTTGCATCTGGTGGCCGAAGTATTGGAACTTCAACTTCAGCATCTGTCCTTCCAATGAATATCCAGGACTGATTTCCTTTAGGATGGACTGGTTTGAACTCCTTGCAGTCCAAAGGATGCACAGAGTCTTCTCCAACACCACAGTTCAAATGCATCAGTTCTTTGGCATTCTACCTTCTTTATGGTCCAACACTCACATGACTACTGGGAAAATCATAGCTTTGACTAGATGGACCTTTGTCAGCAAAGTAATGTCTCTGCTTTTTAATATGCTGTCTAGGTTGTTCATAGCTTTTCTTCCAAGGAGCAAGTGTCTTTTAATTTCATGTCTGCAGTCACCATCTGCAGTGACTTTGGAGCCCAAGAATATACAGTTTCTCACTGTTTCCATTGTTCCCCATCTGTTTGCCATGAAGCGATGGGACCAGATGCCATAATCTTAGTTATCTGAATGTTGAGTTTTAAACCAACTTTTTCACTCTTCTCTTTCAGTTTCATCAGAGGCTCTTTAGTTTCTCTTCACTATCTGCCATAAGGGTGGTAATCATCTGCATATCTGAAGTGATTGATATTTCTCCCGGCAGTCTTGATTCCAGCTTGTGCTTCATCCAGCCCAACATTTCCCATATAAGTTAAATAAGCAGGGTGACGATAACAGGCTTGATGTACTCCTTTCCCAATTTGTAACCAATCCATTGTTCCATGTCTGGTTCTAACTGTTGCTTCTTGACCTGCATACAGATTTCTCAAGAGGCAGGTAAGGTGGTCAGGTATTCCCATCTCTTGAAGAATTTTCCACAGTTTGTCATCATCCATGTAGTCAAGACTTGAGTGTAATCATGAAGCAGAAGTTTTTCTGGAACTCTTGATTTTTCTGTGGTCAGTTCACATATTGTTGAAGCTTAGCTTGGAGAATTTTGAGCATTACTTTTCTAGCGTGTGAAATAAGTACATTCGTGTGGTAGTTTGAACATTCTCTGGCATTGTCCTTCTTTGGAATTGGAATGAAAACTGACTTTTTGCAGTCCTGTGGCCGCCACTACCAAGTTTTCCAAATTTGCTGTCATATTGAGTGTAACACTTTCACAACATCATATTTTTTAAATCATGGGTTTAATGACTTACAACTTCCATCAATATACTTATTATGTATCTCTTGATTTGTTTCTAGGCATAGCACTAAAAATTTCCTTTAGAAGTTAGTCATATTTTACAATATAATGTTAATATGTCAGAAAAAAATAACTTTAGTGAAACACAAGAACCAAACTAGTAGGTCAATTGCCTATTTTGGAAATAAGTAACACTAAACTAATGCTTGCCTCTCCCTTTGAAATCCTAGCCCCAGTGGAGTTTGACGTGACCATAAGGGAACAACCAAGGGGACCAGAATGAAACTCATACTAGCCATTGTGCTTTACCTGATTATATCAAATGTTGTAGTAATGTTGTCCTTAAAACTATGTAAGGTATAAAGGCAAGCAACCATGTCAGGTTCATACACATAATATCTAATCTGGTCTTAACCCAAATGAAACATATGTAGAGAGATATAAGGAGCCTATTATCTAAGAAAATTGCTTCTATATTTTACTCCTTGGTATTTCTGGGCCTGAACATTCAAGAATTTAGATTTATATATTATTTACTTGAGAAGCTGTGTATTATAAATATGGGTGAGTATTGATGCATTTCTGATCCTCAGTTCTCAGTTGTTTTATAATTTTAGGCTCTTTTTTAATTGATTTATAATATATTACTTTCACACGTGGAGCATAATGATTCAATATTTTTAAAGATTATGCTCCATTTAAAGTTATTACAAAGCAATGGCTACATTTCCTGTGTTATACAATATATCCTTGTGGCTTATCTATGTTATACATAGTAGTTTGTATCTTGCCCCTTCCTCTTCCTTTTATGCTCTTAAAACAACATAAAACCATCCACTTTGCTTCACTAATCTTCTTTTATGTTTCTTACAGCAAGCTGAATGTCTCTTAATAATTATTCACTTTACAGTCCATATATTTGTCAAAACCGTATCCATGAATGTTTATATTCTTAATATAGGTTGACTCCATAACTAGCATTTGATACCATACATATTTTTATTTCTATACAAATAGCTGTGGCTGACCGCCTCACCCATTGCTTATTCAGTCTTCTTGTGGATTTTGTCATCATGGCAAAAGAGCTGTGTGAAGTTATTAGCAATTTTGGCTGCAGTCTCTTTTGGAATGTTTGTTTTCCTTAGAGACTCACAGCCGGCAAAAAAAATCACAGTCCCCTTCAGCAACCTATGCTTCCCTGAAATATTGGCTTTGACAAGCCTGCAGGGGTGAGAAATAATTTTGTGCATGAGAGTTTGCACTTCATGGGTGTCTTTCTGAGTTTATTACCAGAAGGAAATGGAAAAAAAGCCATTCTCGCCCTTACTTGAAACCACGCAATGACGTGACCATAGTGCTGAATGATTCACTCAGCTTTGGGAAAGTCTACACTGAGCCCTCACTTAGAAACCAGTAGCTGACACTAATTTGATTGGATATATTGGTATAAATATCACTAACTCTGATAATTGGCTACTGTCTCCTTCCAGAACTTTTAATGATCTCTGAAATCATCTTTCTCTTGTTTTGGGCTATCAAATTACATTCTAGTTATTAGACGAAGCTGTCTCTGATGCCAGCATCTTCTTGCCTCTGGATGAGCTGCATCTTAGAATACTATGTCTTACCCCTCTTCATGAAACTCATCAGAAAACACTTTTTCTGCACAGTTGTTTAATATTTAAGAAGAGCTCTTTCCAGAGGGATCTGCAAGCCATCCTGATATTTGTAAACACCGTTGTGTGGTCTTTTGAAAATAATATAGTTGTTTTACCATGGGGAAAAATAAAATAACCAAAATGGGAAGGATACATCTTTAACATATGTTTAGGTATAAGTAAATAAATATATTTTTCTAAAGCCAAGAAGCAAGTGATATTTATTATGCCATGCCATGGAATACAGGGTTTGAAAGATACTCAAATACTCTGTCAAATACTTTGAAAAGCTGAGCTGCCTAAGCTTAAAACAGACAGAATATTTGAAGTCAACCACAAATTGAAATGTCCCAGAAATCTTTTATCAATTGGGCCTTATGTTCACTCTTGTAATAAAGAGGCTTTTGGAGTTTATATGCCACAGTCTAATAGGTGACTGTTTAATGGGATTTACATTCACTCAAACAAAATTAGGCTGGTAAAAGACAATGCAACATGCTGTAATGTAAATGGGACTGACGGCAGAATTAAATGTTTGTGGAAACAGGGCAGCAGATCTATCAAGAGCTAATTAGACAGAGAGTTCAGAGGCAGGCTTGGAAGTAAACAGTATCAACAAAGAAGGAAGGAGAGCAAGAATGGAGGGGAAAAAAGACCTTTTGTGCAGGGAAGAAAAAGAACTATACAAAAGTGATTTAATTAGAAACTCAGATGGAAGTCTCTCTCTGAGAAAAACTTATATGTTTCCTGAACCTGTTGATAATATTAAGTTGAATAATAACTTTGATAAATTATTGTGTGCCTAAGTAGTTCTTTGTTGTAATTGGTATTTGAATATTTGGCTTTCATAGTGTTCTCCTCATGTGGTAACTTTACTAGCTGTGCTCACTTTATCCAGAAAAAAAAAAATTTTTTTTTGAAGTTTATCTTTGACTTTTCTCTAGCAGAAAAAAATATTACTGAGATAATGTTAGAAATTTGGGATCTCAGTAAGGGAGAATAAAGGATAAAATTGCTAGTGAATGAAAACATGAAAAATAACAACTTTGAAAATATTAATTAAAAAATTCAAATTATCATGAGCAAAATCTTTACTGTAGTGTTTCACTATAGTCACTATTCTTTAGGTGAGCCATTGAGTTGGGGAAAGGATTTAGCCTTTGGTAGAGCTAAGAAACTGTTCTGATGAAACGAATCAGGATCTATATGCTTGATATTTGATGCAGTACAGCCTGATTACTCGATTCACTTTCTGTTTTAAACTCAAATTCAGCAGCTAAATTAGCATTGCATAAATCATTTTCCATTTAAGAAAAAGTATTTAATGAATATTTTAGAGTTGAAAATTGTTTTTCACAGTGTAAGGGGTGATGTATATCTTGTTTTGCATGAAACCAAAAGTAAATCAGAAATACCTCAGGGTATTTGCATTCTGCAAAGAATACATCTTAATTATAATAATCCTTTTGATTTGTTGAGAATTCCTATCCACTTCACAGCTTTATTGTAAAGATAAAGCGTGCTAATATATGTGAAAGTGCTTTGAGAGCGGTTGAGTACTATTCATATTATATGATATCATAACAGAATCTCTAAGCATCTCTGAGAAACTGTTGCTACACTGATGGGCACACAAATTCTTAAATGACAAATATTATATTAAGTAATTAAACTCAGTTCAACTCAGACTTATTATGTTTTTGCCTCCTGCACTACACAAACAAAGAATTGTTCTACAGACATGTTCTAGAATGTTTGTGCTTTGGTTAATCCATGAAATCCATGGTCTGTGTTACTGTCAGCAGTTAATGCCCTGAGATTGCTTTATTCTTTAACGAAAAGATCAGTAAGATTAGAATTGTTTTGTCCCCAGCATGGAAACAGACCAAGTACGAATGCCCAGTTTCTCTTGGTGAAGTTCCAATCTGTCTCTGACCCAGAAATATAGGTGGTATTTGGCAGTCTGTCTACTCCCTTGTGACAAAGACATCTATCATGCCGGTTTGTAAACGAGAGAAACCGGATTGGGTCAGTTTTGCAATGGGTGCATTTTGCTTCTAAACATCCTAAACTTATAAGACAGTATCCTCTTAACTTTCAGTTGTACTACTCCGGTCTCCAAAACTTGGCTAATCACCCAAATCACCTGGGGAGACACTTCAAATTAACAAATTCCCAGGCAGCTTCCCTGGAGATTATGATTCAATGGGTCTGAGGTGGAGCCAGAAAAATCTCAAGTGACACTAATGGTTCCAGAAGTTAGTCAGATTGGGAAAAACAATGTTGAGTGGTGTAAAATAGATTCCGTTACTTTTGCCCATGTGAATAACAAGCATATCATTTACTCTTGCCTTGAAATGTTTCTGAGATAAATGTGATGGGCAGTCTGGTTATGTACGTGACTTCAGATGGGTGATACCTCTCAGAGTCTGTTTCATTCTGTAATAAATTAGGGTGATAATACCATATCACAGGATGTTGTGATGATAAAGACAGATACAGGGAGAAAAAGTGATTTCAAGAGTCCAGTGAGCTACTTTAGCCTGATCATTTTAAACAACTGTGACTGGTATTTGGGGAAAAGGATAACCATGCATTTCTTAAAATTTTTATTTGTATTAGTCAGGGTTAACCATTCAATTTTATCACTTACCCAAGCTCTCTGTGTTCCAGCCATCTGGGTAACTCTGGTTTCTTTCAATTCTTTGCCATCTTGTTCTTGCCTTACAAGGCAGTACATTGTTTCTGGAAAATTTCTGCATTAAAAGTCCTGGAGTCTCTATGGCACACTATGTGTTTCATTAAATACCACAAAGCTTAAATTAGTATATCATTTTTCCATCATTTCCCAGACAGCATTGTTCTGTTCCTCTGAATTCTCTGCCTATAGGTGTGACACAGTAGAATTTTTTGCTTATTTACCTTTCAAAATAGTAACCAGGGCACTTTGTGCAACTCTGCTTCAATGTGTTGTCAAGTACTATATTAAAATCAGTTGTCTAGGTAAATAAATAAATTGTCTAATCCAGGCTGCAAAATCTATGCCATTCATCCGAGGATGAATTTATAAAATTGAAAGATCTATGTCTGTATCCATATCTACCTGTCTATATATCTTGTGTGCTAGGATGTAAAAATATATTTTAAAATTATTTGGTGTCATACCTAATATTGCACTAAACAATTTGATCGTAGAAGTTATGTTTTAGAAAAAGGCCCAGTTCTTAGATTAGCAGAACGTTCTCTGATGGTCATTATGTGATCCTAAAATAAACTATTCTGCTACTTAGACTATGTCACACAATATAACGCTACCCGTATAAAAAAATAACCTGGCAGGAGTTCAGGGATAACTTTTTTCCAACTTCCTCATTTTATAGGTAAGGGAAATGAAGCCCAGACATCTAAAGTGATTATAAACTTGGTCATAAAGTGACTCAGTGAGAGCTGGGACTAGAACCTGTGGTAAGCCTGACTAATACAAATAATATTTTAAAGAGATTCATGGTTACAAAGAAAGTGGATGGTTTCCATGTCCCAAATATCTGTATTTGACTAGGTGTGGTGTTAATTCAGAAGAAAGTCTTTAGTTTGATAAGAGATTATGATTTCAGAGAACACTTTTCACCCACTGCATGCCTTTTAAATGATACACTAATTCCTACAACATCTAACTATACTATTTTACAAATATAGTAATTTGTGTCCTGTCTTGAATATTATGGAAGGAAAAAGGCTGATGTCATCAGTATCGTTTAAAGAAAATCTGCTAAATTATATTGATGAAACTAGTAAACTAATTAGAGTTAGAAGAAAAGAAATTTAGATCTGTGACCCTTTCAAATGACTTTTAAAATTTTAATTGTGCTGTTTAGAACAAGAAAAATAAGGGCTATTGATACTACTGAGGCAGGCGGGAAGAACAGTTTCAGTACGTAATACCTATAGAAATGTGATTTTTCTCGTCATTTTTTATCACCATTGTGTGTTATGTTAGTTGCTCAGTTGTGCACGACTCTTTGCAACCCCGTGGATGGAAGCCCACCAGGCTCCTCTGTCCATGAAATTCTTCAGACACGAATACTACAGTGGGTAGCCATTCCCTCTCCAAGGCAATCTTCTCGACCCAGGGACCAAACCTGGGTCTATTGCATTGCAGGAAAATGCTTTACCATCTAAGTCACCAGGGAAGCCCATTTAATTACAGTTTTATCCCCTCAATGTTGTGTGTGTGTGTGTGTGTTTGTCAGAAATGAAGACTAAAAGAGTACAGAACTAAGTGAGTCAAATCCACTGGCCCAGTTCTGACTGTTTTGGTCATGTGTAAGTCACCTACCCTCTCTAACCCTCAGTTTCTGATATCTGCAATGAAAGATTTGAGTGAGTAGATTTTCAGGGCTCCATCTGGTTCTCACAGTCTGTTTCCAAGTCTTTAGACCTTCTTTAAGTTTAATTCCATTTCTTATTCTTTCATTACAAATTCTACTGGTTTTTTCTTTTTTTCTTTCTTTTTTTCCTTCTTCTTCACTGTGGCTTACTTCTTTCTACTGGCTAATTCTATTGCTCTACAATCAACTTCGGGGTGAATAAGGTTATCTGACTACAACATTCCAAGTAAAAATTACTGCTCACTTCAGGAAAAAAAGGCTGAAAGGCATCTAAGACATGTCTGTGAGCAGCTGTTTTTATTAATAAGTTTAAAAAGTGATTGATCAAGCTTTAGCCTGATTTGTTATTAAAAAGTTAAAATATTGAATATTGATTTTTTTCACACTTGTCATTGGGGAAAACTATTTATTAATCACTTCATTCTTCTTTAGCCTTCCAGCATGTGTTAAAGTTATTTGATTTCTTTCAAATATTAAAAATGAATTAACCATTCTGAGTCCTGGTGTCTTGATGTAAGGTACCTGGGTTTGACAAAAAATTATTTTCATGTCTTACCTTAAAAATATGTTGACTGCTATAGGAACAAGTTAATGAACATGTGCTACTAGTAAAAAATGCCTATATAACTAACTATTGCTACATTTGTGAGATGGCTAGTGTTCACACTGGTAATGAACTACTGCTCTCGTTGTTGATTCAGTCTGTGTTGGCATCACATTGTGATTTAGGATCTTGTTTTATTTTCAAGCAATCTATTTGGCATCAGTTCTTTTTAACAAAATTGTTTTTCCCATTGTAATTCACTTATAAAGACCAAAACTTAGTCTATAGGTTGTTTGAACATTGTTAAAAATGAGTAAGTTGAAAATGAATGGATGAAGGGAGTCATAAGGTAAACCAACCAATCAGAATCTGATAAGTGAATGAATATGCTGTCTGAACTGCTATCTGAATCATCTCATTAAAAAAATAAAAGAATATAGAAGTGACTTTTCTCACTCAAATTACATTGGTAAATATTACTTGGTGTTGTTTTAACAGAAAAATAAATAAATAATGAAACTGTCCAGTTGAGTGTGGGTGAGAAGCAATCAAAATTTTGCATAAAACTCTAGAAAGAATTTGCACTCAGATTGCCTTTATAAGTGTTTTTGTTCACTTTGGGGCTTCCCTAGTGGCTCAGACAGTAAAGAATCTCCGTGCAATGTGGGAGACCCGGGTTTGATCTGGACTGGGAGGTTACACCCTGGAGAAGGGAATGGCTACCTAGTCCAGTATTCTCACCTGGAAATTCCATGGACAGAGAATCCTGGCAGGGAACAGTCCATGGAGTCGCAAGGAGTTGGACACAGCAGAGTGACTAACACTTACTTTTCCCACTTTAAAGAATAATTGCAAATCATAGATGATGTATCACGGATATGATTTGGTCAAGAAAGTGCAGATTTTGGCTTCTTATCATTTATCCATCCATTCATTCAATAATGAACATAGGGTCAATGTCTGTTGTTATGTGCCAGGAACTGTTCTGGGAAGTTGTAGAAGTGAACAAAACTGACAAAATTATGGATTCTCATGGTACATATTTAAGTGGGGTGATAGCGGAGAAAGACAAAAAAAAGAGTTCACAGTTCTTTTAGGAGAAATAATTGTCTTCTAAAACTTTAGAGTATAATCACATTTATATTTTACAATTAAGCATTTTTAGCCTATTTATGTGAGAACTTTCCTAGATTAAAATACTGTCCTTAATTTAAGTACCCTCTCTAGAAACTAATGACCTGTGCATTCTTGAGATTCCAATTTAATTTTAAAGGCAAAAGTATGTATTCCAGCACAAACAATGAAAATGATTAAGTTTCACCAACTTTTGAAAGAAAAGTAAGTCTCTGATATTGGCATATTTTTGAAGTAGGATGATCCCACTGGTCCTTTGACTAATTAGAAAAGCAAAAGTTATCTCACTAAATTAATATGAAGACAGAGAGAAAAATTGATAGGATTAGAAGGAACAGAAATAAGATATGATGGTCTATGAATTAGCCTTTGAATCATTATGAACACTTATTGCTTTGATGATAATAAGTATGCAGCTGATTTTCTTTAATAAAATAAGATTGTTAAATTACAAAATTATGAAATATAGACCATATCACCCCTTTCACCCTCTTTCAACATTCCCATTGCAAATAGAAATCTGCAGCATTCTACAATTTGCAAGATATTTAAATATATTCCTTATGAAATTTTAGTAATGCTAAGAAGTAGATTTAAATAGAGTTGACATACTCAGGTAAATTTAGCAACAAACATTAAATATGATATTTTATAGCTAGATCATTATATTATTGTCTGCAAAAATCCTAGAGAACAAAAGAAATCTAGTTCAAATGGAGACATTCAGTATATAATTCTCCTATACTCTTCTACTCTCACAATTTATTATCTTTATGTTTATTTAATGATTGATATTTTGCATTAAAGTGCACAGATTCACATTAAATGGACAATGTTTAATGACTCTGATATAATTAATTTTGAAATAATTTCTTACCAATGCACATTTTATAATCTGCAAGGTACATGCAAAGGAAATAGTCCAAACCTTTTATGATCCTTGAGGTATTGTTAGAGCCTGTACCACTGACATAGATCCAGAATGGAACTCCAGAGTCCAAACAAACACTGTAAGTGATTAATTTTCTGTATGTGGGTGCATGTTAATTGGATTTTTAAAGATATTAACTATACTAGGAACTGAGGCAAGTCAAGTTTTCTTACAAGTATTGTTATATTTGTTTAAATAATCTGGTGATTTTTCTAAAGATTGCTTTTCTAACTTACATCATAAAACAACAGCTGCCAAATGTACCTACCTTTTAAAACTGTAGTTTTGAGGTATAGTAAAAGTCTAGAAAGGTTGTTTTGTGTGATTTGCTGATTTTAGCTAGTCTGTGCTTTTGCATAGAAGAATTATCAAATATGAAGTGACAGAGAAGCAGAATTTAAGTATGCAAAGAAAGCCATGTTAGTACTGGCGTTGCCCAAAGTCAATCAGATCTGCTTGACCCAGTGTGGTTTTCTTATGTGAAACACTAAAGCTGTGCTGTTGTCCCCATCAGTGAGAAGACCATAAGGCTTTCATTGTATAAATACAGAATTTTATCCATCCATCTCTGTTTTATTAGAGTATAAATTCAATTATATTTGACACAGCTAAAAAGAAATCTTCAAATTGCCCATTACACAAAATGAGGGACCCTTGTGCTGACTAATTGGCCCATGAACAGAAATAAAATGTCACATACATTATGGCAGTTTCTACAGATTATAGCTACTATGATTTTATGTCATACATTTTATATGGACATAGAATAAACAAAATTCCAACAGCAACAAAAGCACTTTGTGTCCTTCCATATTTCTTGTTGAAATATTTGAGGTATATATCTGGTTGTGGCTTAAGAAGTCTTGTCATATTTTGAAAACACTAGTGTCCACTGTTGAAAAAGTCTGAGATTTTTAAAAATAGAGCAGATTAATTTGATAATGACATTTATCACAATGAAGTTTTTAGTGAAGGGTAGCCATTATCAGGTATTGTCAACGTATTACTACTGATAACACAATGATTTAAAATAAAAGTATATATCTACCAAAACACATTTTAAAGAATCATAATTATTTTTCCACTTTAAAATTCTGCCATTTATTTAATAAAAAACATTTCACTCATTGGACATATATTTATGAAGCATCAGCTGTGTCCTTTTCTGGGCTTCCATCGTTCAGTTGGTAAAGAATCCGCCTGCAATGCAGGAGACCCCAGTTCAATTCCTGGGTTGGGAACATCTGCTGGAGAAGGGATAGGCTACCCACTCCAGTCTTCCCCTGTGGCTCAGCTGGTAAAGAATCCGCCCACAATGCAGGAAGCCTGGGTTCAGTCCCTGGGTTGGGAAGATGCCCTGGAGAAAGGAAAGGCTGGAGAATACTCCAGTATTCTGGCCTGGAGAATTCCATGGACTCTATAGTCCATGGGGTTGCAAAGACCTTTTCTAGATGTTGGATTGTATGTCCTTTTCTAGATTTTGGATCTGTATTGGCATAGAGGTAGATAGCAAAGAGAGGGGACCTTGAGTCCAGGAGGAAAAGAAAGTAATAAATATATAGGTGATACAAAAGTTATTTCCACACAGTGGTAGGTTTTTGATGCGGTGATCTGTAAAGACCTTTCCTTAGAGGTGATATGTAAACTGAGACTTGAAGAACAAGTAGCAGCCAGCTAAAGAAAGATCTGGTGGTTTGTTGGGATCCAAATATTCCAGGCTCTATAATAGGCCATGGAAATACAATAATTGATAAAAGAACTCACAGTCAGTATATTTTGCTTATTTATTTGGGTGTGAACTCATTTGGAATCCATTGTGGTCACAAAGTCTCATGAGTTCGGTAAAGAAATACTTAAAACAAAATTAAGTGAATGAACTGGCACAAGTTTAAAACTTGGTGTTTACTATTACCTCTTCTTATATATATTGCTTATTAACATGATGTATGGTTTTAGGTTTTTCTTATCAAGGATGCTTAAAGTTCATAGTACTGGAAATACTTCTCTTGATCCTTTCTGTCAAAGTGTCTTGCAGCCCACTGCTCTTAAATCTCTCTGCCAACTTATTTCTAATATACCTCATTCTCCCTAGCTTGCTGACTATTCTCTCACGTGATAAATAACTCTGCCTTATCAAGGTCAGTTGGAAAGGCCCCTTTTACATATCTCATAAATTTTAGCCAGGTGCCACTGATGTGAGATTAATGTAATGGCACCATGGCAAGCACTCAGGCTTGTCTTAATTATGCTAAGGTTGCCGGTTCACCGTTTCTCTTCATCTGTCTCCTGCTTTAGGGAACACTAAACACTATGTCATTAGATTGTCTGTTCCACAACATTGGCTCTTTGCATTTACAAAGTCATCAGATGGCTTATGACATAGCTTTTCTAAGAAATTAAATTAAACAAATAATGAAAACAAAAATTAGGGGTAAAGTGGCTGAAAAAGAAAAAAGGTTGAAATTGTAATCAAAGAAGAAAAAAAATCCTCTGTTTCATGGTGATGTTCCTCTGACCAACGGGCTGCTTAACCAATCACTGGGGAAATTCTGGCTCTGAGTGATCTCAGGTATGGATAATTATGAGTTTTTTTAACTTTTAAGAATAAAGACCCTTTAGGTATGCTATTGGCCATGATCCACAGTCACATTCTCAGAAACCTTTCTTCCTAGTCTCCTTTCTCTTTGAGAACGACTAGTTTCCAGGGGAGGCTATCGCTGAGCCATATGTCCTACATTGGTGTTTAATTACCTCATTTATTTTTGCTTAAATTCCTAATCTCCTCTCCAAAAGGCATGCCAGCTTAGTATCTTGTTGAATTTGAGAGCAAAACAGATCACTGCCCTGGGTTTTCGAATTTGTGAAGATTTGCTTTGATTCTGCTCCCTAGATATGAATATGCTTTCTTATCAGGGAATAGATATCTAACGTGGCATCTTCCCTTAATTTCTTAATTCAAGTCAAAATCTTTTTTGAATGACTTCTGTGTACCAGGGCCTCTTCTTAACTGTGGGGACACATGTAAATAAAACACAGTCAATCTCATGGCCTATGGGATGAAGACAATATTTTGTCTGTGATGAAGTGATTTGAGAGAATAATGCTTTGATTAGTTATTAATATATGAACCCCGGAACCACATTTCTTACCTTTAAATTCTGTCTCTACCACTTAGTTGTTATGTGGCTTCTGACAAGTTAGTTAACTTTTTTGAACCTTATTTTCTCATCTTCAAAGTATGAGTCATACTGACCTGCTAGAGTTATTTTAACGACACAGGAAGAATATAAAAGTATATGGATCCATGGTTGACTCAGTTAAGTACTATAGAGTGTTGGCTATTACTATATGGATTCTTCTTAAAACCACTATTTCACAATGTACTTCTATGTGTTTGCTTTGCAAGCATTTTTAATGTTATTCATTAGAATTTAAAAACAGTGTGTTCAATAGGTATTGTTACAGATTTCCTGGTTATTTTATGAACGAGTGAGACCTAACTGTAAAAGATAAGGTGTGATTATGAGCACAACTAGAAAATAAATATAGAATTTTAATATTTCAAGATACAACCTTGCAACTAGGGAAAAACTAATGTTGGCCATTGGACAATGTGTCTGTATTGGCAAAATCATTTTTTCATTTCTTTTTCTAGAAATGGTGAGTGGATACTGTGAAAGAATA
The DNA here is from genome assembly GCF_963930625.1 of Muntiacus reevesi. Lineage (NCBI taxonomy): Eukaryota > Metazoa > Chordata > Mammalia > Artiodactyla > Cervidae > Muntiacus > Muntiacus reevesi. The sequence continues at coordinate 136,002,665 of NC_089251.1, forward strand.
CTGAGATGGCCAGAAAATCTACATCTTTGAAGTTGTAATAGTGATCCTCACTATTCAGTGAACATATGTACATATTTCAGTGAACAACATGTACATTTATATAAATATTTCGATCATTTAACTTGCCAAATAAGTCAAAGGTATAACTTTTATGGTTGGGCCTTTATTTAATAATTTTAAAAGACTATATTTGGGGCTTTCCCTGGTAGTACAACAAGTAAGACTTCGACTTCCAATGGAGGGGTTGCACGTTCGATACCTGGTCAGGAAGCTAAGACCCCACATACCTCATGGACAAAAAAACCAGAACATACAGCAGAGTCAGTATTGTAACTAATTCAAACACAACTTTAAAAATAGTCCAGTCAAAAATAAAAGAATATATCTGACAGCTGAGTTGTAAGTAAAATATTATTTTCAGTTCAATTCAGTCACTCAGTCATGTCTGACTCTTTGCGACCCCATGAATCGCAGCACACCAGGCCTCCCTGTCCATCACCAACTCCTGAAGTCCACCCAAACCCATGTCCATTGAGTCGATGATGCCATCCAACCATCTCATCCTCTGTCATCCCCTTCTCCTCCTGCCCGCAATCTTTCCCAGCATCAGGTTCTTTTCAAATGAGTCAGCTCTTCGCATCAGGTGGCCAAACTATTGGAGTTTCAGCTTCAGCATCAGTCCTTCCAATGAACACCCAGGACTGATCTCCTTTGGAATGGACTGGTTGGATCTCCTTGCAGTCCAAGAGACTCTCAAGAGTCTTCTCCAACACCACAGTTCAAAAGCATCAGTTCTTCAGCACTCAGCTTTCTTTATAGTCCAACTCTCACATCCATACATGACCACTGGAAAAAGCTATAGCCTTGACTAGAGGGACTTCTGTTGACAAAGTAATGTCTCTGCTTTTTAATGTGCTGTCTTGTTTGGTCATAACTTTCCTTCAAAGGAGTAAGTGTCTTTTAATTTCATGGCTGCAATCACCATCTCAGTGATTTTGGAGCCCAGAAACATAAAGTCAGCCGCTGTTTCTACTGTTTCCCCATCTATTTGCCATGAAGTGATGGGACTGAATGCCATGATCTTAGTTTTCTGAATGTTGAGTTTAAAGCCAATTTTTTCACTCTCCTCTTTCACTTTCATCGAGAGGCTCTTTAGTTCTTCTTCATTTTCTGCCATAAGGGTGGTGTCATCTGCATATCAGAGGTTATTGATATTTTTCCCGGCAGTCTTGATTTCAGCTTGTGCTTCATCCAGCCCAGCATTTCTCATGATGTACTCTGCATATAAGTTAAATAATCAAGGTGACAATATACAGCCTTGACGTACTCCTTTTCCTATTTGGAACCAGTCTGTTGTTCCATGTCCAGTTCTAACTATTCCTTCCTGACCTGCATACAGATTTCTCAGGAGGCAGGTCAGGTGGTCTGGTATGCCCATCTCCTTCAGAATTTTCCACGGTTTATTGTATTCCACACAGTTAAAGGCTTTGGCATAGTTAATAAAGCACAAATAGATGTTTTTCTGGAACTCTCTTGCTTTTTCGATGATCCAGCGGATGTTGGCAATTTGATCTCCGGTTCCTCTGCCTTTTCCAAAACCAGCTTGAACATCTTCAAGTTCACAGTTTGCATATTGCTGAAGCCTTTGTTGGAGAATTTTGAGCATTACTTTACTAATACTCTTATTTAATATTATTAAAAGAAATCATGAATTCTAAGTACAATGGATTTTTTTCCTAGCTTCATGTAGAGGAGTGAAACATTTTAATATATAGTTGTAAAAACTTAGAATCATTTCTACCCAACATAAAAAGGATTTGATCTCATGCTATAGACTATGGAATCAAATATTGGAACTTAAATTACCAGTATCATTCTTGGTAATTACCACAAGCTGACATATCAGCAATTTATTATGATCCAAATATGTTGGCTATATGTCAGAATTAAATTCATTAACATTTTGGCAAAATTTGTGTATGTTTTTATGTGGAAATGTGTATATACACAGATTTTATGTGTGTGTGTGTATTTGCAGAGAAGTAATATACTTTTAGCCTATGATACCAATTGATATATTTATTTTTATCTTTTATTGCAGTTCAGTTAAATTAACAAACTTACAGCATAGATTTAAAGCCTCAATAAATTTTGATCTGTGTGTTACTAGGAATGAAAATTATTCAGTAAATTTAGCTTTGATTATCTATACAACTTTACTTCTCATCAGCTTTCTCAAGTACAATCTTTCTTGAAGAATCCTTTCTTGGATGCCCGTTCTCACTTGCATTTGAAAAGTTTCCCAGAAAAGGTGGAGATGCTATTGTATTCATATCACTTAAACAAACAAACAAAAGAAGCTTCAAGGTCTCTTACTGTGTATTTCTAGCTTTCCAGGTGGCTCAAAGGTAAAAAGTCCATCTGCCAATGCAGGAGACACAAAGAGATGCGGATTTGATCCCTGGGTTGCAGGTTCAATTCCTGCTCCCTTCCCTTGGAGTAGAAAATGGCAACCCACTTCAGTATTTATTCTTGCCTGGGAAATCTCATGGACAGAGGAGCCTGACAGGTTACAGTCTATGGGGTCGCAGAGAGTCAGACATGACTTCAGAGACCAGCCGCAACAACAAATTGCTATCTCATTAATGCAAACCACCTTGCTTAGTTCTATTTCCTACTCTTTTGGTTTTCCGTTATTCCCTTTGCTTTCTAAAAGAATATATTTGGATGAGGAAATATATTCCTCATGGGGAAGCCCATGTCTCATTATTTTAGATCCTTTTTGGGTGGTTTAAACAGGCCTTAGAATCTATTGAAGAAAGAAAAAAAAAACCTAGTAATAAGCCAATCCATTGTCTGGAGAAACATAACATGTGGCCAAACCTGGTACACAATGAGACATCTTAGCAAATCCATCCACTTCATGCCAACGTCTTATGAGTGTCTCTTACTGGATATTATGTAATGTGTAGTGTGAAGCAGAAATGTAAAGAAAAAAGAAACACCCTTTGCCTAAGGCATTTATACTCTTGTGTGTGTGCTCCGTTGTGTTTGACTCTTTGCGACCCCATGGACTGTAGCCCCTCTGTCCATGGACTTTTTCAGGCAAGAATACTGGAGTAGGTTGCCATGTCCTACTCCAGGGGACTTTCCTGACCCAGGGATTGAACCAAGTCTCTTATATCTCCTGCATTGGCAGGCAGGTTCTTTACCACTAGTCCCGCCTGGGAAGCCCTAAGGCATTTGTGATTTCATTACAAAGTAGTGTACTTTTCAGTTAACTATAATAAAAGCAGAGTCTTGATGAATATGACAATAGAATAGATGAAATATGACCTGAAGTTCTGAGAAGGAACAGAATACTTCTCATTGAGGTGATGAGACAAAGCTTCTTGGGAAAGGAAGCATATGAGATGGATGTCCCCTGAAGGGTGTTATTTAACATGTAATATTTCTAAATAAAGGAGTATCATGATTAATGTTTAAAGGCATAGAAGTATTTCACACATATCAAGAACTGTCACATATATGTATCATGCTTTTTGAATAATGGTTTATAGCAGCATGGTGATAGAAGATATACACCAGAAAGTTTGATTGGGGAAAATCATGGAAACATTTCCTGAATGTTAAGCCAAGTTTTATAAATGGTACACTTTTAGAAATGGGTCACTACTGTCTTTTTCTTTACCATAATCTCAGACTTATTTTATGAACAGGTGGATAAATCAAGGATATTGGAGAGTACTGAGGTTGAATAGGATAAAATCTGTGTGAAGCTCTGCTTTTCACATCCCAAAGGTTTTTTGTACCCCAAGCATATCCAGTTCAATACTGTTCAGCTGGTCAGTTGTGTCCCATTATTTGCAACCCCATGGACTGTAGCACATCAGGTTTCCCTGTCCTTCACCAACTCCTGAAGCTTTCTCAAACTCTTGTCCGTTGAGTCTGTGATACCATTCAACCATCTCATCCTCTGTCATTCTCTTCTCCTCCCGCCTTCAATCTTTCCCAGCATCACGGTCTTTTCCGATGATCAGGTGGCCAAAGTATTGGAGCTTCAGCTTCAGCGTCTGTCCTTCCAATGAATATTCAGGACTGATTTCCTTTAGGATCGACTCGTTTGATCTCCTTGCAGTCCACCTAACTAGTTTTTGTGAGGTAACATTTTTGGTTATTCTTTTCTAGATCTTGCTAACTAGAAATTACATTGAACAGTTGATATAGTGGTGATGTTTAAGCCTTCTGTGCTGGAAAGATTTGTTTTATGTTGGACATAGCACACTGTTGACATTCAAATAATTGTAAATAACAATTATTCTGTATTGACGTGATTATCCCAAAATACACTCCTGACATAGTAACAGTTTTTTAGATGACAATTAAATTGCTATTGGGTTTTATAATTATTCCCTTGTGCCAGACATAATGGTGCCAGTAATAGAAATGAGACTTTTTTTGGTATTTTGGGGAAAGAGTAGTACATTTTATTGAAGTGTCTCAATGAAACATCTTCTTTAAATCATGAGTTTCTTTACTAAAGCAGTGCCTGACGTGTATACATTGAAATAAGCTAAGAAAAACTGGCAGCCTAGACCTACTCAGATATGAGGTCCTGGGTTTTTTTTTTACATATGAGCTTGGCTTTATCATGTACCAGTATGCAGCAGTATTCCATAAATTTGTACTTGAGATATGGTAAATGGGTAATTTTCATGGGGAATTACTTTCTTTTTATTGATATCCTCTTTTCCCATGTTCTGATTTCACAAGCATTATGGTTTATTGAAATGCATGTTCACAAAGCAGCTCTTCAGTTTAGCTTTTTCTATTTGATTAAAGCTTGTTGAGCAAGAGGCAACTGAATTTGGTCGTGTGTAATATTTTGGCATTTTTGTACTCTGTGTGTGCATAGCTGTAATTTAGCATAGTTCTGACTAGCATTTAATCATCTACACTGAATATTCAGGCATTTGTTTATATGGTAAACCTAGATTTCAAAGCACCCAAACTTTACGTTCGTATCCTAGGTACAAAATGTATTAGTTCTTTTTATTAAGTTTGATGGAAATACATTAAAATTAAAAACATTATGGAAATAATATCTGATGCTGTGTGAACAAAACTGAATATAATGTCTTTTTTTGTTTGTCTTTGTGTGTGTTTAGTCGCTCCGTCGTGTCCAACTCTTTGTGGCACCATGGACTGTAACCCGCCAGACCGCTATGCCCACAGAATTTTTCAGGCAAGAATACTGGAGTGGGTTGTCATGCCCTTCTCCAGGGGGTCTTCCCAACCCAGAGATCGAACCCAGATCTCCCACATTGCAGGCGGATTCTTTACCATCTGAGCCATTAGGGAAGCCCATTGGCAGGCAAATTCTTTACTACTAATGCCACCTGGGAAGCCCTTTTTAAAAAAAAAATCTAAAAGTATAATTTCTACATCGGTTTATTTATTTATTTATTTTTCTTATGTTTTCTTTTTTTTTTTTTTCCATTTATTTTTATTAGTTGGAGGCTAAAGTGTGATTTTAATTTCAAGCTTAGGTGTCAGATATTCTCTTTATTTTTAAATATTTTATTAGCTCAAAGAAATACTCTGAGAATATTCTACTCATGATAACACTGTCACCGATTTTACTCTTCAGTCGAAATAGGAGGCTTTTTCATTTCAGCACTTCATTCATCTGTAGGGTGATCTCCTGGTGAGGAAGGCCATGCAGTTCTGTTTGGAAACATTTTTCTCAGCAGCAGTAGTCAAAGATTAGTAGTTTCAATAGGTTACTTCCTTAACATCTCACTTTAAAGAAATCAAAAGTGTCTTTAGAACCCAGTAAGACAGGTCCAAGAAAGAGCCAGCAAGTTACCCTGAAACTGCTGCCAGAGTTCTCTTTTGTAACAACAGTTTTTGCTTGATTTTCCATGAAGACTTTCCTTATAGAATGTGTTTCCATTCAAAAGGAAAGCTCTTCTGCCTCAGGACAGAAATCTGTGATGAAAAGTCATTCCCTTTGGATGATTATATCTTACTCTTAAAGAAAAGGTAATTGAGAAAGAAATATTTTTTAATGTCTCGTATAACAATATTCCTCCTCTTTGTATTAATTTTCAGAAAAGAATGAAAAGAATTTCATCTCTAGGCAAAAAGTTAAGAGCAAAGAAAGGAGGAAGGAGATACAGAGTAGGGGGTGGTGCTTGCAATGGAAATGGAGCTTCTAAGCCACTTTAGCTATGATATGATTATTTTTGAAGCACTGGCATTCTATTAAAGGGTGTTGAAGTTCAAAATGAAAAGTGATTTTGTAGCAGAGTGCACCATCAGGTCTGTGGGGACCGATTAGAAGAGTGGCTCTCTGTGTCCTATATACTATATGCTGCTTCAGTGGTTACAGTAACACATAGGACATGGAGAAGTGAAAACATTGATTCATAATAGAACCCCATGTGACTCTCTGCTGGCTTTGTATTTAAATGTGTTCGATCATTTACCACCTACTTTTAAACTGATTCATAAAGACAAAGTAATTGATGGATTAGATACAGTCTGTTGGTTTGCAGTTTCAGCAGAGGGGGTTTCTTGCACCATGGAGAATATTTTGCCAATTCAGTTTCCAATTTCCCTTTCCTATCTTTTAAGTTATACTAATAAATTTGGGGATCTATTCATTGCAATTCTTTTGCTGAATAGGACTCAGAGAATGGTGTTATCTTTCAGCAGTGAAGAGAGTAACTGAATAATATAATTACATTTTAAAGAACAATGCCCTGGATTGTAGCCCATCAGGCTCCTCTGTCCTTGGGAGTGGGTTGCCATTTCCTTCTCTAGGGGATCTTCCCCACGCAGGAATCAAACATGCATCTCATGCGTTGGCAGGCGGATTCTTTACCATTGGGCCCTAGGGAAGCCCCAAAGAAACATTAGACACTCTAAAGTCAATGGGATAGACCCTATTTCTCTCTTACTCTGCCTGGAAAATAAGCTGCTCGGAATAGGACCCAGAAACGTAGTTCTTAAGATATGGATTCTCTATTTTACAATTATTTAATTAAAACTAGAAAAATTTGATAATTGACATCCTGATAGTTATTCAGATTACTTTCTTTAGAATTCCTAAGAATTTTATTGACTAATTTATTCATATATCATCTGGCACTAGTCTTCCTAGTAGAAAAGTGACTACTACTTAGATCTGTATTCATGATTGATATGTAAAGGATTGTAAAGAGAAAAATTAGCAAATGGATTACTAAGCTGAAATAAAAGATAAAGCAAAAATATAGTCAGTTTTTAAAATTACAAAGCCAGAATGAGGTGAAATGATTCAGTTGGCTAACTCTTGTGATGAGATCCTGTGCTTAGAACAACATCAAAGACATTTTCGTTATATCAGAACATTGGATTGAGCTTTCAACGCATAACTCTTTTGTTCAATACAGGTAGTGAAAAATCCAGTGGATAACTATCCAGGCTAGCTGAAGAGACAATAAGGTTTGAATCCCTAGTCCAATTTCTTCCCTGTATATGAACATATTACAATCACTCTTCATGTCTTGTTATATCCTGGTGGTTAATGGCAGAGCAAGGGAAAGCCATGTGTCACTATATATATGTACCTTGAAATATAATGATTTCTTAACTATACCTGCTAAAATACATATGAATATGTTACACTGTTCTAGCACAGCATTATTCTAGTGAAATTTCCTTAAAAGTGATGTTACCAACAGGTTTGTGCCTGCTAATTTGCATATCATTATTGTAGAAAGGAACATTAAAAATATGAATTAGACATATGATATGAGACACCTGTATTTATATAATAATTCATCTTCTTGATTACTGTTTCCTTGACTTTCAGACAGCAAGAAAGACTGCCTGTTTCATTTGTTAATCTCTACCATGCTCCCCTAGTACCATGTATATACATGTATCATAGCACTGAACCCCATAGAAAATATGTATATTCGATACTAGGTATTGACTCCTAGATTGTGAACTTCTCCATGGCAGGGAGGCTGGTTCTGTTGATCTTTGTTTTCCTGACCAAAATGGATTACCCTGAGCACTAATTATGTGTTGACAGAATGAACAAGTGATAGCATACATTAAGCTTTGTGCATCTTCTGCAGTGTGTTGGAATCAACCTGAATGGGGCCCTGCCAGTAGCGCGTGCTCAGGAGAAGCATTGAGCTGTTGGGAATGAGCCAATAATAGGCCAATTCTACTTCCGTCTCTAGGTGGGAGCATGATGAACATTATCTATTAGGAGCCACCCAAAATTTGTCTATTTGAGACAAAGAGTTTATAATGAGACTGTGGACACTTTCTTATTGTTCACTCACACAGCCATTTACTGAAGCTGTTTCCTAAAGCCTATACAGTTTTATTTAGTCAACTAAGATTTGAGTGTGAAAAGTTTCTATGAATATTCTGAGGTCTTTTCATTTCAGATGGATATATAGAGTGTAACATGAGAGAACATTCTTATTTTATAGTATTTAGATGTTTGATAATTTAAAGTTTTCTTTTTTGAAATAGCACTGTAAATATACTTATGATATTTTAAAGCAGAATGAAAATGCTTAGTGGTAAACCAGTGTTGGTCATTTTGACCAGGGCCTCTGAAAATTGTCCATGGGAGAGTTGCTAAGGTACACCCACTTCTTGTCAGTAGAGCACTCTATGTGATTCTCTTTCCAGAAATATACAGTGCATGCACTTGGGACAGTTCCACTTGGCCCAATCCCATTTTCCAGGCCAATGAGCATAATGGCAGAGTAGAAATGAGATGTGTCTATGTGCCTTTGGTAATTACTGAGTATATGTTAATGAAGAGCTTTTTCTTGGCCTTCCACCAGCGCAGTTAAATATGACCAACTAGAGCTTTTCCTTGATGAGAAGAAAGCCACCAGCACAACTAAAGAACCCTATATAAACAGATTGCATTTGGATTTAATTTTGATCTAATATGAATGCAAATGTTCTCAAATGAATTGCTCTGTGGATCCTTAACAGTTGAAGGGATTCTGAAACAGTGCCTTTCTGTGGAGTTTCAACGTTATTAGCAGTGTAAAAAAATTCACCTCAAGTGAATGTGCAGCTGCCTTATAACTAAGAAATATTCAGCTTTATGCCGGGCATTGTGACTACTACATTCTAGGACCTTGAGCATTTAGTGGGATGGGCGAGTCATAGATACTTTTTCGCCGATTAAAAAAGTCTAACAATTACAGTGACAACTCCAAAGTGACTGTCAAGATACTGTTAAAAGTCTTGAAATGCAAAGTAAAAACAGAGTATGAGAGACTTTAATTATTGGAGAAAAAAAAAAGGAGAGGTGATTCTGGTAGCCAAGTAGTATTTTTATTGGTTTCTCTCAATTAATATGGTCCTTGGAACTTGTTACATGCCATTAAAATTTTTTGAAAATTAGAGAATAACTTCAAGTCAAGCATAACATTCTATTGTAATGTTTTTATATTATTGCTCATGCAAAGGGGACTTGCTTCATAGAATTGTTATCTTTTCCCAGAAATAGTACATTAGTTATTTTCCTTTTGATACTGAGTTGCTTAAACATTTAATGCACTCTTAGTTAGGGGAACTGCAGGAACACGATTTAGGGCATGACTGTCGTTGGTAAAAACGTTTTAGTGTGTCCTGAGAGGAACCTCTCTATTCCATGGATCTTTAGCCATGCATATAAACAACAGCTCCCAAATAGACTGTCACTCTGGAGATGTCTCTATGTAGAGATAATATGTTAGCTTCCCAGTGCTGCCATAACAAATTACCACAAACTGGGTGGCTTAAAGTGGGGCTTTCTTAGGTGGCTCAATGGTAAAGAATCTTCCTGCCAATGCAGGAGATACAGGAGAGCAGGTTCGATCCCTGGGTCAGGAAGATCTCCTGGAGAAGAAAATGGCAACCCGCTCTCATATTCTTGCCTGGAAAATCCCATGGACAGAGGATCCTGGGCGCTATAGTCCATGGGGTGGCAAAGAGTCAGACCAGACTGAACATGCACCCATGCGTGAGTGGCTTAAAACAACAGGAATTTATTTTCGTGGTTTTGGACCTAAAAACTGAAATCAAACGTCAGCAGTGTTGGATCCTCTGGAAACTTCAGGGTAGATATTACCCTGTGTTTCTCTCCTAGTTTCTGATAGTTGCTGGTTGTTCTTAGTAATACTTGATACCAAGATGGAGACACTCTAATATCTGCCTCTGTCTTCATACCACTTTTTTCTTTATGTCTTTGTTTTCATTTTTCTCTTGGATAAGGATACTCTCACAGGATTTAGGATCCATCCCAACCCATTGTGGTCTTATCTTAATCTTACCATACTAAAAGCTGCCAAACCCCTTATTCCAATTAAGATCACATGAGTTTAGAAAGAACACTGTTCAATCCATTATAGATTAGTTCAGTTCAGTAGCTCAGTTTTGTACGACTCTTGGCAACCCCTTGGCTACAGCATGCCAGGATCTCCTGTCCTTTACCAACTCCCAGAACTTGCTCAAACTCATGTCCATCGAGTCAGTGATGCCATCCAACCTTCTCATCCTCTATCCTCCCCTTCTCCACATGTGGTCAATATTTCCCAGCATCAGGGTCTTTTTCAATGAGTCAGTTTTTCACATCAGGTAGCTAAAGTATTGGAGCTTCAGCTTCAATATCAGTCTATCAAATCAATATTCAGGACTAATTTCCTTTAGGATGGACTGTTTGGATCTCCTTGCGGTCCAATGGACTCTCAAATATATTCTCCAAAACCACAGTTCAAAAGCATCAATTCTTCAGCTCTCAGCTTTCTTCATGGTCCAACTTTCACTTTTATACATTACTACTGAAAAAAGCATAGCTTTGATTGGATGCACCTTTGTCGGCAAAGTAATGTCTCTGCTTTTTAATATGCTGTCTAGGTAGGTCATGGCTTTTCTTCCAAGGAGCAAGTGCCTTTTAATTCCATGGCTGCAGTCACCATCTGAAGTGATTTTGTAGCCCAAGAAAATAAAATCTGTCACTGTTTCCATTGTTTCCCCATCTATTTGCCATGAAGTGATGGGACCAGATGCCATGATCTTAGTTTTCTGAATGTTGAGTTATAAGCCAACTTTTTCACTGTCCTCTTTCACTTTCATCAAGAGGCTTTTTAGTTCTTCACTTTCTGCCATAAGGTAGTGTCATCTGCATATTGAGGTTATTGATGTTTCTCCCGGCAATCTTGATTCCAGTTTGTGCTTCACCCAGATCAGCATTTCTCATGATGTACTCTGCATAGAAGTTAAATAAGCAAGGTTACAATGTATAGCCTTGATGTACTCGATTCCCAATTTGGAACCAGTCTGTCATTCCATGTCCTTTTCTAACTGTTGCTTCTTGATCTGCATACAGATTTCTCAGGAGGCAGGTAAGATGATCTGCTATTCTCATCTCTTTAAGAAGAGTTTGTTGTGATCTACACAGTCAAAGGCTTTAGTGTAGTCAATAAAGCAGAAGTAGATTTTTTTGGAACTCTTTTGCTTTTTTGATAATCTAACGGATGTTGGCAATTTGATGTCTGGTTTCTCTGCCTTTTCTAAATCCAGCTTGAATATCTGCAATTTCTTGACTCATGTATTGTTGAAGCCTAGCTTGGAGAATTTTGACCATTATTTTGCCAGCATGTGAGATGAATGCGATTGTGCGGTAGTTTGAACATTCTTTTACATTGCCTTTCTTTGGGATTGGAATAAAAAGTGACCTTTTCCAGTCCTGTGGACACTGCTGAGTTTTCCAAATTTGCTGGCGCATTGAGTGCATGACTTTCACAGCATTTTCTTTTAGGATTTGAATAGCTCAGCTGAAATTCCATCACCTCCACTAGCTTTGCTCGTAGTGATGCTTCCTAAGGCCTACTTGACTTTACCTCCAAGATGTCTGGCTCTAAGTGAGTGATCACACCATTGTGGTTATCTGGGTCATTAAGATCATTTTTTGTATAGTTCTGCTATATATTCTTGCCACCTCTTCTTAATATTGTCTGCTTCTGTTAGGTTCATACCATTTCTGTCCTTTATTAAGCCATCTTTGCATGAAATGTTGCCTTGATATCTCTAATTTTCTTGAAGAGATCTCTAGTTTTTCCCATTCTGTTGTTTTATTCTATTTCTTTGCATTGATCACTGAGGAAGGCTTTCTTATCTCTCTGTGCTATTCTTTGGAAATATGCATTCACATGTATTTATCTTTCCTTTTCTCTTTTGCCTTTCACTTCCCTTATTTTCTCAACTATTTGTAAAGGCCTCCTCAGACAACCATTCTGTCTTTTTGCATTTCTTCTTCTTGGGGATGGTTTTGCTCACCACCTGCTGTACGGTGTTAACAATCCTCTGTCCATAGTTCTTCAGGCACTCTATATATCAGAGCTAATCTCTTGAATCTATGTTTCACTTACACTGTATAATCATGGGGATTTGATTTAGGATATATAGTAAGTGTTAGATGGTTTGATGACATCACTGACTCGATGGACATGAGTTTGAGTAAGCTCCGAGAGTTGATGATGGACAGGGAAGCCTGGTGTGTTGCAGTCCATGGGGTTGCAAAGAGTTGGACATGACTGAGCGAATGAACTGAACTGAAGTGAGATAGTAAATGTAAGTTACTTAACCAGGAGATTCCTGGAATATTAATTTATTTTTTATTTGTTGAGAATATACAGTTTCAGACATCTTTTATAGATATAATGATTAACATACACCTTCATGTTATCTGTGTTTCATAAAGTTACAGAGCGGAAATAGAATGTCACTGTATGGTTCTATAGATCCAAATTCACACTGTATTCACATTTACCCTCACATGGCTCTGAAATGTTCTTTACTCTTTGCATTCCTTGTGCTACTCCACAATTAGTTAATGCTGACTTCATTTTCCATTCTGATTTTTCCTCCTTAAAATTTGCCTTTATAAGATAGAAATGTGGGGCCAAAATTGATAAGTGATTATTCATATTATTGATGGTCCTAGCTAACTATGTATGTGGATAATGGAGAAGAAACAAGGCTTGAAATGTGTGGAGTCAGAAGCTAGCCAGAATCAGACAGCTCATAAAGAAAAGCCTTGATGGATATTTTCCCACGTTTGCCAACAATTCTAACATTTAGCGTGGTATTACCACTATTAGCAGGTTGTGAAGCTGAAGGAGACTTGCAAAAGTTATCTATATGAGAAAGGAAAATCTGAATTATCTGTGTATTTTTTGTCGAAAATGACTGTGCTAAGTCTCTGTCATATGAAGTGGTTATCAGTGTACCTGGCATATTATATATATAGAGAGAAAGTTGTATCAATCAATAATAAAAGAAGTTATACTATTTTGTGGAATATATGTTTTTGGTACTTGTCAGATTTGTAAAAAGTAAGTTATTTGTTATGATTTACACTCTCATTAAAAATAAGTGTTTACATTGATACATCACTTTGTGAACTTTTTTCTTTATCTTAAAGTCCCCCCAGATTTTATAAGCTTCAAATCTCACAATAACAGAATCCATTTCTGCTTTCATTTTGTATTCTCTTATAGAACTAAACACACACACAATAATCCCACTAACAAGAAACAAATATTCTTTTTTTTTAACTTCAGCTCTTGCCAAGTAAGATCATAACACAGAGTTCTTATGAAGCTGTGATTTTAAAAGTACCCTTCTCAACTTCTGTAAGTCGTTAAAACATCTGAACAGTTTTGTTTTTTTTTAATCCCTGACAAATTCAATCATCATATGTGAATTATCTTTGCCTCTCTCTTATTTCTCCTTTTCCTTGAATAGTCTTTAACTGGTATCATTGGATAATAGTTTAGCTTATTTTATGGAAAACAACAACATTAATTTGAATTCTGTTTGGGGATTTCTTTTTGTTAAAGTCAATTCCATACTTACTGCCTGCTGCTGCTAAGTCACTTCAGTCGTGTCCGACTCTGCGACCCCATGGACGGCAGCCCACCAGGCTCCTCTGTCCACAGGATTCTCTAGGCAAGAGTACTGGAGTGGGTTGCCATTTCCTTCTCCAACTTACTGCCTAGATCATCATTTTTATAGATTGGTTTTTTTAGGTCACATAGATGACACAGATGTTAGCATTTTTTGCTCCTTTCTGTTTAGACTTCCTTTACTCAATCCTACCTATGAATAATCTTCATAAATTGTTTATTATCAGGCAGTGTCAAAATTAGAACTCAACTCTTCTCATTCTGAATCCAAATTAAGTCTGTTTTAATTTTCATTACCTCTACTTGGAGTTTGGGCTTCCCTGGCGGCTCAGATGGTAAAGAACCTACCTGCTGATTCAGGAGATGCAAGTTTTATTCCTGGGTTGGGAAGATCCCCTGCAGAAGGAAATGGCAACCCACTTCAGTATCATTGCTTGGGAAATCCTGTGGACAGAGGAGCCTGCAAGCTATTGTCCATGGGGCCACAAAACAACTGGACAGGACTTAATGACGAAACAACAATACTTGGAGTTAATTTTAGATTTAGGCCTTAATTTATAACTTGCATTTCTTCCAAAAAAATTGTCCATTTTCTCTATCCTCCATCTCTTCAAATAACTACTCAAGTCCATTATATAAACATTCAGAAATAAAAATGTACTTTCTTACTCTGCACCACCCTTAGCAAGCAAACTGCTGATAGCATTATGAACATGTTAAAGTAAGCTAGTACTACAGACTGAATTTTTATCCTCTATGAATTTTTAGAGACCTTTCATTTAAAATTTTATCAGAATTTTCCCAATTTTTATAATATAGGGTTCTTTAGATTAAAAAAAAAACCCAAAAAACAAACTCACTAATTTCAAATAGCAGGACCATGCCAAGCCTAGCTTTTATTCTTTCTAATTTTCTGCTTTGGTTTCCCTTTTCCTGCTCTTCAGATATCCTTTTGGTCTCCTAATTTTCTATTTTCCCCCCAGCATACCATATTCTCAAACTCCATTAGTTAGATTCATTTAAAAATTAGTAAAATATTTAATTTTCTCTCATTTTTTTTAACATGAACATTCTGTAAGGTGCAGTTTTTTTCATATATCTGTATAAGAAGTGGATTTCTTACTCTGTTATTCTTCTCATTGATTTAAGTCATAGCACTTAACACTAAATACAAGAGCGGGAAGTGATAGTTGCTCAGTGGTGTCTGCCTCTTTGTGACTCCATGGACTATAATCCAACAGGCTCCTCTGTCCATGGAAGTCTCCAGAAAAGAATACTGGAGTGGGTAGCCATTCCCTTCTCCAGGGGGTCTTCCTGACTCAGGGATAGAAACCAGGTCTCCTGCATTGCAGGCAAGTTCTTTACTGTCTGAACCACTAGGAATGCCTAACAACAGAGGAATAGTAGTATTAATTTTGTATGATTGAACAAAAGATACTGAAATTAAAAATCCTGGAATGCTGTCTTTCTAATTTTTTAAATAATCTCTATAAGTCAGAGCTCAATATTTACAATTATCAATAATTGTTAATCAATGAAAATGTAAATTAATTTTTGTTCACTTATGGTATATATATATATATATATATATATTTATATAGCGTTTGTATCCTTATTTATTCTTTCCAATAAATATATTCACATGCTTGTCTTGTTTTCAGCAGTAGGAACGCAAGTCATTGTTTAAACAAGTGCTGCTTTCTAAGACATGGGTCAAAGCATTTAATATGCTATACCTGGAATTCCTCAACCTCAAGTGTGTCTGTGTGTCTGTGTGTGTAGGGTGACCAGTATCCCAATTTAGATTTTCAAGTATAATTAATGAGGTGAAAAGATAAAATGTTTATTAATAGGCTTTAAATTTTTCTTTTAAATATCTCATGATCAAAGAAAGTGAAAACCACTAAAGGTAGTATCTTAATTCATATATGGCATGAAGTTTAATAATGTGATAAATAGCATTAATTAGGTTCTATTTTCAAACATTTAATAAAACCCTCAAATACACAAGTTGAAAGATTTATAGTAAATATTCATATATCTGTATCCTAACTGCCATAACTGGCATTTCACTATCCATCTATAAGTTCATCTTTCTTTACTTTTTCAATGCATTTCATGACAAAGTGATGATATTAGAAGATTTCGAGTCTCATTTTTGTTTCTTGAATTTTTGGAGACTTTTATGAGTTTCCTCTTGGATACTCATTGTTTGAAAATAGATAAGGCATGTAATAAATGGAAGACATAAAAGCAGTATTCATCAAAATTATATATGCCAATTTATGAGTTTTAGATGCATTGAAAAAGAAATATTCTAGAAATGCAAGTTGTAACATTATTTGTGTACCATCTACAGAATTTTCAGAAACACATTTCATTGCCTGATTTAGATTCTACTAGATATTCAGTTGGGCTTCCCTCATAGCTCAATTGGTAAAGAATCCGCCTGCAACGCTGGAGACCCCCAGTTGGATTCCTGGGTCGGGAAGATCCGCTGGAGAAGGGATAGGCTACCCACTCTAGTATTCTAGGACTTCCCTTGTGGCTCAGCTGGTAAAGAATCTGCCCGCAATGCGGGAGACTTGGGTTCGATCCCTGGATTGGCAAGATTCCCTGGAGAAGGGAAAGGCTACCCACTCCAGTATTCTGGCCCCGACAATTCCATGGACTGTATAGTCCATGGGATCGCATAAGAGTCGGACACGACTGAGAGACTTTGACTTTCAGATATTCAGTATGTGCTGTGCTAAATTGCTTCAGTCGTCTCTGGTTCTTGGCGACCCTATGGATCATAGCCCACCAGGCTCCTCTGTCCATGTGATTCTCCAGGCAAGAATACTGAGGGGTGCCATTTCCTACTCCAGGGGATCTTCCTGAGCCTGGGATGGAACCTGTGTCTCTTAATGTCTCCTGCATTATTGGTCAACAGTTTTTTGTTGTTTTTTTTAAACCCCTGGCACCACCTGGGAAGCCCAGATATTCAGTATAGACAGTTTAAATTAGATAGCCCCAATGTTCTGTACTGAAATCTAATTTTCTTTGTAGGGAAAATGGAGTATTTTCCCTGGCTTGTTGTAATGAATTTTTAAAGTTTATCTCTTACTGTATATATTCAGCCATTTCAATGATTTGGGAAAAAGTGGTATGATTCAAGGGAAAAAATGAAAGATATTTAGGGAGTTGAGGACTATAGTTTTTCAGTTATCAAATAATCTACAGACATGTATCATATGAAGATCTTTAGAAATTATATCTCAGATGATAAAGTAAGATTTATTTTTTACCCATTTTAAACTTCAGCTATTTATCTTTTGCCATTCCATTCTTTCCGAAATGGTGAACATTAATTTTGTTATTGCTGTTGTTAAACCTATATGATACTGCTTTATTTCAGTAAACAACTTTGGAATTTTTAACAGATATTTATAGATTCAAATGGAGGCTTCCCTCTGTGACTCTGTATCCACCTGCAATGCAGGAACAGTATTCACCTGCAATGCAGGAGTCGCAGGAAACTTTGTTTTGATCCCTGGGTTTGGAAGATCCCCAGAAGGAAGGCATGGTGACTCACTCCAGTGTTCTTGCCTGGAGAATCCCATGTATCCATAGAAGCCTGGTGGGCTACGGTCCATAGGGTCACAAAATGCCAGATATGAATGAAGCAACTGAGCATGCAACACATAGATTCATATTCTTTTCCTTGGCTTTTGCTAATGTATCTGAGGAGGAGTCTTTAACAACAAGGTTTAGAAAGGAGTGAAATATAAAAATATTATTTTGCAAATAGTCTCTTAAGTTATCCAAGACTTATGATATACAAAGCCTTTAAAGTTTAAAAGAAATCTGTTGGTTTTCTTGTTAGGAATGGGGGGAAGAGTCATCATTGTACACATAATTTTTAATTATGTTGATACTAACATCCCTATGAACAATTCTGTATGCAACCAATAATTCATTCACTCGAGGTTTGAAATATTTTCAAAAGCATCCAAATATTGGATGTTAAACATCTAAATAAGATGAATCTAAATAAGATGAATTGAGGGATTGTGAAATAGTGAGGATATTTTCTCATGGACAAATTCTTGAGTTAATGACACATCAAAGACCATTTTTATTGCCTGAAGATCTTAGTCCCTTAACCAACAGACCATGCTTTCTTCACATTTCTTCCACACATTCATGCATTTAAAGAGATTCTATTTATTTCTCCTTAGATTACCAGAGTGGATAATATATACATTTTACAAAGGGCAAAGAAGTTTGTTTATTTGATTCATTAAGAGAGTTGAATTTTATGTTTGAAGCATGACATTACATTTAGTGTGAATTCCTGACAATTTCTTGATTGTTTATGCAACTTTGAGGAAGGTGGTTAAACTTTCTTGGTCTTAGAGCTTATGGTACTAAAGTTTTAGTAAGTTTAATTTCTTGGATAAAAGCTTGTTTTAGAAATATGAAAATATATTCTTTTCAAGAACCAAAAAATGGGAGTTGAAATTTGGTTTCTGAAATCATAGAAACTAAGTACTAAATAATAGAAGTGCCATATAATAAAGGATCTGAGTTGCTAATTGATGTTTGTTCATTAGAACTCTGTCAACTGTGGATAAATCTTCACCTCAACTGGAAAAAAGTGAACACTAATTACTTCAGAACTATGAAACATTGTAAGCAAGGTGATCATGGAGTCCAAACTTCTTTAAGATATATATAAAATTCATATGGTTTAAGATATCATATAAAGGATAATACAAATCAATCAGATCTTTAACTGGAAACAAAATTCTTCAGTTTTAGTCGTTGTGGACTCCACAGGTTTTGGATTTATGTAGTTACAATAGTAGTTACTGCAGATTCTCTTCACCCTATGTATAAATACTGTATATTTTTTGGATTTATTTAGACTGTGACCAGGCTTTATCTGGGAAATTTGCTACCTTTATGGATCATTCATTTCATCGTCATGTTGTGGAACATGCTTGAGTTTTGAATGTGGATCCGGATGTAGCCCAGGTTCTACCACTCATGAGCCCAGGAAGTGCCAGGCTGCTGACACGCCCTCTGCAGGGAGAGAGCACGCTAGCCAAGATGGCATGGGCAGGCCCTCGTGCCCCACAGCCTCTCGCTCCTGCCCCACGTTTTGGAAATAATGATTATGTAACCGCCGAGATCACTTGTAGCGCGGACACGCACATGGCAAGGTGCCTGCTTGATCACGGGCTCCTGTGCGCCCTTCACCATGAGGGACCTGGCTGCCGCGGCACTGGGGCTGCGTTGGAGCGACCTCGGGATCATGTCAGATGAGGCTGTGTTGTGGCTCTGTTACGGCTACATTATGGTTATGCCGGGGCTCTGCTGCGGCTGGTGTGACGCCTGGACAGGGACTGTGTTAAGGCTGCCGTGCCGCCAGGAGAGAAGAAGCCTATCTGTAGTTCTGACGACTCCTCACATCCTCTTCCAACCTCTCAGCCCGAGCCTTGCCTACCGTGGGTTCAGCGGACAGTGCGCGCAGTGAGATACCGCAAGACACTTGGTGCTGTGATCAGGGTCCGCAATATACCTTCTCTGTCTGTTTTCACGCACAGTGTGAGGATACCAGTAGCTACCTCGGGGCGTGATTAGGTAATCTGAGCAAAGCCTATAGTGTAGAGCTTAATATATACAGGTTCTCAATAAATGTTTAATACTATCTTACCTCCCTTCCAACTCTGGAAGAGATTTCTAAAGGAATGCACATACTGTTTCTCTCTTTCTTAATTCTGTGTTGACGTACTCACATATAGCCCTTTGTTTCTGACCAACTAACATATTTTCTCTTGACCTAACTCACCACCATCCAACAAGAAGCCACTGATCTCTCTCCTTACATAATAAAAATGATGTTGTTGATAAGGATGATGATGAATAGGAAAATTATTTAACTATGCAGAACAAGAACAATAATGGTTTATATAATAGAAATTGTTAGCTAAGAAACCACACTTTTATCATTTTGTGAAGGTTGTTGTGAGAATCAAATGAGATAGTATGTGAAAAAATACATTCTAACATTAAAAAATAAACACTATATTAAATGACATAAATATTCTATATGCCCATATTCAATGATTTGAAAGTATTAGTATGTTCTTAAGTACTTCTTGCACCAAGAACTGATAGTATATCTTGGCTTAATAGGCTTATATATTTGCCCTAGGATTCTTATATATATCATAGAAATAATTGTCAGATTAAGTAAATTGTGTCCTTTGTAGCAAAGTATCATGGGGAAAAAAGAACTGGAGTTGTATTAGGTAGGAAGTGAAAATTTGATGAATTAGTCACGTTTTTGGTAATTGTGCAAAATTTATTTCAGTTCATCTTGATGGTGATATTAGTGATACAGTTATTTTCATAGTTCACTATAATGTAAAACAATGAGAAGGATGTCATTGATATAAACTGTTGTTATAAAATGTTGGACTCTATTTTACTTCATTTTACCTCCATACCATGGACAAATATACATATATGTATATATACAAATTATTGAATAGATGTGGGTATATCTCTGTGTCTTTCTGTTAAGGTAGATTAAGATGCAGACCTATAACCATTATATGATCTAAGGTAGAATGTATTACTCTTCGCTGAGCTCTTAAATAGCGCCTGAATATCCAATTAAAATCAGACCTTTTTCAGAGAGTAACTCACCCACTAAGAAACCATAACATCATATTTACTGTACAATCTGTAATTTAAGTCTTAAACTGGGAGAATAATGGTTTACAGGAAGTAGCCCTTCAGAATGACAGTTCTGAAATTGAATATTTTCTGCATTCTTAATCATCATTTAATACAACATATAAGCATTATGAACCCTGGATTCCTGCAGTATTTCAGAGAGCTCATTGCTTTATGAAAGCAGGATAGAAACTTTTCTCATCAGTCACATTATATTTTTCCTATGCTGTGCTTTTAATATACATAAACAAAATTAAAGTTCATGGGGAATTGTGTCAGGAGCTCTTCTGAGACAGCGATAGAGCCTGGATATTGCTGCCCTGAGGGGGTTTGTTCAGATGCTTGTGATCCCTCAGCAGACCAGACTGAGCCAGCCTAGCCTGGCAAATGGGAGCAGGTGTGGGAAAAACAGCACAGCGGAGTCATAGCAAAACGTTCATTGCCACTTAGAGGATTGCATTTTAAATAATGCTATTTGTTTTGTTTGTTCTTTTTGCAATGCGATCACTGTGTCAGATTCAACATAGTTGTTTCCATTTTAACTTAACCTCTGTTCCTTTGATTTTGTTATTTAATAAATGAGTGGATTGATGTGAAATTAGGCTTTGTGCTGTAGACAGTAATCTGGTAAATAAAATAAGGAGTAAATCATCTTGCATTGAGGAATTGTTATGAATTTTGTCTTAATGAGAGGTTTTAACATTTTAAGGAGCTTTTAAACTATATATAATATAGCTTCCCCGTTGGCTCAGTGGTACAGAATTTGCCTGCAGTGCAAGAGCTGTAGGAGATGCGGGTTCAATCCCTGGGTTTGGAAAATCCCCTGGAGAAGCGCATGGCAACCCACTCAAGTATTCTTGCCTGGAGAATCTCCATGGACAGAGGAGTCTTGTGGGCTGTATAGTCCATGGGGTCGCGAAGAGTCAGAGATGACTCTGCAACTAAACACAGCATAGCACACAGTAGGACATGTGGGTTTGATCCTTGGATCAAAAAGATCTCAAGGAGGAGGGCATGACAACCCACTCCTGTATTCAGTCCCATGGACAAAGGAGCCTAGTGGGCTATAGTCCATCGGGTTTCAGAGCTGGACACAACTGAACATCTTAGCATGCACGAACATATATATGTGTGTGTGTGTGTGTGTGTGTGCTATTCTAGGATATGCATACTACCTGCTTATAATCCACTAAAGTATTTTTAAAATGCTACTTATGTCTGTTTTTTAAAAGCAAATCTAAATGATTAGGCATGAATAACTAACTTATTATCTCAACTTCTTTGCAAATGCTTAAGGACACTGTTTTTAGGACTTGCTCTGCTAATCACCAGCATGGGTATAACTTGGGACCTTGTTAAAAATCTGGAATTCTAAACATCACTTCAGACCCACCAAATCAGAATCTGCATTTGCATAAGATCTCAGGTGATTCCTACCTGTGTACATGGATTTTTGGTTTTGATGGAGAAGAGTAGCAATGATGCTTATTCTAGATTTTTTAATGTATATAAATGGAAAAACTGATGAGATGAATGCCTAGAATTCACAGTTATATCACGAAGAACTACCTGAGCCTAATTTGCAGATGTTCATTCAATTTTTCTTTATTTCAGCATGGCGCAGTATTTAATTTTTCTTTGATGTTACAGCTCCTATCTTGTCTCACTTCATTGTTGTTTTCTTGGATGTGGAACAAAAAAAAAGATTAGTAGAAAGTTTATGCCCAGTTTTGATTTAACATATTCATAAATGGGCCTTGGAACTGTTAGAGATTATGTAGTATCATTTTGGCAACTCCTATCCCAGGTTGTTTATTCACATCACATAGAGTAAATCTGTAGACATTTGGATTCTAAGAAAAGTAAGCTAATGAAGCATGTAATATATAACTGAAGACTTTTTCCAGTAAAAGGATAGCATGTAGATGTCAAATTGTCATGGTATTAGAAGAAATGCAAATGATATTATGCAAATTGTCTCACAAGACACTCACTCATGTTAATGTACTCTTTGATTACATGTCTGAGTGATAGTATTTAGAGGATGCCCTGCGGCAATGTGACACTTCTCAGTTTTCCGTGTTTGCAGTGCATATACTGTATCCGAATACAAGGTCTGACCGTCACACCTACGCAGTGCCATCTGGGCTTCTTCATGCGGTCTTCTTGTCTGTTTTTGGTGAACTCTCTGCTTTTGATTCAGGTCTACCCCTTTAAGAGTCTAATGCAATGTACTCACACTGTCTCAAAGACATTGTGCTAACCATTCTCTCTCCTCTTTGTTGTATCATCAGGACACAAGGATAGTTATTCCTTCTATCTTAAAACAAACAAGCAATCTTTCTTCAGATTCCACTTTTCCCTTTGCCTATCACCCTGGTTTCTCTTTACGAGGGAAAAAAAAACAACTTTTTTTAGGTATGACTAAATTTTACATTTAAATTTTCTCCTTCATCTTTTCACAGAAACCATTCCAATTAGACATTTGACCTTGCTGTCTTATGAAAACAGCTCTTATTGGGGTCAAAAATGGCTTCTATGTTGCATGCTCAAATGTTAGTTTCATCTTAATGTATCAGCAACATTTTACATACAGAGTCATTCTCTTCTTGATACACCTTGACTTGGCTTTTATGACACCACAGTTCTTCCTATTTTTCTAGCCTTCTCAATATGTTTATTCTTCTGTCTTCTTCTCTATTTCTAAATGTTAGAGTACCCCATAGGGCTGAGTTTAAGGACACCTTTTTTTCTACAAGCGTATCCATCCTCATAATTTATTTTTTGAAGTCAGGGTTTCCCTGGTAGCTCAGTGGTAAAGAATCTTTTTGGCCATTCAGCAGATGGAGGTTCAATCCCTGTGTCAGGAAGATTCCCTGGAGATGGCAATGGCTACTTAATCTTGCCTGGGAAATACCACAGACGGAGGAGTCTGGCTGGCTACAGTCCATGGGGTCACAAAGAGATGGACATGACTTAGTGACTCAACACCAACAAACGGTGTGTTGAAATCACCCACATTTATACCTTATCTCGGTGAATAGACACTAGATTCTCCCAGTTGCTCAAGCTAATATCTGGGTGTTATCTTTGACATCTTTCTGTCACAGCTCACATCCAAATGTCAAAATTTTTGAGATTCTGTCTTCAAAATGTGTCTAATCTAACCACATGTTATCACCTCCACTCTAATAAGATGCTGCTCTTGTTAGAGCCATTTTTTCTCTCCCCTTTGGATTATGCAATGATCTTTTATCTGAAAGAAGGAAATGTCTCCTTTATTCTACCCTTTCCTCACATTGTTCTATTCTTAATACAAAAATCAGTCTTAAAATAAATCAGATCATGATACTCCTCTCCTCCAAACTTTCATGACTTCCTATATATCTTACACTAAAAGCCAAAAATGGGCCTACAAAGAGCTACATGGTCTGATTTCCATCACTCTTCTAATCTTACCTTCTATCATTTCCTCCTTGCTTGCTTCTCTCCTGCAATGCTGACCTGAGCTTACCAGGCATGCCCCTCCCGCAGGACCTCGTATTTGCTGTTACTTCCTCCTGCATAGATTGCTCTCATGTGGCTCCTGCTCTCAATTTCTTCCTGTAGTTTTTGGAACACACTCCAAACAAATCCTGAGCTTGACTATCCAGTCAAAAACCTCTCCTCTTTGCATTTTATTTTCCCCCCATTCCTTAGTATTAATACTGTCAAACATATTCTATACTTTACATACTTAGTCTGTTTTTTTCTTTCCACTAGGATATAAGATATTTGAGGGTTGGGATTATTTTTTTTCTGTTTCCATTTTTTTTAAGTGTCTAGAATGCTGCCTAGTATACACAGTATATATTTATCAAATGAATAACTGAATGAACAAAAGAATAGATAAATACTGAATGCTTTTATTAACAGCTTCATAGCCTATTACTAATAGCTTCATAGGCTAGTATGCTAGTCTTCAATGAACTACTGAAAACACTTCTAAAAATGAAAGAGCAAACTGTAAATATAATTCTTCCTTGAAGGAAATTGAGTTCCTTATTAGAATTCAAAAGTAAAGAAATTGAAAATTGAGTTATACATATCCTCTACAGAATACTTAGAAAATTTGGAAGAACTTTCTACCTGCCAGTTTGAAGCTGAGCTATTGCTAGTCGTAGACTGTATTTAATAATAATAATCATAAGTTCATGTTTGTAGGTCAGCATTTTAAAATTTCTTCACAATCTTTAAAGTTGTATTAATAATACTTAATTTTCAGATAAGAAAATAAGAAATCAAGGGGACATGGCTCTTCCTCTGTTACTTTATATCTTTATGAACAGTTTTTTTTTAACATCATATTCTTATTATTATTTTGAATAAAAACAGACAAAAAGCAGGATTGCTTGTGTTTGCTTTGGCTGGAACATAAAAAGAAAATGATTGAATTCATTCATTCAGATATTGGTTGTCTAATAATGAAGAATAAATGAATACATGAATTTAGACTGAATGTTATTTGAATGTTATTATTTCAGATTGTATCATTTTACATTTGTTTAATATTTCCTGAAACTAATCATGGTGTCCCACATTCAATATATAATTTTACTACTCAATGGGCTGGTATTTAAATATCTGACAATTTCATTCACCTAGAAGATAAGGAAATGACAACCTACTCCAGTATTCTTGCCCAGAGATTCCTGTGGACAGTGGAGCCTGGTGGGCTGCTGTCCATAGGGTCACACAGAGTCAGACATGATTTAAGCGATATAGCATGCATGCATGCTTTGGAGAAGGAAATGGCAACCAACTCCAGTATTCTTCCCTGGAGAATCCCAGGGATGGAGGAGCCTGATGGGCTGAGGTCACACAGAGTCAGACACGACTGAAGTGAGCAGCAGCAGCAGCAGCAGAAGATAATATAAATAAGTAAGCAAATAAAAAGATTTCTGAGTGGCCAAAATTGATATCAGAAAGTCACTGAGGGAAATTTCAAGCATTCTATAGTTCTAACAGTTCCCTTAGAGCTAATTTACACATTTTTTTCACAATTAGGTAAGGTTTAATACTCTATACACAGTTGAAAGTATAAGGTAGTAGGCATGTATAAAGATTATTTTTTGTAGGGAAAAAACACAGATAGCTGAGAAAAATTTCAACTGGCAACAAATGGTGGAAGAGAATACCTATAACAAATATACTTGTAAGAACTGAAAAAAGCTATTTTAGACTAATTTGTGTTGGATAAATGACTCCATATCCTCAGATGCTCAATGGACATTATTGAATTACTATGAGATAAATTATTCCTGTTCTTTATGGTTGGCTACAATTATCAAGAAGTTAGGTTGTGTTTGGGCTTCTCTGGTAACCTAGCTGGTAAAATATCTGCCTGCAATGCTGGAGACCTGGGTCCGATCCCTGGGTCAGGAAGATCCCCTGGAGAAGGGAATAGCAACCCACTCCAGTATTCTTGCCCGGAAAATTCCATGAACAGAGGAACCTGGCAGTTACAGTCCATGGGGTCACAAAGAGTCGGACATGACTGAGCAATTAACACTTTTTTAGGTTGTGTTCAATTCATTGTGTTCAAGAAGGCAATAATGTGATGGTGTGCATGCTCAGACGTGTCCGATTTTTTGAGACCCTATGAACTGTGAACCACCAGGCTCCTCTGTCCATGGAATTTTCCAGGGAAGAATACTAGTGTGGGTTGCCATGCCCTCCTCCAGGGATATTCCTGACCCAGGGGTCAAGCTCACGTCTCTTGTGTCTCCTGCATTGGCAAGCGAATTCTTTACCACTCTGCCACTGGGAAGGCCTAAGAAGGCAGAAAGCGTCTCAAATATTTTTTCTAAAGGAAAAAAATTATATGGTATTGAAAGAATTAAATCCCCTACCAACTAAATAGATTATTGTATATAATTATTGAACCAAAGTTAGATGCAGTGACTGAATAATACCCATATTTATATCAAACTACATATATACCGTATTACTTGAATATGCATAACATAGACCTTTAGGTTATGCAACTGATTTTGATTGCCTGTTAATTGCATGTAAGTTCTTTGAAATTGTCAGATTTATGCTGTATATATTTGTATAAGTCAGAATTCAATTTACTGTAAATTGAAAATATATCTTCGGCCTCACTGCTGTCTCAAGATGGTAAAGAATCTGCCTACAGTGCAAAGGGCCCAGGAAACTGATCCCTGCAAACTGATTTCCTTTCATGTGTAGTGGCCCTACACCTGATGACAAACACAACGAAACACTCTCTTTAGTTTGCTGGTTAGCCAATAAATGGGTCCTGAGATTCTTGAATTTTACAAACATGGAAAAAGCTGTTGGTGAAATTCTCATTGTTTGGTGCCCAGGTGGAGGTAGTAACTTTCAGTACCTCAATAACTTTTGATTAAAACATTTTTTTGTATCTAACCTTCTGTTGTGCTTTTAGTCAGGTTTTCTCCTTAACAAGGTCAACAGTTTTGTTTGTTGCCTTCCTGTTCTCAACTAAAAATAACAGGAAACTTTAAAAAAAAGAGACAAAAGCTGCCCGCTTTCCCTCTCTGGCTAAGTGTTTGTAACAACCTTTCTTCTCTATGTCATGAATATTTCCCTTTTGATGGTCATAATATCTTCCAAAATATAAAAATTCAAATTCAAGGAGTTTTCCTAGTGCTTAAGTTCTTTCCAGCTCTCATCATTATATAAATACATACGTATATACATTTGTGTATGTGTATGCATATATGTATATATAATTTATTTTATGTAATTATCCTATTAATATGTGATAGATTCGTATTTAACTTTTCTAGGAATGAGATCAGAATACACTGATATTCTTATGATTATCAGGAAGGCAGTAAATTTACTTAATTACTATTTTTGTTGTTGCTAAATTGTATCCAACTCTTTTGCAACCCCATGGACAGTATAGCCTGCCAGGCTCCTCAGTCCATGGGATAATACAGGGAAGAATACAGGAGTGGGTTGCCATTTCTTTCTCCAGGAGTCTTCCAGACCCAGGGATCAAACGTGGGTCTCCTGAATTGACAGGAAGATTCTTTACCACTGAGCCACCTTGGAAGCCTCTTTAATACCTATGCTTCATTGTAAACAATAAATTATATCAATAAGTATTAACAGAGGGAAAGAAGGTTATTTCTCTGCTTCAGTCTCTATTAAAATAGCACTTCATAAAATTATTGTATAATCACACTATAGAAATCAAGTGTTAGACTATGAAATAAAATGCCCAACCTCAAATTATATGTATAGTTCATGTAACTTCTAATGAAAAGATAATTATATGTAAAGGATTCTGGAGAAAATATAAAAGTAATTAATAGGTGGCAGCAGAGATCACAGCTCCTACAGATTGACTAGAAAGAACTCAGTTACCTAAAGATGCTAAGGAGAAGCCAGTGTATCAAAAACTGGAATAGCTGATATTTTGAGAATTGTTAGTACCAGTCCAGCTAAGTTTAATAGCTGTGCTGAGCACTCTCACCCTTTCTATATCTTATTTTAAGTCAATAATTGAGTTTGCAGTTACCTGGGTAAATGGTAAAAAAGTAGACATTTGTACTGTAATTCCAACATTATAGTCTAGACTTGGAGAAAGCTTCTAATGTTGAGGCATAAGTAGGTAACTTGTGTTTAATTGTATCACAGTCAGGGATTAGCTACCTTATAACCACTATAACAGTGTGATGAGATCAAATTTTATATTTGACAATATAAAATCTCTCCACTACAGCCTTGTTACAAACCAATTACATACTCTTTCTAGAGGATGGAAATAGTTGTGCTTGGTAAATTAACAAATTCTATGAATGCTTATAAAGCTGTATTACAAGGGACTTTCAGATGGTACATAATTCAAAAACTGGGCATTGATTCAAAGTTTATCCAGTGAACTCTTTGAATTTATCATAAAGTAGAAACTAAAATATTTTTACTGAATTGTTGGTTTACACTTTAAAATATTTTAATTAATTATTTTTAGTCACAAAAACAAAAGCAAAATTCAAGCCATGCAGAAGGATAAAAATTTCAAAATTAATGTCTTTAATGTTACTTAAGTCTCAAACTCTAGTGATAACCACTGTAAAGAATTTTCTTTAATACACTCTTAATTTATAAAGTGCTATGATTAAATGTTAAATGAGAAAACAAACTAATATATGACTTATTTTTAATTGCTTTCTAAGCAAAGAGGTCTTGGAACATATATTCAAGGCCCCTGCAAGTAAGCACACCCAAAATTTTTGACCAATTCTATTAGTATAATAAATGAAATTACTTTTGGCAAGTTTTCTATTTAAAGAAGTCCTTACAATACATTTTCTTTAAGTGGGGAGCCCTGTGTTTTTTATAGCCTTCTTGAGTTACACTTTATATATGATGAAATATATGCCTTATAAGTATACAGTAAATAAAATAAATTTTAGTTAGCTTGTAGAGTTGCATGACCTTCACCATACATTTTTCTTGGAACATTTTGGTCACTCTAAAATTTTGTTTATTCTCTATTGTAATCAGTCTACCCTACACTGAGCCCTGGGCAACCTCTGATCTGCCTTCTGTCTCTATAGACTTATCCCTTCTGGAAATTTCACATAAATGAATTTATACAATAACCATGTTTGTTTTTTGTGTCTGGCTTTTCTTTCTTTTATTTTAAGTTTAGGATATTGCTTCTGAGGTTTATCCACATAATGGTTTGCATATTACTAGATTGTTCTTTATTGCTGACCAGTTGGTGGATGTTTGGATTGTTTCCAAATAAGGCTATTATAATGAAAGCTATAAACATTCTTCCCAAATCTGGTCATTCCTGAGTTGTTCCCATCTCAGCAAATGTTACCACTCTTCACTTAGTACTCTGGATGAAAAACCTTAGGTTGTTCTGATTTCACCTATATCAGACCACTAATACTAGCTATACTCTCTGTCTGGGACACTTTTACTCCTGATCTTCCCAAGTCTGATTTTTGTTATTCTTTAGGTTTCAGCTTAACTGTCACTTCCTCAGTAGAAATTAATTCCCATTTATCATTGTCTGGTATTGTTTTTTAATGTTGTCTTTATTTGTTATGGGCTTTCAAGGTGACACCAGTGGTAAAGAACCCGCCTGCCAATGTGGGAGATGTAAGAGACGTGGGTCCCATCCCTCATCGGAAAGATCCCCTTCATAGTAGGTGATCAGCAGTATGTCAGATAATGAAATTCAAATATTGTTCTTGGACTTATGTAGGGCTTTCAAAGATATATTGCATCTGTTAATTGACTTCATTTCTTGCAATTAAACACCATTAATATAGTTTTCTGTAAATCTACTTTCACTATTTGCTTCATGGCATTTTTGAAACTCAGTTTGAGCTTCATCAACTTAAGAAAAATAAAAGGATATAATTTTACCACCTTAATTTCTATTTCTTTAAATAAAAGTGGAAACAATGCCCAGTAATGGGTGTGTCTGGTGGTGAAAGTAAAGTTTGATGCTGTAAGGAACAGTATTGCATAGGTACCTGGAATGTTCTGTCCTTGAATCAAGGTAAATTGGAAGTGGTCAAACGAGATGGAAATAGTGAACATCAACATTTTAGGAATCAGTGAACTAAAATGGACCAGAATGGGAAAATACAATTCAGATGACCATGATATCTACTAATAGGGCAAGAATCCCTTAGAAGAAATGGAGGAGCCTTCCTAGTGAACAAAAGAGTCTGAAATGCAGTACTTAGGTGCAACCTCAAGAATGACAGAAGATGTGCTTTTCATCATAGAGGATTGGAATGCAAAAGTAGGAAATCAAGAGATACCTGGAGTAACAGTCAAGTTTGGCCTTGGAGTACAAAATGAAGCAGGACAAGGCTAACAGTTTTGCCATGAGAAGGCACTGGTCATAGCAAACACAGTCTTTCAGCAACAGAAGACAACTCTACACATGGACATCACCAGATGGTTAATACCTAAATCAGGTTGATTATATTCTTTGTAGCCGAAGATGGAGAAGCTCTATGTGGTCAACAAAAACAAGACTGGGAGCTGACTGTGGCTCAGATCATGAACTCCTTATTGCAAAATTCAGACTTAATTTGAAGAAAGTAGGGAAAACCACTAGTCCTTTAAGGTATGACCTAAGTCGAATCCCTTACAGTTATACAGTTGAAGTGACAAATAGATTCAAGGGATTAGATCTGATAGAGTAGCAGAAGAACTATGGACAGAGGTTTGTGACATTAAACAGGACATGGTGATCAAAATCATCTGTAAGAAAAATAAATGAAAAAAGACAAAATGGCTGTCTGAGGAGGCCTTACAAACAATTGAGAAAAGAAGAGAAGCAAAAGGCAGAAGAGAAAAGGAAAGATATACCCATCTGAATACAGTGATCCAAAGAATAACAAAGAGATATAAGAAAGCCTTCCTAGTGAACAATTCAAAGAGGAAAACAATAGAACAGGAAAGAATAGAGACCTCTTCAAGAAAATTAGAGATACCAAGGGAACATTTCATGCAAAGATGGGCACAGTAAAGGACAGAAAAGGTAAGGACCTAACAGAAGTGGAAGATATTAAGAAGAGGTCATGAGAATACACAGAAGAATTATACAAACAAGATCTTCACAACCCAGATAACCATGATGGTGTGGTCACTCACCTACAGCCAGACATCTTGGAGTGCAAAGTCAAGTGGACCTTAGGAAGAATCACTACAAACAAAGCCAGTGGAGGTGATAGAATTCCAGCTAAGCTATTTCAAATCCTAAAGATGATGCTGTTAACATGCTGCACTCAATATGCCAGCAAATATGGAAAACTCAGTAGTGGCCACAGAACTGGAAAGGATTAGTTTTCATTCCATTCCCAAAGAAAGGCAATGCCAAAGAATGTTCAAACTACCGCACATTTGCACTTGTTTTACATCTAGCACAGTAATGTTCAAGATTCTCCAAGCCAGGTTTCAACAGTCCATGACCTGAAAAATTTCAGATGTTCAAGCTGGATTTAGAAAAGTCAGAGCAACCAGAGCTCAAATTGCCAATATCCATTGGATCATATAAAAAGCAAGAGAATTCCAGAAAATCATCCACTTCTGCTTCATTGACTACACTAAAGCCTTTGACTGTGTGTATCACAAGAAACTGTGGAAAATTCTAATTAAAATGGGAATACCAGACCACCTTACCAGCCTCCTGCAAAACCTGTGAGCAGGTCAAGAAACAACATTTAGAACCAGACATGGAACAGAGGACTGCCTCCAAATTGGGAAAGGAGTACGTCCAGGCTGTATATTGTCACCTGGCATATTTGACTTATATACAGAGTACAAAATGCTGGATGAATCGAAAGCTGGAATCAAGATTGCCAGGAGAAATATCAGTAACCTCAGATACACAGATGACACCACCCTTACGGCAGAAAGTGAAGAGGAACTAAAGAGCATCTTGATGAAGGTGAAAGAGGAGAGTGAAAAAGCTGGCTTAAACTCAATATTCAGAAAATGAAGATCATGGCATCTGATGCCATCACTTCATGGCAAATAGAGGGAAACAATGGAAACAGCGACAAACTTTATTTTCTTGCGCTCCAAAATCACTGCAGGTGGTGGCTGCAGCCATGAAATTAAATGACACTAGCTCCTTGTAAGTAAAGCTATGACCAACCTCGACAACATATTAAAAAGCAGATACATTACTTTGCCTACAGAGTTCCGTGTAGTCAAAGCTGTATTTTTCCAGTAGTTATGTATGGATGTGAGACTTGGACCATAAAGAAAGCTGAGTGCTGAAGAATTGATGCTTTTGAACTGTATCTTTGGAGAAGACTCTTAAAAGTCCCTTGGACTGCAAGCAGATCAAAACAGTCAATCCTAAAGGAAATCGATCCTGAATATTCATTAGAAGGACTGATGCTATAACTGAAGCGCCAGTACTTTGGCCACGTGATACAAAGAGGCAACTAACTCATCAGTAAAAACCCTGATGCTGGGAAAGATTGCAGGCAGGAGTAGAAGAGGACGATAGAGGATGAGATGGTTGGATGGTATCATTGACTTAATAGACATGAGTTTGAACAAATTCCAGGAAGTTGTGAAGGACAGGGAAGCCTGGCCTGCTGCAGTCCAAGGGATCACAAAGATTTGGACACAGCTGAGTGACTGAACAGCAACAATGATTTCTGTTTCTTTAAATAAAAGACAGTATTCTAGAAAGATGACAACATTTATTAGAAATCTTCAACCATAAACTCCAGGATGGGAGAAAAATGCTAACTTTTTTTTTTGAGATGCTAACAGTCTGTTCATAACACAAAACTTTTTTTGACAAAGGAAGCACAAAAAATACCCCATTAGAAGTTACAACTGTGGCATACAGGTGTACTTCCAAAGGCGTTATAGCTCTTCATCATTTAAATGAACAGTAGTAGAACAAGAATTATTTCTTCCTTTTGTCTTTTTACATACTGTGCATCATTTAATTTCTAGGAATCCGTTGATACCTAAAGTTATTAAAACAAATAATTGCCAGACAATTTAATCAAAGTACTTTAAAAGGCAATTTATATTGGAGTATGGTTGATTAATGATGTCCTGTTAGTTTCAGGTGTACGGCATTGTTGTTCATATACATGTAGTTATTGTTTTTCAAATTCTTTTCCCATTTAGGTTATTACAAAATAATGGGCAGAGTTCCTTTTGCTGTTCAATAGGTCCTTGTTGATTTGTTATTATTGATTATAGATGTAAACACAGTAGTGTGTATATGTTTTATTTCCAAACTCCCAGTTTATCCCTCCCCTCCCCACCTTGATTTTTAAATGACAGATTTTCAAAGTTTTGAACCAGAAGAAACTTTATAAATCACCTAATCCTATAGGTTTCTTTTGGTTGAGGAAGCTGAGGCTTAAGGAGTTTAGGTGGTAAATCTTGTGAGAATTTACTGAGCAACTACAGAAATCTAGTCCCATAGAAAGCAAAGAAACTGTGCTGCTTCGTATGTTTATACTAAAGATTTCCTTGCCTTTCTTAATGTTTTCTCTTTTTGAATACTTTTCTTTCATCTTCACATTTCTAATTCCATTCAAGATCCTAGCTGAAGTATCACTTTCTTCAAAAGGCCCTTTCTTATTCCAGAGCTGTCAATTATTTCTCATCTTCTACACACCTATAACTTTCTAGCTACTTCCCTTATGACACCTCTATCTTATGAGAATATCTGTATTCTCACATTAACTTGAAGCTATTTGAAGACAGTAATTCTATCATTACATCTCATTCATCTTTTCATCTCCTATAAACTCAACTGTGTCTTTCATTTAATTGTGTTCAATACATATTTGTTGAATAAGTGAATGGAATGCAATGTTGATTCCTGTTATTAAAATATAGATAACATCCTCACTATTTTTTTCCTAAGGAGGAAGAGTACATTCAATGAATATTACTTCACCTCATACACATTTATTAGTCACCTAGCTACATTCAAGCTGCTTAAAATGAAATATTAATCCAATTAATTCATGCTTTTAAAACAAAGCAATTTGCACTTCTCTTCTTTGCCGAAATGATCTTATTAGCATAAATTAGTCCTCTTATGTTAAACTTCTTTGAGTGGTGTATTACAGATACGTGTCAACTGTCATTTCCATATTCAGAGCATGGGATTCCAAGAAGAACCCAGAGATGTCAGGTAATCTGCATTTATAGAGCTCTCAGAGACAGTGTATATTCAAGCCAGCTCAATGGATGGTCTTCTGTCTCATTTTGAAGTCTCTCTTGATATTTGCAAAGGAACACTGACAGATGCAAAACTGTTGACTCAGGATTCCTACAGCCTGTGAAAGTCACAGCCAAACAACGTTTTGTTCAGCCATGGAAAACATTTAATATATTATTTGCCTTTGAATTTTTCTCAGACTTCTCTTTTGTAAATTGTCAGGAGGGAGCAAAAGTATCTCAGAGAGTACAAGAAGAGAAGGCTTTCTGAGCTGTTTCTTTTTTCTTGACAAGCTGATATTATAAGGTTGAGATGAGGATAAGAGTTAAGGGCCTGACTGTAAGATTCACATCACCATACAGATTTATCTTTCCAGAGAAGCGGTTGTTTCCTTAAGTTCTTGGAAGCAGTAATCGCTGTCCGGCTTCATGCCGTCCTCAGGATGTTTCTGAATAATAAGGACCTGTCTTGTGTCTTTACAATGTAATTTTTCCTTTTACAGTGGAATTAAATCTAATGTAAAAATCACAAGTGAAGAACTGGAAATAATACTACTAGATATGGTTACCTGGAAGAGATTTTTAAGGCTCAGGCATGATTTTTAAAAAATTGTTGCTGTTATCGTATATAGTAAATTATAAGAAATTATGCCAGATATGGATTTATTATTATTGATATTGTCAGTGAACTATTTCAAAGCTTATTTCAGTAATATTGGGACTGAACTGAGAAAAAAGACTTATGATTTGATTGTTTGCTTTTTATTATGATTGGATTATTAAAATATTTTAATTATTAAAATTAATATTTTAGCTATCACTAAAATTATTAAATGTTACAAAAGTGTACAATATGTTAATAAATATTAAATAGTATTAATTAATTAAATGTTTTATTATTAAATTGATTATTAAGATATTTTTCAACACTACTGAAAAGCATAAAGGAAATATTAATGTTATGATAAGAGAAAATACAAGATACCAATTTTTATTGTCAATGTGATCAACATTTTAAAGTTTTTGGCACATACATATTCATACAGAAACACACCCAAAAAGTAATACACTGGCATAGTACTAGTGCAAGGGTTTATAAATTACATTTACTTTTAAAATCTTTTTGCAGATTTTTTCAAACTTTCTACAATAAGCACATATCTGTTTAGTAATAAGAAAATGTTCAAAAACAAAAAATGAAAATGTTCTTCTAAAAGATGGTAAGGTGACTCTTTTTAAAATCACACTTTTATTGAAATAACATAGATTTCAGATGTTTTACGTAGGTTTTGTGGCAGTGCTCAATGAGCACTGAAATGAGCACTCAATGAGCATCAAAAGCCATTATAATGCATTTAATAATAGCACACACTGCTCTGCATATACAGAATGCTTAATAATTTATTTACTTTTTAAAAGTTTCATCTTCACATGACACATCAGTCAGCAAGAAAGGGAAATAAAGTAAGAAGAAACTGAGTTTCAGAGAAATTAAGTCACTTTGACAAATTCTGTAGCAACAGGAAATGATAGAAGCAACCCAAGTCAGTCTAACTACTGTCTACTGAACAAAAACCAGCAATGCTGTTTCTTGTACCAGGGCACAAAACCTGAACTTGGTAGTTGCGTAAGAATTTTCCTTGACTCCTCAAAATCTAATGAATACTTTAAAATTCCCGATTACACTTAGTTTTAGATAATACTTTGATATTTTCAAGGATTTTTTCATTTTCTTTCAATTTCCTTTTGTCCCTTCTGTTTGGAGCTTAAGTATAGCGACTATTTGAGGTTGTAAGTGCTGCTTTTAGCCACTCTAATAATTTCCATCTTTTTTTTCCTTGTGTAAGCTTTAGATTTATCAGTCTTATCACTGGTATCAGGTTTTCTGTTTTGATAAAATAGGAAATGTGCTACTGTGCTCAGTCATGTCCAGCTCCTTGCAGCCCCATGGGCTGTGTAACCCGCCAGGCTACTCCGCTCATGGACATTTTCCAGGCGAGAATACTGGAGTGGGGTGCCATTTCCTACTTCAGAGGATCTTCCCAACCCAGGGCTCGAACATGCATCTCTTGTGTCTCCCGCATTGGCAGGCAGATTCTTTACCATATCTTGGAAGCCCAGAATAGGAAATGATAATCTTCAAATAATTGAATCATTACTGTTGACATGTAGAAAAATATTTCTTAACTCCCCAGACAGAATGGTTGACAGGCAGGCAGCAACTTCATATGAGAGTTCCAAATGTTCATTTGCCAGCTAATCAAAGGAAGTATAATTTTGGAGTACGAAAGTGGTAAGGGGTGTTACCTGTCACAGGTACAAAAGTACAAGTTGTGTGACAGTTGAGCATAATGAAGTCAAGAATTCCCTTTGTCCCATGATATGAACATTCATTAGTAAAGATTAATGAAGTTTAAACCCTTTAATTATCAACTCTATGTGACTGATAGAAAGAGTAAGCTATTCCAGTTGAAAAAACTCTAGTTTCTTAACAAAGATTTGGAACTGAATTCCAGAGAACTTAACTGAGCTCCTAGATTGTACTCTTTAGGCCATGTTAAACATGCAAAAGACAGCATTTTTGGTGGGATTTTTCTTGCAGTGTAGTATGGAATTCATGATAGTTCTGGAGTCAAATGACTTGAGTTCAATTCCTGACTCCAGTGTTCAATACAAACCTTGGGAAAGTCCTTTAATATCTATAAAAGTGGCATAATAAGTTGTTGCAAGGATTAAATGAGAAAAAGTATGTAAACCACTTGTAAAAGTGAGTATATGATGCATATTAAGTAATTAATGTTAAGTAAGTAAGTAAGTAAGTGAAGTTGCTCGGTCATGTCCAACTCTTTGCGACCCCATGGACTGTAGCCTACCAGGCTCCTCCCTCCATGGGATTCTCCAGGCAAGAATACTGGAGTGGGTTGTCATTTCCTTCTCCAGGGGATCTTCCCAACTCAGGGATCGAACCGGGGTCTCCCACATTCCAGGTAGATGCTTTAACCTCTGAGCCACCAGGGAAGCCCTAATGTTAGTTAGACCATATTAATTATTATATTAGAAGAGAGAACACAGATATTTGAAGCACTCGTGTAAGAAGGCGAGCTGGCAAATGATTAAGCATTACCAATAAATAGTGATATAGGTGTAGGAGACCAACTGGAGAGAGGTCATTGAGATCCTCAGAGAGGGTTTCTGGAATGGTTAAAATTTGAACCACA
Source organism: Muntiacus reevesi (assembly GCF_963930625.1). Classification (NCBI taxonomy): domain Eukaryota; kingdom Metazoa; phylum Chordata; class Mammalia; order Artiodactyla; family Cervidae; genus Muntiacus; species Muntiacus reevesi. Next base: position 136,040,319 of record NC_089251.1, read on the forward strand.
TTGTAAAAGATAAAATTTGAAAAGATATTATCTGTGACTTTGACTCAAGGTGAGAAGAGTACTAAAGCCTGAAGGAACTGATACAATTTGAAAAAGGGAAATTACCAGGGTTAAATAAAAGAGATTAAGGTGAAATATAAGATTGTCAGGGGAACACCTTTTCTCTTAGTCTCTCCTTTTTCAGCACTTGAAAAAGGAAACAGGTTAGGATGACTGTGCTAACTGTGAAGCAGAAATTAAGCAGACATTATTTTCTCAAGGCCCTCTTCCCTACTTTTTATCTTTTGGTAAATTTTGATCTCAAATTCTGCCTTGTGGAGTTTTCAAAGGCAAGATCAGAGTTGTTTGTCTTGTCAGAATGCTTCAGACTTGACCTCTGGATTTCATTCTTTCTTTTTTTTTTTTGGATTTCATTCTATGTCAGATTCTGGAGTAAAATCCACAGTCTTTTGTTAGAGACTTCTCTGTGTTCCCTCTGTAACTTGGTGACAAAAAATTGAAAAAAGCATGGATTTGTGATGTTGATATACATTGAGAAAAACAGGTTTTTGTGATTTAATTCTTTTCTTCCACATACCTCAGATGTCTAATGTATAATACAATATTATTGATGTGCTGATTATTAATGAATTATCTTCTACCATTCTCCTTTTCCCCACCTATATTTCTTTTATGATTTTGTCTGAACCATAAGCTTTTTACATTGTTAGAACTTCTCCTGAAGATTGAATACATAATCAAAATTAAGTAGATAGTGCAAAATACTGACTTTAGAGGGCTTACGTTAAATTAACTTGAATTATGTGTTCCATGCTAGTGTTTTCAAAGTACACCTTTCATTATACATAGTTGGCTTTTGCTAACTATAATGAGGTTGATAAAAAGCTACTTAAAAGAGGCAGAAATCATTAAGTCCATTTTTATAATTGCTTATTGAATTCCAATTACTAAAGAGTAGTCTGGGCCCTTTATTCTTTTTCGTCTTCTTTTCCTTGCTTATATCTGGGGTGTCTAGTTCTATAGCTATTTTATTACATATGTAGTATCATAATTTAATATCTATAAGATTGTTGCCTTAGTTTCAGAGCCCAGATAAGTGATTTTAGTTTGGCTACTACTAACTCACCAGAATTAAAATTCATAGATTGTCTATTACAATAATCTCAGATTGTCTGAAAACTAAAATACTCTATAAGAGAAAAGCAATAATATTAGAAATATGATAATTGCAGTGAGACTTGAAGAGACCTGAATACCTCTGGTTCATCCTATAAATTGATTCTGGTGCGTACAATTTAATCTATCTCAGACTTCAACTTGCATTTAGACATCGCTTAATGTTTCTTTTCATTTTTTAAAATTAAATTTGAAACATTGTACTTATTTATGAGTCTATGAGTGTTTGTTACCAATATCAAGATTTGTTACTTTACTATGCAAACACTGTTTGGCAGCGTATTATCTTGAAAATAATTTCCTAGTTCTAAAGTGTAACTGTGGTCGATTTGGTTCCTTTCATACATCTTTTTTTATATCAACATTGATGCCACTAAGACTAATATAAAGCTAAATATTCATATGATAGTTTTTTTTCCTCCCTTGTAGGCCATTAAGATAGACGAGTTTGCTTTGACAAGAAAAGAATACATTTCGTCTTATCTCATAGAATTACCCACACTTTTCTGCTAGAAATCATAATATCCACACATAGTTCTTAATCATAATCATTTTTTTTTTTTAAAAATAAACACTTCACCTTTACATCAGTTGAATGCCTCCTAAGTGACCACAGTCTGCCAGATGCATGACTTGCCAATCTGGTCACTGCTCTTTAAAATTTCCTTTTGAATATTAAAAAAAATAAATAAATAAAAGAAACTACATTAGCTTCTAAGGAAGAGCCTGTTCTGTGCCATTGATTAATTGGCATTGATAAATAAGCCACATTAGTATTACAAGAAAATGGCATAACAGATTGATGTCGACTGGAGCTCTCTAGGAATAAAGCTGAAGACAACTCAGCATGCCATCTGGAAGAGACAATGAGAGGTGGCAAATTTCATGCAACAGGGAAAAGGTGAGGGTGCTTTTCAGATGCTACATATCTGAACTGACACTTTGATGTGTTCAAGTGCAATCTCCCCTGTCAAAATATTTCTTTCTTTAGCCGTACTCAGTCTAATGCAATCAGACCACAGTGTGGAAGACTGCCATATCCTCTTAGGTGAGATTTGTCTTGGAGTAACAAGCTGCAAAGCTTCCAAATTGTAGTGCCACAATTTAAGTGATAAAAAAAAACAGAAGCAAAAACATGCAATACCAGTTTCTGTTAAACTTTACTACTTGCTATGACACCTTTAATAAGAATTTTAAAGTTCAAGTATAAAACACTCACTTTAAAAAGAAACTATACTAACATTGTATAACTGACTTGGAAATTATCTATATATTTTAAATTTATAAAACTTGCAGGTAAATATAATTTGTTTATTTTACACTACTTAAATGAATTTATCCTTCCCACTAGAAATTCCTACTAATTAACTAATATATTTATGGGGTAATTATCTTGATTGCATTATGGAGAAGCTATATTCTTGAGATGGATGAGAGATCATGTATTACTATTATTAGCATCTTTCTGGTGTCTCCAATGTTTATTTATTTATTTTCAATGTTTCTTTTATAGGCAGTAAAAGATTTTGTATTTAATTAATAAATGATAGTATCCTTATTTTCATGTACAAATACTAAGTACAGATTTATGAAAAATTACTAAAATATGGATTTAAAATAACAAATGGAACCCATAACTATTTGGTTAGATCAATAAAATATTGTAGATACCATATTTACCAGTACTTTCTGTTCTTTAGCAAGACAGGTGTTTTATTTAATATAATTGGAAAAATTTGGCTACTTCAAATCTTATCCAAATAATATATGCACAATTTTAATTTGGGGGCCGAAACATTAATTATTCAACCAATTAATTGATCTTATCATTAAGTTTAGATCATAGTTTGTTCACTTTATAAAGTTAATATAATGATAATTTACATTTTAATCTATAGCATATACAATTTATGGGCATGAAACTGCTTATAGCTTGATAGTTATATTCAAACAATTTTTCTATCCATTCACAGAATTATGATTTCTGTTTCTAGTAGACTGATTTGTGTTGATCAGATTTTTACTCTTTATTGCTTACATGATATTTTTAGATTCTCTTATTTTTAAAAGTATGTTTATTCACACAAAGCACATGCAAACACATAAGCATATTAAATTAAAACATGATAAAATGAATTTTCCCAGGGCCTATAATCATTTTCTTGTGTGGATTTATAGGAAATAGAAATAATAGGTAGATTCACCAAAGCAATGTAATTACTTTACTGACTTATTTTACACAATATCTCTAAAACCTAAAAGGTATGGTTGTAAATATAGAAAATACCCTAGTGAGAAAATTAGCAAGGGGAAACATCCTATACCAAAGCAAATGGTGGGAAAAACAATTGAATTTGCACTGAATTTGCCATATTTTTCTGTGAATAGAAAGTTTCTAAGATCTCAGTTTCTAAGATAATAGCTAATAAATAACCAGATAAAGTTTGATAGCATGGCTATTTCTTCTGTTAAGTGTTTCTTAACAAAGTGTAAATAGTTTAGTAAAATCTCAGAACTATTACTATACAATTTAAGATCATTTTTATGATGGTACTATCTGTTTAAATATTATTGAGTGAAAAGATATAAACAGGTGTAAAACCTGCCTTATACTTGGTGGGCATACACAATGAAAGGCTGATATTTTACAAAGTTGCACCAAGATGAAATTTCACCAGTGTACTATAAAGATTTGAAAACTTTAGTTTTTCAAAAAGAGATCATTCAAGTCTGCTCTGGATTGGTTAACTCATTTTTAAAAATCACTTTGTCAGTGTTTTGATATGATTGATATATGAAAAGATGTACATGTTTAATATATACAATTTGATGAGGTTTATAGTAAGTATACCCTTTTGGAGATGACAGATATGTTTATGGCATAGATTTTAATGATTTACATATCCATCATCTCCAAAATGTTCCTCAATATTTGTTATTTTTCCTTACTTTTATTATTTTGTTATAGGAACACTATACATTAAGGTCTGTCCTCATCACATTTTTAAGTGCGCAATACAATATTGTTAACTAGGAGGCTATGCTGTACTGTAGACCTCTAGGACATTTTTATCTCGTATAACTGAAATTTTGCACCTTCTGCATAGTAACTTCTTGTGTTTCCCCCCCACTAGACTCTCTGCTTCTTGTCTTTGAATATTTTAGATTCCTCATGTAAGTGATACTATGTAGTATCGTCCTTCTGTGTCTGGCTTATTTCACTTAGAAAATTGTCCTCTGTGTTCATCCATGTTGTCTAAATTAGCAAGATTGCCTTCTTTTTTAAAGCTGAATAATATTTTATGTATATGTAGCATTTTCTTCATTCATTCATACACCAAAAGTGACTTAGTTTGCTTCCATGTCTGCAGTAAAATAAACATGGGGGTGCAGATAGCTCTGTGAGATCCTGATTTCAATGCCTTGGGTATATCCCCAGAGTAGATTGTTGGGTCATAATAGTAATTTTATTTTTATTTTACTGAAGCACCTCTATACCATTTTCCACAGTGCCTATACCAATTTGTATTTCCACCAGTAGTGTACAAGGGTTCCCTTTTCTCCACATTTTTGTGGAGAATGCTTTTTATGTTTTATTTTGATAACAGCCATCCTAGCAAGTGGGAGTAATATTTTATTGTGGATTTGGATTTGCATTTCCCTGATAATTAGTGATATTGAGTGTCTTTTCATATACCTGTTGACCATGTCTATTGTCCTATATCTTCTTTGTAGAAATGTCTGCTCAGCTTCTTTGCTCATTTTTAAATTATCTTTTGTTTGTTTGTTGTTGGCATTGTTGTTACGTTGTACAAATTCCCTATAATTTTGGATATTAACCCCTTATCAGATATATGGTTTACAAATATTTTCTCTCACTCTATATGTTGCCCTTTTATTTTGTTTGGTTTTTTCTTTGCTATGAAGAATTTTTTAGTTTGATGTAGTCCAGGTTGTTGGATTTTTGCCTTTGTTGAGTATCCTTTTGTTGTCATATCCAAGAAATCTCATTGCCAAGGCCAAAATTAAGAAAATCTTTCTTTGATTTCTTCTAAGGGTTTAACAGTTTTAGATTTTATGTTCTTGACAATGTTCTACTGAACTCTGGCTACTGTTTTTTAAGAGACATTTTGACACTGGAATTTGTTCAGAGAGAGTGTCTGGGATGGTTCAGGCTCCTATTGTCAAGTCAAAAGAAGGATAATTTTTAAAAAGTGACATATTTGTCTTGTGAGAAAAAAGTTCAGGAAGAAGAAGATATCTTCAAATATATAAAGACTGTCATATGCCAGAGGGGAGGGAAAATTCTTTAAAGATTTAAAGGACAGCCAGGGTGGAAGTTGCAAAGAAAAGGAAAAAAAAAAAAGATTTTTGCTAGTAGTAAGAAGGACTTAATATCAATGACAGTTAACTGGAAACAATTTGGCCTCTCTTGAGTCTTTCCTGGCATTCTTGTGGTTGGGATTTCACTTTCCAGTGCAGGAGTAGTGGGCTTGCTTCCTATGAAGCTAAGATCCCATATACCTTGTGTCCAAAAAATGAAAACATAAAGTAGAAACAGTATTGTAATGAATTCAGTAAAGACTTTAAAGAATGGTCCACATTAAAAAACAAAATAAAGCTCTTATTAAAAGAAAAGATGACCTCCCTTGAGAAGTGGTTAATTCCTTGTCATTGAAGATGACTGTGCCAAGATGATCTCTTGTTAGCCAATTTGTAGGTTAAGTAGGTGACTTCCCCTGCTAAACCCAGAATCTTCTTTTCCAAAAATCTTACAGCAATCTGTCAGAAACAGTGAAATGCAGATACACTTTTGATTTTCTTCAAATACATTCTACTGATTTGATAGCATTACAAAATCTCAGTAATTCTGTCCCCTAGTGTTTGAGTAAGTATATCAATTATCTAGAAGTAAATTTAATTGCTAATAATTTTCTGAAATAAAATTACATTTGTATATATGGTTTCAGGAAAGCATCCAAATCCCCTTTGTTAATTTTCTTAGTGGTTAGTTTATAGTTTAAAGCAAACATTTGTGGCCTGTTCATGTATATTCTTACCTCACCTTCACAGAAGATCAAATTAGACTTGTTTAATTTGCCAAAAGCATCAGTTCATGATTTCATAATAAGCAACTTAGAAATAGTGAAGTATCTGACAGTGGCCAAAAAGCTAACAAGAGGGACATTTTAATTTAATATTTGGATTTTAGAACCTCTAGGTAAATGATCTTGCTGCTTCCTCATTTCAATTCTTTTTTATTCCTTTGCCTGTTAATGTTTAACAATATTTTCCTCCTCTGGAAAGCTTATTATTCAATCCCTTTAAGATTAGAGTTCTGGCAGATAAAAACATTCCATCTTTCACTTGTTTTCTGTATTTATATATTAGCATAATTTTCAATTCCATACCTCTATGTTTGAAGGAATGTGCCACATTATCATCATAAAAAGCTCCTGATAAAGTTGAATTCTGTTTGTATGTTAAGAGAAAAACCTGAGGCTATGAATAAAAACAAGCCTGCCCAGTGAGGAAATACTTTAATGGGGTTTAAAAGGCTTTGACAGATAACCTGAAAATAATCAATAATAGAGGGACAGGGAGAAGCAGTTAACACTTTCTCTCTAGTTAAAGAGTTGGACATGACTTAGTGACTGATCAACAACAACAACGTTGAAGATGATGAACACTGCCTTCAGAGGTAGCCTCAGGACCCTGATTGAAATAACACCGCAATATTGATAACATTCTGGACGCTGATTTATTTCATACAGAGCGCTTTGATATGTATTGTAGCATGTAGCCATCATGCAACTTTGTCAGAAATGTAGGGCATTTGTGTATAACTCTATTTACATGTGAAGTAATGAAGTTTCAACATGCAAATTAATTAAAAAGTTGTTGAACTGAAAAAAAAAAAAAACCTTGAAATCCAGACCCTCAATTCAGTTTTCTTTCCATTATTCTCCTTTTGGAACTTTTTAGGAGTGATTGTAATTACTACTCTTCCCAAGACTGAAATATTACAGTTTGTTTCTTTAAGCCATTACATTTCACAGGAATTATGGGATAAAGGCTAGAAAACCAAATCAAATAACTACTCCCAAAGTAACAATCTTGGTCATAGATGTATGATTTACCAGTAAAATTCTTAAAGTTAGTCACGTAGTCATGTCCGATTCTTTGTGACCTCATGGACTGTAGTCCACCAGGCTCCTCTGTCCATGGATTTCTCCAGGCAAGAATTCTGGCATGGGTTGCCATTTCCTTCTCTAGGGGATCTTTCTGACCCAGAGATCCCACCCATGTCTCCCGAGTTGCAGGCAGATTCTTTACCATTTGATCCTTGCTTAAAATTCTCTGAAAAAGGAAACTGAAGAATGAGCTAAATTTTTAAAGAAAATAAATAGAAAAAGAAAAGTTTTTTTTTTTTTAATCCTATTTGACTACAAGAAAGTGTCCAAATAAGCAAATAACAGCATATATTATATTGGATTGTATCTACATATTTTTCATCATGTTTCTGTGTGAACTGGTATGTATGAAGTGTAAAGATATGTAAAGAAAATATACACACTGTGGAACATTTCCCATCTCTAGAATAAACCTTGGCAGGCCATATTATCCATGTAATTTCCATTTCCTGATGAAAACAGAGTTTCTTCGAAGGCATTTAACAAGAGCCAGATTTTTAATGCTGTTTCTGGCACTTACGTATGGTATCTAGGCACTTTGCCATTTCAATCTGAAATAATGAAAGATGGACAGAGAAGATCCTCCTCTTTTTAAATGCCTGGCCTTTCAAGGTGTAAGCACATCAGGAGCCCAGACAAATACTTTAAAATTGGTTGAAGAGCAAAGAGAAAATATTTTAAAGCTTACTATTTTTTTTCTTGTGGGAATCCCTAAGATTTTGTCTGTTTTGAATGTCTGGAATTTCTTCTTGATTCTTAGTGTTATTTTAATATTGAAGATGGAAGGAAAAAAGCAACGTTTTTGGCACGTCATACTTTATTATTTCAAGAAAGATAAAATGCAATGAAATTCAAAGAGATTTGTGCAATGTATTGAGAAGGTGCTATGACTGATCAAACATGTCAAAAAAGTGGTTTTTGAAGATTTGAGCAGGTAATTTCTCATTGGACGATGCTCGGCATTCAGGAAGACCCTTTGAAATTGGTAGCAATCAAATCGAGGCATTCATTGAGAACAATTAACATTATACCACGTGGAAGATACTTGACATACTCAAAATATCCAAATCAAGTGCTGAAAATCATTTGCACCATTTGGTTATGTTAATTGCTTTTATGTTGGGGCTTCATGTAAGTGAAAAAAACATTCTTGAGTGCATTTCCACATGTGATTCTCTGCTGAAACATAATAAAAACTTTCCATTTTTAAAACACACTGTGGCAGGCAATGAAAAGTAGGTACTGTATAATAATGTGGAATGAGAAAAATCGTGGGGCAAGTGTAATGAACCACCACCAACCACCACAAAGGCCGGTCTTCATCCAAAGAAGGTTATGGTATGTAGATAGTGGGATTGGAAGGGAGTCCTCTACTGTGAGCTCTTTCTGAAACATCAAATAATTAATTCTAGCAAGTACTGCTCCCAATTAGACCAGCTGAAAGCAGCACTTGAAAAGCATACAGAATTAGTCAACAGAAGACACATAATCTTCCATTAAGATAACATAAGATCACATGTTTTTCTGATGACCAGACAAAATCTGTTTCATCTTAGCAGGGAAGTTCTGATTCATCTGCCATATTCACCAGATGTTGCACCTTCAGATTTCCATTTATTTCAGTCTTTACAAAATTCTCTTAATGGAAAAAAAAAAAAAAATTTCAATTCCCTGGAAGACTGTAAAAGGAACCTGAAACTGTTCTTTGCTCAAAAGGATAAAAAGTTTTGGGGAGATGGAATTATGAAGTTCCCTGAAAAATGGCAGAAGGTAGTGGAACAAAATGGTGAATATGTTGGTCAATAATGTTCCTGTTGAAAATGAAAAATATGTCTCTTACTTTTACTTAAAAAATGAAGAAATTTTTGGCCAACCTAATGTCTCACATATGTGATAGAGTCTGGAGAATGAGAATTCTGTTTTCTGCTTCTTTCTCCCTCCAGTGTTAAAATTCTGGTCAGCACCATGAACACAATAGCCCCATAAAAATGTTCTTGCTGAATGAATGCGTGAAATAAAGTATCCATTGAAGATCTTGAAGGCTCATTAGTCTATCGGAAGTGTGTGATTTTAATTATAAATTATCTGCTCTCCTCTATTATATTGCACTCTGGCATTCATCATTACTAAATGTGCATATACAGATGAGTTTTCTAAGAAGGCCTTACCACTTTATAATGCTCAAATCATCTAAGTGCAGGCTTAGTGTTTGGAAATACTCCATGGGATTTCCAAATGTACACTATTTTGCTTTTCTCTTCTAAAATTGTCAGTTTTTAGATGATTGTCTGTGCTTCTTCCATTTTAAACAGTAAGTTTATCAGTGATTAAATTTTTCATCAGATAGAATAGATTAAAATTAGTAAATTTTTCTAAAACTCCATACTTACATTTTTTTTTTTTTTTTTTGATAGAGAACAAAATTTCCTACAACTTGGGTAAAGCATTGGGACTGTTAATTTTCTATTGCTGGATAACAAATTACCACCAACTTAATGACTTGAAGCAGCAACATGCATTATGTAAATCCCTGTGGGTTAGAGGTACAGGTAGAAGACGACTGGAATTTGCTCAGAGTCTCAGTAAGGTGGAATCATGATATCAGCCAGTGCTGACTTCTTAGTTAGAGACAGAAGTCCTTTTCCAAGTAAGGTTGTTGGAAAAATTTCAAGTCCTTGAAGCTGCGGAACAAGGGTCTTCACTCACTTAGGGCTGTCAGCCTAGGGTTGCTCTCAGAACGTACAGGCCGTTGCCATGTGACACGCAGGTCTTTGCTGTGCCGCTTCTTCCATCTCTAGTCCACAGCGTGGTCATTTGCTTCGTTCTGGGTCAGCAGAAGAGCATATCTGTTGCTTTGAATTACTCTGACTTTAAAACGCTTGCCTAATTAGCTCTGTCCCACCCAGAATAATCTCCTTTTCTATGAACTCAAAATCAACTGACCACAAGCAGCAAAATAATATAACATAATTAGGAGAGATAAAACTTATCATGTTCAAGGGACTCATGCACTTCAAAGGATTACACCATGAAGCAGAATTCTTTGGGGCATTCTTAGATTCTGTCTACAATAAAGACCACATAACCATGGGAATATTAGTTTGAGGATAAAAAGAAACATTAGAAGGCATTGAGAAATAGGAATAGAGAGAGAAAGTATCCTTTAAGCTGAATGTAAAGTTCCCATTACTGAGAATTGGATGTGAATTAATTAATAATTCAGTACAGTCGCTCAGTCATGTCCTACTCTGCGACCACATGGACTGCAGCACACCAGGCTTCCCTGTCCATCACCAACTCCTGGAGTTTACTAAAACTCATGTGCGTTGAGTCGGTGATGCCATCCAACCATCTCATCCTCTGTCGTCCTTTTCTCCTCCTGCCTTCAATCTTTCCCAGCATCAGGGTCTTTTCCAGTGACTCCACTCGTCACATCAGGTGGCCAAAATATTGGAGTTTCAGCTTCAGCATCAGTACTTCCAATGAATGTTCAGGACTGGTTTCCTTTAGGATTGACTGGTTGGATCTCCTTGTAGTCCAAGGGACTCTCAAGAGTCTTCTCCAACACCACAGTTCAAAAGCATATAGTCCAACTTTCATATCCATACATGGCTACTGGAAAAACCACAGCTTTGATTAGATGGATCTTTGTTGGCAAAGTAATGTTTCTGCTTTTTAATAAGCTATCTAGTTTGGTCATAACTTTTCTTCCAAGGAGCAAGTGTCTTTTAATTTCATGGCTGCAGTCACTGTCTGCAGTGATTTGGGAGCCCAAAAAGATAAAGTCTATCACTGTTTCCACTGTTTCCCCATCTATTTGCCATGAAGTGCTGGGACTGGATGCCATGATCTTAGTTTTCTGAATGTTGAGTTTTAAGCCAACTTTTTCACTCTCCTTTTCACTTTCACTAAGAGGATGTTTTTTTCTTCTTCACTTTCTGCCATAAGGGTGGTGTCATCTGCATATCTGAGGTTATTGATATTTCTCCCGGCAATCTTGATTCCAGTTTGTGCTTCATCCAGCCCAGCGTTTCTCATGATGTACATGATATAAGTTAAATAAGCAGGGTGACAATATACAGCCTTGACTACTTCTTTCCCAATTTGGAACCAGTCTGTTGTTCCGTGTGCAGTTCTAGCTGTTGCTTTCTGACCTGCATACAGATTTCTCAAAAGGCACGTCAGGTCCTCTGCATACTGAGGTTATTGATATTTCTCCTGGCAATCTTGATTCCAGATTGTGCTTCATCCAGCCTGGCATTTCATATGATGTACTCTGCATATAAGTTAAATAAGTAGGGTGACAATATACAGCCTTGACATATTCCTTTCCCAATGTGGAACCAGTCTGTTGCTCCATGCCCAGTTCTAACTGTTGCTTCCTGACATGCATACAGATTTCTCAGGAGGCAGGTCAGATGGTCTGGTATTCCCATCTCTTTAAGAATTTTCCACAGTTTGTTGTGATCCACACAGTCAAAGGCTTTGCCATAGTCAATAAAGCAGAAATAGATGTTTTCTGGAACTCTCTTGCTGTTTGGATGATCCAACAGATGTTGGCAATTGGATCTCTGGCTCCTCTGCCTTTTCTAAATCCAACTTGAACATCTGGAAGTTTCCAGTTCATGTACTGTTGAAGCCTGGCTTGGAGAATTTTGAGCATTGCTTTTCTAGGGTGTGAGAGGTGTGCAATTGTGCATTAGTTTGAAAATTCTTTGGCATCGCCTTCCTTTGGGATTGGAATGAAAACCGAGCTTTCTAGTCCTGTGGCCACTGCTGAGTTTTCCAAATTTGCTGGCATATTGAGTGCAGCACTTTCACAGCATCATCTTTTAGTATTTGAAATAGCTCAACTGGAATTCCATCACCTCCACTAGCTTTGTTTGTAGTGATGCTTCCTAAGGCCCACTTGACTTTTTATTCCACGATATCTGGCTCTAGGTGAGAGATCACACCATTGCAGTTACCTGGGTCATGAAGATCTTTCTTGTATAGTTCTTCTGTGTATTCTTGCCAACTCGATTAATTAATGCCTTACATATAAATAAAAAAGCTTTATCAGAGCTATATATATAAATCCATTGTTTAAGTTCAGTTAATTGTATAAGAATGTATTTTCCATGCCATGTAATAAAATGTTAGAGTGACTTCTTGTCACAATGAGATTATTCAAACATACTTTTGGCTGACAATGCAATATCCCATATTTCATCAGATTGTGCGTAGTGATGATAGAATGAATCTTTTCAGGTTCTACGTAAATGATCTATTTTAATCTCATATAAATGTTAGAATGAGGAAACTACCTCTCCAAATGGTGAGAGAGTATTCTTTTATTTTTTAAATTTATCACATCCCTAGTTTTATAGACTCAGAGTTAAATTATCTAGTAGCAAAAATTATTTCTACTGTTTAAATTTGCCACTTGATACGTTAGTTGAAGTTAGTATTAGAGCTTCCCAGGTGTTCAGTGGTAAAGAAACTACCTGCCAGTATAGGAGACATGAGTTCAATCCCTCAGTCAGGAAGATCCCCTGCAGAAGGGGATGGCAACCCACTCCAGTTCTTTTGCCTGGGAAATCCCTTGGACAGAGGAGCCTGGTACACTACAGTCTATGGGGTTGCAAAAGAGCTGGACACACTTAGCAACTAAACAATAATACAATGGAACTATTACAATTTGTCCAAATATAAAAGCTGTACAAATTGTCTGAAGATGAGCGTATTTCCATAGTAAAATATATTAAAGTGCTATAAGGAGAAAGGGGACACAAAAAGTTTCACATGACTTCTTAAAGAAACCTAAAATTTAAATGGAGTGGCATATGATACATTTAGAATTTAATTTTATAAAAATGATTCAGAAAAGTTTTGAATTTTGATTGACATTCAGTGGTGTGCTGGTTTGAATTCTTTTCAACATTACAAAGAACAAAGGCACAATAACTGAAATGCTAAAATTTAAAATGCAAATTCAAAACATCTTTTCAAGTATTGAAAGGCTCTTCCAGTAAACTTTCAGTTACATCATTTTTATTTTTTGCATCTTTTTCAAATTTTCATTAAAATTGTACAGTAACAGTATATCCATTACTGTTTCCTTTATACCTTTGAAGCTACAAGTCTGCCTCCTAGTTGATTTCCTCTTCCATTCATCAGGGGATGGGAGATGGGGTGGTTATTTGTTTACTTAGAACTGTTGAAGGATATTGATAGGACAGATATTTAATAGCCCCCAACATTTTTTCTTATTAAATGGGTAAAGTGGCACAGTGTAAATAATTCTCTTAACAGCACAGGAGATGCAGGAGGTGCAGGTTTGATCCCTGGGTTGGGAAGATCCCTGGAGGAAGCCACTCCAGTGTTCTTTCCTGGAAAATCCCATGGACAGAGAAGCATGGTGGCTACAGTCCCTGGGGTCTCAAGAGTCAGATATGACTGAGTACACAAGCAAGCAGAAGAGTAACATGTCTGTTCTTTTCTTTTCACATTTTTGCTGAGCAGGCAGCAGAGATTAATTAGGTTTCATATTTATTTATATAGCAAATTTGTTTTTATTATCTTCACCTCCCACTCGAATAACATAGTTATAGTGATCCCACCTAAGTTATTTCTAGGTGTCAAACTCATGATCCAAATGAAAATCCCAACTCTTTGTGACCCAGTGTACTGTAGCCTACCAGGTTCCTCTATCCATGGGATTTTCCAGGCAAGAATACTGAAGTGGGTTGTCATTTCCTTCTCCATATCTGATAAGTACAGGATAGCAAATATGAAATAATAGTATATAGTGATTTTACTTGACTTGAAGCATTTAACTTCAGCTTTACACATCTTTAAACAGTAAGTTTCATTGTTTATATTTAACAGAGAGAAAATATCAAATAGACCCAAACTTGAGGTGATGATGTCATTACAAACATAGAATTATCAGTTCAGTTTAGTTGCTCAGTTGTGTCCGGCTCTTTGCAACCCCATGGACTGCAGCACATCAGGCCTCCCTGTCCAATACCAACTCCCAGAGCTTGCTCAAACTATGTCCATTGAGTCAGTGATACCATCCAACCATCTCATCCTCTTATCATCCTTTTCTCCTCCTGCCTTCAATCTTTCCTAGCATCGGGGTCTTCTCCAGTGAACCCTTTCTTTTCATCAGGAGGCCAAAGTATTGGAGTTTCAGCAACAGCATCAGTCCTTCCAATGAATATTCAGGACTGATATCCTTTAGGACTGATCGGTTGGATCTTCTTGCTGTCCAAGGGCCTCTCAAGAAGTCTTCTCCAACACCACTGTTCAAAAACACCAATTCTTCGGTGCCCAGCTTTTTTATAGTCCAACTCTCACATCCATACATGACTATTGGAAAAACTATACAGTTATACTGGCTTCCAAATTGTCTTTTGTGTCATTTCTTCAATATCTTGTGGAACTGATCACTGAAAAATACATCGCTAATTAGAGCCTATATGTACTTTGAATCTGTGAATGGTTGAACAAAGTGGGGAGCAATAGGTGTGTGGTGTAGCAGGACAAGAAGTGAGCATCTTCAAGGAATATGTATCTCCTTAGAAAGACAAATGCATGTTAGATAAATTTAACATAAGGATATTGTTAAGATAAAAGCTCATGCAGGGTAATTCTAGTGCTGTGAAATGGCACTTATTAAGAGCAAAAGCAATACCAAAATATTAGCAAAAATATTATAGAAACTCAGACTGATTAGTAACAGAGCAAACTTTCAGTATTAAAAAAAAAAAAATCATGTAGCTTACTAATAAATGGAATCAACCACTTATAGTTTCCAGACTTACCAAAGTATGTCTAGTTTAAATTTGATTTTCAGATAAATAATATATGTATGCATATGTGTGTATGCATATTTTTTTCAGGGTGTGTGTATGTGCATTTAGCATAATTGTGTCCTAATAATTACAATCCTTGCTCTTTAAGAGTTATCTAAACTGAGGGACAAGTTTTAAGCATTAGGAGCTGGAGGTGATAAGAAACATATCAGGGGACTAAATAGCATCAAGAGTGTACCCTAATGTAGACTCTGTACTTCGGGTGGTAATAATGTGTCAGTGTGGGTTCATCAGTTGTAACATGTACCACTGTGGTGGGGGATGGAGATAGTGGAGGAAGTTGTGCGTGAACTTAGGAGGTGAATAGGGAACCCCTGAACTGTCTGCACAGTTTTGCTGTAAACCTACCATTGTCTTAAAAAAAAAAATACCCTCCTAAAAAGCAGGAATATTATATCTCCTTTCATGCAGACTGTACTCGAGTGGGAGTGGGTTAGAGTTCATCAAACAAACCACTCAAGAAAATATGCTCTGTTAGAAAATATTAGTAACAACTGTGAAGGTGAACGGTGGGGATTTACTCAAAGGAAAAGTGCAGATGAGACTAGGAGGATCAGGCAAGACAGAAAAGACATTTAACCTGCAACCTGAAACGGGAAAAGTGGAAATGTGAGAATAAGAAGAAATCCAAGAGAATATTTGGTGTCATGAAAGCCAGGAGACTAGGAAGTATCAAGAAGGAGAGAGTTTTTGATAAATTCTGCTAAAAAATGTTATCCACTAGATTCACAATAAGGAAATCGTTGATGACTTTAGAAAGAGGAGTGTTAGCACTAAATCCAGACAGAAATGAGTTGATTTTCTTTTTTTAAAAAATATATTTCATGTTAAGTAACTGATTTTAATTGATATGTGCATACTGTGTAAGTTTTTAAAATGTGAATGAGAAATTTATAGAAATGGAATATATAGACAGTTTTATTAAGAAATGTTGAAAGTGTTTTCTGGTGCTTTTGACCACTAACTCATACCTCCCGTTCTTCGTTTTAAATGTCTCTGAATATAAAGAACTAATGTTAGTAGCAGCAAAAGGCCATGGTACAGTCATTCATAACTACTGGAATATAAAAATAGTGAAACCACTTGCACACAGGATAATCCCATAAAAATCCACTTAAGCACTAAACATACATTTCCTTTAGGTAGGAATTGCTGTTTTAAAATATAAACATATTTTAGAAGAATTAGAGGTAACACATCAAGCATGTACATGTGTGTTAGTCATTTCAGACCTGTCTGATTCTTTGTGGCCCCATAGACTCTAGCCCACCAGGCTCCTCTCTCCATGGGATTCTCCAGGCCAGAATACTGGAGTGCATTGCTGTACCCTCCTCCAGGGGATCTGCTGGACCCAGGGATCAAACCCGCGTCTCATTGTGGGTGCTGCATTGCAAGCTCTCTTTACCGCTGAGCCACTGGGAACACATTGAGCTTAGATGGGGTATAATCAAATGATGATGCTGGAAGAGGGTCACAGATATCAAACAATAGTAACAGAAGTAAGTCTTATCTTGCACAAGAAGAAAACTAAGAAAGCAATGAATTTTATGATAAAATTTAATAATAAGATTTTTCAAATTAATTATTATTTTTACAGGAATATTTTAACAGGTTCTTTGTAGTCTGACAACTAATAGATTGTTTTTCCCTCTTTGTTTAACAAATATTCATGAAGGTGGGAAAGCACCTTTAAATATGGATGCTAAATGATACTGTATCTGAATCTGTGTATCTGGCATCAATGAAGCTTTTGGAGGAAAATATTTGCATTTTTCTGAAGCTCATTGAGATATCTGTAACCAGAAAAATGACTGTGGCCACATTAAGTGACTACTTTCCTCTCTCTCTCTTTTTCTCAGTAAATTTTAACTGAAAATATACTTGCTACAAAAGGAAAGCCTTGCATATCAACTGAAGTTATATATTCATTTAATGCTTAGTGATTACCTGAGTCTCAGGAACTTATGTGCTTTTGTATTGATTTCAGCAGCTGACATATCTGAATTGCTGTTAAGATCTATGACCCCTGACCTTATCATTTCTAAGTAGTTTTATGCTCAATTTTGTATATTTGCAAACTAGAGACTGCCACTCAAATATGGCTCCTATGTTCTGATTCATGGTTCAGTCAGAGTATGAAATATGATTACTCCTTTAGCAGAGTCATCATGTTGAACTATACTACAAATTGGTTCAGATATGAGAAAGTCTGGAATTGAATCCTTCATATTTTTCAAAAGAATATATGAAACACTTTCTATTGTCAATCCTTTGCTAGAAACCAGAGACATGGAATTGGCAAGATAAGTATGATTTTTATTTCCATGCGGTTTACAGCATAGTTGTTGTCGTTCAGTTGCTGAGTCATGTCCGACTCTTTGTGACCCCATGGACTGCAGCACGCCAGGCTTCCCTGTCCCTCACTATCTCCCAGAGTTTGCCCAAGTTCATGTCCACTGCGTTGTTGATGCTCTCTAACCATCCCATCCTCCACTGCCCGCTTCTCCTTTTACCGTCAACCTTTCCCAGCATCAGAGTCTTTTCTAATGAGTCAGCTCTTTGCATTAGGTGGACAAAGTATTAGAGCTTCAACTTCAACATCATTCCTTCCAGTGAATATTCAGGGTTGATTTCCTTTAGGACTGACTGGTTTGGTCTCCTTGCAGTCCAAGGGACTCTCAAGAGTCTTCTCCACACCACAGTTTGAAACACCAGTTCTTCAGCTCCTAGCCTTCTTTCTGGTCCAACTCTGACGTCTGTACATGACTACTGGAAAAACCATAGTCCTGACTATACAGACCTTTTAGGCAGCATTGTTGGGGATTTGAGATAGCAATTGATCAAAAACATGGTAGGATAAGTGTGTAAGTACTTACAGTATTTTACTGGGGAATCTAATCTGATAAAGGAGATCAGGAATGCTTCTCCCCAAAAGTTACTATTTGACTGAAAGCTAAAGAATAAGAAAATATTAGATTTGAAGAGGAGCGATGCACCTTCCAGCCAAAGGGAAAAATACATGCAAAGACCTATTAGCAAAAGGAGTTGATTGTTGTCAACACATTCTTTGTTGTCATCAACAAGACAGGAGCTAGAGATAAACTAGGAAACCCAGATGGCACTTAGTATGTATTATTTTAGACACAAGGAGTCTAGGAAAGAGTATATCCCTATTTGTTATCTTCTGTTAAACTATCTCTAAACTTGCAGAGCAGTAGTGGAGACACAGACATAGAGAACAAACTCGTGGACACAGTGGGTGAAGGACAGGGTGGGATGAATTGAGAGAGCAGCATTTTAACAGATACGTTACCATACATAAAATAGATAGCCAGGGAGCTCAAAACTGGCGCCCCGTGACAACCTAGAAGGGTAGGATGGGTAGGAAGTGGGAGGGAGGCTCACGAGGGAGAGGGCGTGGGTACATTTATGTTTGATTCGTATTGACATATGGCAGAAACCAACACAATATTGTAAAACAGATATCCTCTAATTAAAAATAAATACAATTTAAAAAAATCTTTAAATTAATTCAGACTAGGAAATAAAGGTAAATCTCTGGTTTTAGAGGCAAATTAATGCTGTTATTCAGAATGGTTAATAGAAAGGGTTTTTTCTGTATGTATGTTTGTATCTACTAGTGAAGTTGCTCAGTCGTGTCTGACTCTTTGCGACCCCGTGGACTGTAGCCTACCAGGCTCCTCTGTCCATGGAGTTTTCCAGGCAAGAATACTGGAGTGGGTTGCTATTTCCTTCTTCAGGGATCTTCCCAACCCAAGGATCGAACCCAGGTCTCCTGTGTTGTAGGCAGAAGCTTTTACCATCTGAGCCACCAGGGAAGTCTATAGTTGTGTTTATGTGTTTAGATTTAATTTAGGTTTTTCAGTCTCTCATGACATTGAAAAATTTGTAGCAAATATGAAAAAGAGAAGGTGAAAGGGACTTGATATATCTGTGTGTGTGTATATATATATATATACACTCAATAATATTGATCCAGTTATAAAAGGATAAAAATATTTTACTGCAGTGCTCATTGCCTAAGGACTTTACATTTTGATGACTACATTGTTTTGATAGGCAAGATTCTTGATCTCTGAAATGCTGCACAAGTGATTTATTGTCCAAAATTAAAACTATTTTCTTCATCCTTAAGGTACTGTGATAGTTGAAATAGACTTTCTACTTCTTTCATCAGGGAAGGTTCCTTTACCTCTGGCAATGATGATGAAAAATTATCATTTTGTCTTTTTGCAAGTTGATAAAGTAAATATTTTTATTCCTGAATTAAATAGATTATAAAATGAAAACCCATTTTTGAAGTTATAAAATTATCACTTTATAATAAAAAGGCTGTTTTTATTGAAAAATCAGAAGGCTTTTTTTACAGACTTGTATTTTGTTCCTAAGAGTATGTCATATGGTTAGTTTGGCTACACATCACTCTTTAGAAGGTGAAGGAAAGAAGAATGAATAATTTCATGGATGAACAATCAGAACAAAAGTATTATATTATATGGATGCGCATTTGGTCTTTATAGCTTCTAGGGAGGGTCAGTAAGTGTTGGAAGAATGCTGCAGGCAAGGCTAGTATGAATAATTCAATTCTTACTCCTTCCTTCAAGCAAAGCTGTTCTGAATCAAAGTAACACAAATAGGGGGAAAAATGTGATAAGTGGACTCTTTGGAATTGCAACATATCTTGTCAATCTCAAACTGAGGGAACTGCTAAACATATAATCTTTAGTTTACTGAAGAATGTCTATTGAGGAATTATGAAGAATGTTTGAATTTAGATCTTTTTGACATGTTTGTTTAGCTGTTTTAAAGTGTTATATATGTGTGTTTGTATATCAGAATTACGATATAAAGGTGATTGTGTCACCACCATTTTACTCATTGCTGTGGAAAAACTTCATGAAAGCTCTATCCTCCCATTTGTAGTTTATATGTTTATACTTTTTGAAAGTATAATGATGCGAGAGGACAAAATAAGAATTGGTCTTATCTGCACCACTAATTGTTCTAATTGTTTTTAAAGTCATAAATTCTTTGGCGTAGTCAATAGGGCAGAAGTAGATGTTTTTCTGGAACTCTCTTGCTTTTTTGATGATCCAGTGGATGTTGGCAATTTGATCTCTGGTTCCTCTGCCTTTTCTAAATCCAGTTTGAACATCTGGAAGTTCTCAGTTCACGTACTGTTGAAGCCTGGCTTGGAGAATTTTGAGCATTACTTTGCTAACATGTGAGATGAATGCAATTGTGCGGTAGTTTGAACATACTTTGGCATTGCCTTTCTTTAGGATTGGAATGAAAACTGAGCTTCTCCAGTCCTGTGGCCACTGCTGAGTTTTCCAAATTTGCTGGCATATTGAATACAGCACTTTCACAGCATCATCTTTTAGGATTTGAAATTGATCAACTGGGATTCCATCACCTCCAGTAGCTTTGTTCGTAGAAAAACATCTACTTTATTTTTGACTTTATTGACTATGCCAAAGCCTTTGTGTGGATCACAACAAACTGTGGAAAATTCTTAAAGAGATGGGAATAACAGACTACCTTACTTGCTTCCTGAGAAATCTGTCTGCAGGTCAAGAAGCAACAGTTAGAATAGGACATGGAGCAACAGACTGGCTTCATACTGGGAAAGGAGTAAGCCAGGCTGTATATGCTCATCCTGCATATTTAACTTCTATGCAGAGTGAAAGTGAAGGTCGCTCAGTTGTGTCCAACTCTGCAACCTCATGGACTGTAGTCCATGGAATTTTCCAGGTCAGAATACCGGAGTGCTCTCCTTTCCCTTCTCCAGGGGATCTTCCCAACCATGGATCGAACCCAGGTCCCCGCATTACAGGTGGATTTTTTACCAGCTGAGCCACAAGGGAAAGCCAAAAATATAGGAGTAGGTTGCTTATCCCTTCTCAAGCAGACCTTCCTGACCCAGGAATCGAACCGGGGTCTCCTAAATTGCAGGCAGATTCTTTACCAACTGAGCTATGAGGGAAGCCCTCTATGCAGAGTACTTCATGCAAAATGCTGGGTTAGATGAAGCACAATTGGAATGAAGATTGCCAGGAGAAATATCAATAACCTCAGATATACAATGACACCACCCTTATGGCAGAAAGCAAAAAGGAACTAAAGAGTCTTTTGATGAAAGTGAAAGAGGAAAGTGAAAAAACTGGCTTCAAACTCAACATTCAAAAAACTAAGATCATGGCATCAAGTCCCATCACTTCATGACAAATATATGGGGAAACAATGAAAACTGAGACAGAGTTTATTATTTTGGGCTCCAAAATCACTACAGGTGGTGATTGCAGCCATGAAATTAAAAGATGCTTGCTCCTTGAAAGAAAAGCTATGAGAGATTAGCAGAGACATTACTTTACCGACAAAGATCTGTCTAGTTAAAGCTATGGTTTTCCTGTAGTCATGTATGGATGTGAGAGATGAACTATAAAGAAAACTTAGTGATGCAGAATTGATGCTTTTGAACTGTGGTGTTGGAGAAGACTCTTGAGAGTCCCCTGAACTGCAAAGAGATCCAACCAGCCCATCCTAAAGGAAATCAGTCGTGAATATTCATTGGAAGGACTGATGCTGAGCTGAAACTCCAATACTTTGGCCACCTGATGGGAAGAAGGGGCTCATTGGAAAAGACCCTGATGCTGGGAAAGATTGAAGGCAGGAGGAGAAAGGGATGACAGAGAATGAGATGGGTGGATGGCATCACTGACTCAATGGACATAGTTTGAGCAAGCTCTGGGAGTTGGTGATGGACGGGGAAGCCTGGTGTGCTGTAGTCCATGGGATTGCAAAGAGTCAGACATGTCTGAGCAACTGAACTGAACTGATAAATCCTTTAGTCTCATTTTGTTTGCTTTTAACATTAAGGGGTTGAGCTGAATAACCTCTAAACACCAACAATTCATGATTTTGTGATTCTAAAAGTATCCCTTCTTTAACAACAAAAGATAATACTATCTTGTAATATTTTCAATATCACAAAGAGGAATGGATTCTAGTAAGATGGCACTGTTTCCTGCACTCCACAAGGAGTATATGAGTGTGTGTTTATTTTAGAACATTACTTATGAGTGGTTAAAAACGTGGTGTACAGTATTGCAGAATGAAAATTCTAGGAAATATGATGAGCTTAAAACAAGTTTTGAGATTTGAAAATAGGGAACATTTCAGAAATTTAAACATCTCATTCTACACATTAAGTGTAAATTTGTGTAGATCTTTCATCTCTTTTAGGCACATGAGCCTAAATTATATAGGCATGTATGGCACAACATCAACATATGCCAACATGAGCCATTGGCAACAGTGGAAGAAAGCATTCAACCTTTAGTGAGTTATGGGTAGTACTATAGCAGCTCTCTTGCCAATGTGAAATTCCATATTTAACTGAAATAGAATGGCAGTGTCTGGATTAATGATGAACACTGTTGAAGGCAATTAGCTGGTTGAATAACTCCAGGTTCACACATTATTAATTCTAGATGTTCTTGTACAGACTTAAATCTTATGAGAACATGGTCTGACTTTGCCCTCTATTTTCTTATTGGCTTACTATCTTGGTGTCCTTAAGAATGAACAGGCAAATAAACAGGTAGACAAAGGGATGAATGCTGTAGCCAGGATAATGCTTTACTGTTTAAAGAATAAACTTAGGGTTTTGGGAAATAAGAAAAAGTTTATCTTTATCATATACTATGGAAGGTTTAAATTACCTGTGATTTTCTGGATAAGCCTCCCCATGGGGGTGGGGAATAATATGTACTTGAAATGTTATTACTTAAAGCCACACAGAACTGAAATTCTTACCAAATGAAACTCAAAGTAGGTCTTGTATTTATGTGCTTTAAAAAAAAAGTTTTATGCTGGTATTTCTAAAGAAGGTCTCATCAGCAATGCATTTCTTTGACATTGCAGCAAACAACTATTTCATTCCTCTTATATTATTTTTTAAATAATTATGCTGCATGATGTCATAAAGACAAGCTGACAGTATTAGGCATTCAGTAAGTAGTTTTAAAAATTTTTCTTAGTTCATTTACAGAAATCAGTCTTTTTTTTTTTTTTTTTTTTGCTGAACACTGATTCAACATTCTGTTTTTGGGTGCAGGTGCATTAGATGAAATCTGTGCTTTATTGACCATTTATTATGTCCTAGAACCTAGATGCTTTATATACATATATTATGTCACTCCATCTTTACAAAAACCCTAGTAGATTAAGTTATAGAAGCTTAAGTATATTAAGAAAATTATCCAACCTCAGCAACATGGCAAGTGCCTTCAATTGAATCTGAACCTAGTTCTCTGTGATCTGGAAGCTTACGTTTTAATGGCTCTGTTAAACTCTCTGTAGCAGTCTGTGATGTGTTCTGGTGACACATGGCTGGTACTGTGGGAAATGGAATAGCTTCTTTCTTCTTCCTCTGGAAATTCACAGTCAGACGTCTGTTGCCTCTTAAACTTACCTTGACCACCCTCTATAGACATGTTTTACTGTACTAACAAATTATTCCTCTGTCTGCTTCACTTTAGATTGTCTGTGCTTTTAACTGAAAGAGTTTTGTGTTTTATTTTTCCTTTATTTTCCTAATACCAGATGCCTAGCTCAATAAATACCTATTGAATGAATGATAACATTTAAACTGACTTTTAAAGTTAGATAACATTTGAATTTGCAAAGATGTCAGGGACTTTGACACGTGGTGACAGAAAGATGTTGAAGATGTGTAAGTGTTTTTGATCTTGGTTCTGGTCAACTCCATAGAGGACTCCTTTATCTCTAGATATATTAAAATATAGAGATTATCTGTTTTAGACTGCTAGAGAATAGAGCAAGTAGTTATTGCCTTTCTGCTGTCAGAATCAAAATTCAATGATATATATTCTATCATTCAAGCTAATAACATTATCCTTTAATTTTCTTTAAGCCATTGATTACTATTTGTCTGATGCTACTTTTTTCTTTAGCGTATGCTCAGTGTGTTATGGACCATCTTCTTTGATCTACAGTCTTACCACATACATGGGAAAAATATTATGTGACATGTTAAACCTAAAGCAGAGAAATTTGTGAAAATTTTACTTTTTAAAATATAGACTGGATATATAAGGTGGTAATAGTGTGAACTTTGTTCTGAATTCTGATTGGTTTCCTTGTGCAAAAAGCTAAAGGGGAAGGATTACTAGTTGATAATGAGAATTTTATAAATGCTGTGGACCATAACTGAATGAACCCTGGGAATCAAGTAGCATATGTAATCTGTTATGTAGAAATGGGGAAAAATGGTGGTAGATATAGTTTATAAGAAGAATGATAATAAGTAGAAGTTTAACATCCTTATTTCAGTTCATATACAATAAATTTTTTTAACTTTTTACATACAACTTATTACTTAATTCTGGATGAATATACTAATTCTCTTATGGAATATACCTTTCATAGAGTCTGTGATTCAAAATGTTAGAAGCTGATTGGATTAACTGATATGTGAAACTAGTTTAGTGAATGAATGATAAGATCAAAAACCAGTCCTCTCTCTGTATGGGACTGGCAATCCTACATAAAGAAATAACATATGGCATTCTGTAGGAAAGTAGCACATTATTAGTAAAAACTACTTAAACTATTCTCATGATAAAATGAATCTTTTAAGCAGATTCACTATTTTTACATTTGATAAATATTGATTTTTTACATCTTTCACACACACACACCCACATACTTACAAATACACACAAATTAAAGGCAATAGGAAATAAATGTTCACTTGTGTAATCATTAGATCTAGGATAAGGATGAACTGAAAGATTTACATCAATAAAAGTATAAGGAAAAGATATGACACATAAAGATTATCATAAAATAATCTCCTCATTGCTATATCTAGCCAAGATCTATATATGATACAACTCTACTGGTCTTTCACAAATGAAGTGGGAACTTACAACACAAGTATTTTGCCCATAACACTAGAGCAAATCTTTTTTTATTAACTGAGTTGAACTTTAAAATTATGTTATGACCAAAAATCAATAAAGAGAAACTGATTTAAGTTCATCCAAGTGTGAAGGGGTTTATTACTAGTGCTACATCACTCTAATGATGTTCTCTTAAAAATTTGTTTTTGTGATATATTGCATCTATTATTGCTAAAAGGATAAAACTGCAAAGCAACCTTGGGCATTAATAAATCAATTTAAGAAAAGTAGGCATATAGCCAAAAGAAAAGTAAAAATTAGTATAGAGGTTATAAATATTAGGTAATTATAATATATGCAAACTCTACCTACATCAAATTGCTAATGAGAATTTCTGTCAGAGGATTTTTTTTAACTAACAAAAGTTTGTCCTTGTTCGTGACTTCACAGCATGAAGATAAGTAATATTTCAAAGACTTATTTTCCCTTTCAACCTTCAAGGTATAATATGACTATAAAAACACAAAAACTTACGCTTCATGAACTGAATTTCTGAAATTATTACTTTTCATGTTATTGTTTCTAGTCCATACTAGGATATATCATACTTGTGTTAGAAATATTAAGAAATCATAAAAACTCACTTTAAATAATAAGATATCTAAAATGTGTGCCATACACACCGTGAATTTATATGAGGAAAAATGCAATTTTAGTCTTTGATAAAATAATTTCCTTAGACTTTTCGGTCTTTATCACTAATTATTTCAACATATATATTTATTTATCAACTTTCTTCTAAGAGTATGTCAACTGAGACACAGTTATGTGTTAAATAATAGAATTTTAAGGTAAATGATTATTTTCTGTCACATACAGAAATTGTTCAAATGTTAAGTGTATATCTCTGTGAATTTTCTTAAGTGAGGTACACGATTTAACCATCTCCCAAATCAGATAACAAGACATGCAAACACTCCAAAAAGTCTCTCAGTCACTCCTCCTCTCTTCCCCCACAGTAACCATAATCTGACTTTAACATTAAAAGTTAATTTTGCCTTATTTGAACTTACATAAATGGATTTGTAAGTACATATTCTTTTGCTTCTGGCTTCCCTCACTCACAGTATGCTTGTGAGAGGAGGATTTCAGTAATTTTCCTTGCTATGTGGCATCATGTGTATGAATATACACTAGAAGATTTATCAGTTCTTTTGCTGAACAAGGAGTAGTTCATGTTCAGCGTGGTGGTTGTTACAAACAAGCAGAGCAGTGAACATTTGGTGCCTGCCTTTTGGTGCACACAGATAGTGCTTCCATGGGAATTATGTATCCGGGTATAATTCTTGAGTCACCTGTATGCATATGTTCAACTTTACACAAATTTACACTTTTCCCAGGGGTGAATGGAAATTTCTGTTGTTCTTGTTTTTACATTCTAGCTGACTTTATATTGCCAGGCCTTCCTTCCTTTCTTCCATCTCTCTTTCCTTTTCTTTTTGTAGGATTATTTAATAATCATCGTTCTTGTAGATGTGCAGTGATATCTCATTGTGATTTTAAAATAAATTTTTCTCATTATTAATGAAATTTAGAACTTCCTATGCACTCCGGCTATTTATACATCTTCTTTTATGAAGTATAGCAAGATTTGTCAAAAGAGAAATAAATAGATAAAGCTAAGACAGGTGAAAATAAAAACAGGACAACTCAGTTCAAAGTCAGTGGTAAATATATTATCCAAAAATTTGTTATTAGTGCCTACTCACATTTGGATTAAACTTCCTGGCGGTCAGAAAAAATAAAAGTGATGTACAATAAGTTATTTATTTCATGGCTTTTCCTTGCACCAGTCTTAGGAAAATTTTGTTCCATGGATTTTTATAAAGGTAATCCTATAAGCAACATTCTTGAAACAAATATGATAGCCACTTCATTTAACTAGTGCTCTTAGTATCCCTTTATTCAAGCTCAGAACCATTATTTGCATTAGGAGTTTGGTGCACATAGTTATATAGATCTCTATACAGTTAGAGAGCTATGAACATGTGAACTTACAGAAACGTAAAGGCTGTACTGCTAGATATTATCTTAGTACTGTAAATATCAATCAGCAATCTTACAATGATATTTGTAAAGTAAAATAACTGTTCAGGAAAATTTAGTCAGTGTCTAATATGTTCTAAAATGTTGTCTGATACAGTATCCATTAGCTTTATGTAATTATTTGTTTGATGTACTTAAAATTAAATACATTTAAAAATTGGGTTTCTTAGTTATACTAGACATAGTTCACAAAGTCAATAGCTACAGCTGGACTTTGATTACTATATGGGAAAGAATATATATAAAATGTTTCCATTGCTGCAGGGAGATCTATTGATACAACTATTCCAAAGGTTTAAAAATGTTGTTATTGGAGTTTATAGGTTAACTATTTGTTATACAAAAGGTAAGATGAAAGTTGATTGAGAATTTTCCTTAAATGAAACACTTTTCTTTTCAAAATAAAGCAATAGCACTGAAATATTATCAGTTGTTTCTTTCAGATATATTTTTATTCATTTTAAAATGCCTGTGAAGATATCAAGAGCATATAATTTTTGTTTAAGCATAATTCCATACTTTAAACTGAAGGTGACCTCAATTTTGCATATTTCAACAGAAGTATTTTCTCTAAAATTCAATTATATTCATTTTCAAGATACTACTTATGAGATTAAAAATGATGCAAGTGTTTTTGGTTTATCTCAGATATTAATTGATCTGAGCCTTTTCAATGATGTAAATTTTCATTTTGCTAGTTTACTGACAATATTGCACCAAATAATATGGAAACAAAAGCCTGGACTAATGAATTCAGATTATTATATAAAAATGGTTAAATTGTTAATCTATATTATAATCATATACACACAGACACACACACACACATATGCTCAGTCATGTCTGACTCTTTGTGACCCTATGGACTGTAACCCATGAGGCTCCTCTGTCCAGGGGATTTTCCAAATAAAAATAGTGGGTTGACATTTCCTACTCCAGGAGATTTTCCCAACCCAGGAATTGAACCTGTGTCTCTTGCCCTTCCTGCATTTGCAGGCAGAGTCTTCTACCACTGTGCCACCTGGGAAGCCCTAGATTATTCCATCATGTCCAGTGTATAAGAAATCTTTTTAAAAAATATGGTTACTAAGGTTTAATTTATATTTAAACACATAAAACAAAGTGTACATCTTGTGATTTGATGTTTGTAAATAAGAAGATTTCTCCCATCTAGTTAACACATCCATCACTTAAATCCATCACTTCACTTATTTATTGTTCGTGTATCGGTGTGTGTGTATAAGAACATTAAAGTTCTACTCTGTTGGTATTAGCAGTTCTGCTACACATGCCATATCAGCTGCACTCACTATCTTTTACATGAGGTGGTCCTAAGAATGTATTACATAAGGTGGTCCTCATAACTATCCACCTCCCTATTGAAAGTTTGGACCCTTTTACCAACCTGTTTCTCCTAACCCAACTCCCAATCCATGGACAATTACTCTTCTATTCTTTATTTCTAAGATTTTGACTTTTTAAAATTCCACACATAGTTGATAACATGTTGTATTTGATTTTCTCTGTTTGCCTGAGTTCACTGAAAGAGATGGGAATACCAGACCACCTGACCTGCCTCTTGAGAAACTTGTATGCAGGTCAGGAAGCAACAGTTAGAACTGGACATGGACCAACAGACTGCTTCCAAATAGGAAAAGGAGTTGTCAAGGCTGTATATTGTCACCCTGCTTATTTAGCTTATATGCAGAGAACATCATGAGAAACGCTGGGCTGGATGAAGCACAAGCTGGAATCAAGATTGCCAGGAGAAATATCAATAAACTCAGATATGCAGATAACACCACCCTTATAGCAGAAAGCGAAGAAGAACTAAAGAGCCTCTTGATGAAAATGAAAGAGGAGAGTGAAAAAGTTGACTTAAAGGTCAACATTCAGTAAACAAAGATCATGACATTCAGTCCCATCACTTCATGGCAAATAGATAGGGAAACAGTGGAACAGTGGCAGACTATTTTGGGGAGGCTCCAAAATCACTGCAGATGGTAACTGCAGCCATGAAATTAAAAGATGCTTACTTCTTGGAAGGAAAGTTATGACCAACCTAGACAGCATATTAAAAATCATAGACATCATTTGCCAACAAAGGCCTGTCTAGTTAAGGCTAAGGTTTTTCCAGTGGTCATGTATGGATGTGAGCGTTGGACTGTAAAGAAAGCTGAGCATAGAAGAATTGATGCTTTTGAACTGTGGTGTTGAAGAAGACTCTTGAGAGTCCCTTGGGCTGCAAGGAGATCCAACCAGTCCATCCTAAAGGAAATCAGCTCTGAGTGTTCATTGGAGGGACTTATATTGAAGCTGAAACTCCAATAGTTTGGCCACCTGATGCGAAGAGCTGACTCATTTGAAAAGACCCTGATGCTGGGAGGGATTGAGGGCAAGAGGAGAAGGGGATGGCAGAGGATGAGATGGTTGGATGGCTTCACCAACTCAAGGGACATGAATTTGAGTAATCTCTGGGAGTTGGTGATGGACAAGGAGGCTTGGTGAGCTACAGTCATGGGGTCTCAACAAGTCAGACACTGAGCAACTGAACTGAACTGTATTTGATTTTCTCTGTTTGCCTGATTTGACCTAGCATTGTACCTTCCAGGTCCATATGTATGTATATATGTATATGTCCATACGTATGTCGATCCTCTTTATCCATTCACCCATTGATGGACATATAGGTTGTTTTCATAATTTGGGTATGGTGAATAATACTGTGATGAACATCTTAGTGTGGATAATTTGTTTTCATTTTCTTTGGATATGTAGCTAGAAGTGGCATTCTGGATCATATGGTAAATCTGTTTTTACTATTTTGAGGTATCTCCGTATTGTTTGCTGGACAGGTTGAGCTAATTTGCATTCTCACTTACACTGCACAGAGATTACCTTTTCTCACCGTCACCAACACTTATTACATGTTTCAGTGAGGTGATACTTTAATGTGGTTTTAATCTGCATTCTCCTGGTGCTTAGTGATGTGGAGGACCTTTTCATGTATCTGTCGGCCATTCATAAGTCTTTCACTGAAAAATGCCTATTCAGATCACTTGCGTATTTTAAAACTGAATTGTATGTTTTTGTTTTTCTATTGAATTGTGTGAGTTCTGTATATATTTTGGATATTAGCTTCTTATCAGATATATGATTTGCAAATAGTCAGTAGACTGTTTTCATGTTTTTAGTAGTTTTTTGTTTTTGTTATTTGCTATGCAGAAACTTTTAATATGATGTAGTTCAACTTGTTTTTGTTGTCTTTGCTTTTGAGGTCAAATCAAAGCTTTATTGCTAAACTGATGTTAAGGAGCTTTTACCCTGTTTCCTTCTAGGAATTTTATGGATTGGGGTCTTATATTCAAGTCTTTACCATTTTGAATTGATCTTTGTGTATGGTGTTAAGATAGGAGTCTAGTTTCATTTTGCATGTGACTATTCAGTTTTCTATACATACACTAATATGTCATCTATAAATAGATAGTTTTACATCTTTCTTTCTAATTTAAATTTCTTCTGTTTCTTTGTCTTGCTTAATTGCTCTTAACCAGAATTCCAATACTATGTTGAATAAAAGTGTTGGGAATATACATCCCTTTCTCCCACTTACCTTAGAGGAAAGACTTTCAGCTTTTCATCATTGAAGTTGATGTTAATTTCACGATTATCATATAGCCTTTAATATGTTGAAGTATTCCCTCTATTTCCAGTTTGCTATAGAGAGGTATGTTCTGTACTTTTCTGACAGTGCAGACATGTTTAAACAGAGTATAAAGCTCTCTGAACCAAGACTCAGAACTGTGCTGCAAATCAAGTTCAGAAGTTTCTGTAAATTAACAGTTTGTGAATAAGGTTAGGCAGTTGTGTGCTTCCCCTTGGTCAGCCAGATCTGAAATAACTTCTTTTCTTCTCTTCTCACAGAAAGATGTCACTGCTACCTTACTTTGTAGAGGCTGGATAAGCAGGGGGTGTCCTCAGCAGTGAAACCCATAGCAGAGACAAGCACAGCAATGCAATGTGCTCTCTATAAGCACAGAGAAATGACGGAAAATGTCACGGTGGTAGTGTCACCCCCAAAGAATTCTTAGTGACCCCCGCGAGGGTGATCTGAACTTCAAGGTGATAGTTACCTGTGAATGGGAGTTCTGGCCATCTAGAAATTGCCAATTATTCTTCATTAAACATGAGGCTTTTTACTTTCTCCCTGTTCATGCATTTGGTGCAGACCACGCCAAACTAGCTCCCTAGAATGGAGGCTGAGCCAGATGGGGTGCTTTGGTCCCTAGGTCCCTCTCTGCTTTTGTAAAGCAACTTCTTTACCCGCATACAGGGGAGCCACCAAGCCGAAGATGGGATTTTACCACCTTCTAACGAGGGAGCTCTCCAGGCTCAGCTTGTCCAAGAGAACTGCATTAGGCCATCATACTTCCCACGGAGTTTTAGGAGAGCCACGCCATCCTTCAGGGTCCGCTGAAAATTCACAATATAGAGCATCAGCCTCCAGCTAGGAGGCTTAGTCATGCACCAAAGGCAAGGGTATATTTTCAGAATCTTTAAGCTGGAACCTAAACACAGGGCTATGTCTGCCTTGCTGCGGTTTTGGTGCCGCCTCCCAGCTTGCAGGCTGCCTCAACGCCTCCTTCTTCCCAAAGTGCACAATTTTGTCGCAGAGCTGAGTGTCACACTAGTGGCAGATCTGATGGAGGGCAGTGTCTAACAGGGTGTGTAGGAAATGTAGCTCAGCATAAAACAAGAAGACATCTACTTCTTGACTATAACGTAGAAACTTTACATTAGTTTCTATCCACATCAATCCTTATTATTTTCACACTCTTTCAGAAACAAAAGAGGAGGGGGCATTTTCAAACTTATTTTGAAATGCCAACATTTCCCTGATACCAGAATCAGACAAGGACACCACATGAAAATTACAGGCTAATATCCATGATGAGCAGAGGCCAAAATCCTCAACAAAATATGGCTAAACTAAATTCAACAATATGTTAAACTGATCATTCACCATGACCAAGTATAATTTATTCCAGGGATACAAGGATGGTTCAACATCTACAAATCAATCAATATGATATGCTTCCTTAATAAATAAAGGATAAAAAGTATATGATCTCAATAGATGCAGGAAAAGCATTTGAAAGAATTAAGCATTCAAAAACTCTCAACAAACTGAATTCCTTGTTGACAGGTCACTTCCATGACCTTTGGCCTCAAGATCTTGTTTGAAGTTCGGAGGAATATAGATAATACTAAAATGGAAAGTAACTTAATAGCATATAGGTTTTACTAAATGTGGTTATGGAGATACAGTTACAATTACAAACAAGTTGGAGCCTAGCGATTATCCTTATCATCCTGCTTTGAGGAAATCTTGCCATTTGCTCAGCCAAATTTTATTTACTTGCAAAATTGAATGGATGCATTTATATTTGTATTTTTCACACAATTACGCTAGGCTTTTCCTCATATCAGTTACTAGAAAAATATAATCATTTTCAAATTATATAGGTCCTATGTCAGTGATTTGGGATAATAGCCACTATTTTAGTGTGTTTTAGCTGCTTCTGTTTTAAAACTGGTCTCAATTACAAGCATACAACTAAGACAATATCCTGTTGAACTTTTACTCATTTCTGAGGCAACAGTTCACCACTAAGCCCTCTTGTATAGAAGACAGAACTACTACCATTTGTACCCCTCCATTCTCCTCAAGTATCTTTTGTTAATTCACTCAATAAGTAAATCATGAATATTGTATTATAAGTATCAGTTATTTGCCTGGCTCTTAGTTAATCACTGAGGACAGAGTGACTGGGAAGATATAGTCATGGTCTTTCAGAGAAGTCTGATGTTAATTTCAATTGCAAATGTTAAGTATCCTGAAACACAAAGTCCTAAGTAAGCAATTGTCAGGAGCATCTGCCTTTGAATGTGCGTGTGTATGTTATGTGTATTTGTGCATGTGTGTGTGTTTGTGTGTGTGTGTATGCTATCCTCTACAGGGGAAGTGTTTGCTGGAAATAGAACTTAAATGGATATTTGAGGGATGAATGGAAGTTAGGTAAATATGGGAGAAAGAGATTTGTGTAAGCTGTAGCACTGCAAGCAGTAGCCGATGGTGGCCTAGTGACATAATGAAGGTGGAATAAAAGTGAATGAGAATTCACTTTTTCAATGAGTGTCAGTTATGTCCTTATAAGTTATGTCCTTTTTGAGCTTTCTGAGCAAATTACTTTTTCCATGCTTACCTTCCTTCCTATTCTGTCTCTGTACTCACAATCTTATGCTGGAAAACAGTTTGGGTCATTCAGGCAAGAGTCATGGCAAACAGACTGCTTGGTTTGATGGGGGAGAGATGTCTACTCTTCACTCAGGAGTATTGGATGAGAAACAATAAACATATTGTCCCATCAGACTCCCTTACTGCCCTATAGTATCTCTGAAAAAACCACTGCACGTAGTAGGGCAAACTATTATTATTTAAAAAATTATGTTGAAAGCCAATTTAAAAAATTATTTATTTACTTTAATTGGAGGACAGTCATTTCACAACACTGTGGTGGCCCCTGCCACACATTGACACAATAAGGACGATATTGATTTTATTTTGAATCATATTCAGTATATCATTATCCACTACAAAAGAAGATGTCCAATGCAGAATGATAAATAGATTGAGAAGTGGCAGTTATTTAAATTTTCATGATTCTGTAACTGCATTTAACATTGGTGAAATTTATCGCCTCTTATGATTATATATTTACAAAATATAAAATGCATATTTATGTAAGCATTTTATATGCATATATAAGTAATATATATGCATAATATATATGCTTTGTGTGGGCATACTTAAAATACTTTGATAATGAGCTTTACATGAGTAACAGCTTTCTATTACATTTTAATATGTATTTACATGTATATTTATAACATAATTATAAACAAAATAATATTCATTGGGAGTGTATGCTGTGCCAGACCTTGTAAATGTATTATTTCAAATAAACAGCATGGTGACTCACAATATGTAAGAACCAGTTGTGAAAACAGAAGTATAGGAATGTTACAGCAATTTGTTGAAAATTATGCCATTTGGATTAGTCTACTCAGAGTGTCATAACAAAATACCACAGTCTTGGTGGCTTAAATAAGAGACATTTATTTTTGCGTGGTTCTGGAAGCTAGAGGTCCAAGATCATTAGGCAAGTTTGATTGTTTTCTGGTGAGAGTTATCTTCCAGGCCTCTTGCAGTCTTTCTCATTGCTAAGCCCTCACAGTAGCGAGGGCTTCCCAGGTGACTCAGTGGGACAGAATCCGCATGCCAATGCAGGAGATGCAGGTTCAATCTGTGGGTCAGGGAGATCGCCTGGGGAAGGAAACAGAACCTGCAACCCACTCTAGCATTCTTGTCTGGGAAATCCCATGAACAGAGGAGCGTGGTGGGTGGCTACAGTCCATGGGATCTCAAGGAGTTTTGGAAATTACTGAGCATGCACACATGCACAGTAGGGGGGGGGTGCTCCATCTCTGGTGTTACTTTTTATAAAAATGCTATCTTAAGCAATTTAATTCTAAGGGATCAGGGCCCCACCCCAATGACCTCATTTAGTTTGTTACTTCCTTATATTCCTTAGGTCTGTCTCCAAATGCAGTCACATCGGGGGTTAGGGCTTCAATATCTGATTACTGGTGGGGAGGATACTCAATTTGGTCCATAGCACCACTAATAAGTGAGAAAGTCAGAATTTTAGCAAGTGCTTATAATACCAGTTTGTACTTTCTGAACCACTAGTTTCTGTTGCATCCCTCAAAGTAACTGCGCAAAAACTATCTACTATAGAATGTTGGGGAAATATCATAAATTATTGTTTTCTCTAAGGTAGCAGAAAAATAAAAATTATAATAAATTTTGGGAAAATATATTTAAATTAGGCACTTTCATAATGACTTTGTGACAGTTTCTTTTGATATCAAAGAAATAACATATACACACAGATTAAAAACTACTATACATTAAAATGATTATGATTAATATCTCAACATGTAATCTGTATTATTATTAAATAAGGGGGATTTTCATATGCTCAAAATAGAGACTTTATCTAAGTTGAACATTTACAGTGTCTGTGACAACAGTTTTATTTTCATAGAAAGGATTATGAATCTTTATGCAAATAAATTATGGGGTCAGAAATTCTCTAATATAACACAGATACTATTAAGGTTGAGAAAATAGAAATATCTAGAATATTTATTGTATGTTCTGATACACATGTGGATTTAAATTTAACCCAGTAAAATACACAGCTGTTGAATCAGTGGAATATTTTACTGAGTTAAAAATTATTTTGAAGCTCTATTTCCATAGTTTCCTTAAAATATAAATGAATTAAAGTGAATAAAATTTCTAAAGATATATATTTAGTTGCTCTTGTTTCACATAATTGAGAAATTATGATAAAGAAAAATATATATCTATATACTCATGAAAGTGAAAGTGTCAATCTCTCTGTCATGTCAGACTCTTTGTGACTCCATGGACTGTAAGCTCTCCAGACTCCATGGAGTCTCCAAAAATGCTGGAGTGGGTAGCTATTCCCTTACCCAGGGGTTCTTCCTGACCAAGGGAATATACCTAGGTCTCACATATTGCAGGCAGATTCTTCACCATCTGAGTCACCTCTATATCTGGAACTTTCTATGTGGTGCCGGTGGTAAAGAATTCACCTGCAATGCAGGAGATGTGGAGACATGGGTTCCGTCCCTGTGTTGGGACCATCCCCTGGAGTAGGAAATGGCAACCCACTCCAGTATTCTTGCCTGAAAAATCCCATGGACAGAGGAGTCTTGTGGTCTAAAGTTCATGGGTCACAAATAGTCGGACATGACTGAGTGCACACACACACATCTGTATTGATTTTTCCCTTTCAGTAAGCAGTTAACAGAACTTAAAACCAAAAGTAGTACAGTGTTCTTTCCAAGTGATGCAATTGTTACTGGCATATTTTGGCAGTTTCTCTTTTAAGATGTCTGTCTCCTTCTCTGATAAATTCAGTAAGCAGTAAAGCTCATCTTAGTGTTTTGAATTCTCATTTGCCTCCAACTCTACAGTAACACTCTCAAGATCTCCATAATAAATCCATGTTTCTTATGTTGCTTTTTAATACTAGTGAAGTTTCTTCCTTATCATCATTATTCTTTTCCTCTTGCTCTAAGTCTCAATTGTATCCTATTATAGTATAAGTTCCTGTATTTTAAATTTTGTCTCTGCTTTTCCAGGTCTCTTTTCTTCTATGAAATCTCCCTGCAAGAAAAATTAAGCACATTCTATAATATGTTACAGTAGAATGTACCAAGGGGAAAGAAAAACAATGAGAGAGTTATAGGTTGAAATTTTAAATAAAGTGATATGTGCAAAGCTTTCCTGAAAAAAGTGACTTTTGAGTAAAATTGTAAAGAAGGAGAAGGAATTAGTCTTAGAGGTGTGAGATAGAAGCACAGTCTAGGCAGAGGGAACAGTAGACGGGGATGCTGAGTCAGAAATATGCCTGGTTGTGTACAAGAGTCTGATCTTTTCAGCTCTTTTTTCATTTTCAAGCTTCATAAATATTCTTTCAATAAGAAGGATATAGACAGTAAGAGAAGAGATCACATAGCATGAAAAAAGCAAATATTTAAATTCTTTGACCAAATAGCTACTTTTGATACAATATTGTTTGCAGTAATAGTTCTTAACCTCTGAAAGTCCATTTACAGTATATGATTTTGAATAGTACAGTCTGATTTAATCTTTAACTTAATTGTTCAAATATCATAAAAAATGAAACTATTCACTTAGTCACAGACATCCTAGAAAAAAATGGCAGGATGAAAGAAAAGAACTTAGACTTCCTTCTATGACACAAGGTTCAGTTCAGTTCAGTTGCTCAGTCATGTGACCCCATGGACCACAGCACCCCAGGCCTCCCTGTCCATCACCAACTCCCAGAGTTTACTCAGACTCATGTCTATTGAGTCGGTGATGCCATCCAACCATCTCATCCTCTGTTATCCTCTTCTCTTCCCACCTTCAATCTTTCCCACCATCAGGGGAATCTTTTCCAAGTTCTTCACATCACGTGGCCAAAGTATTGGAATTTCAGCTTCAGCATCAGTCGTTACAGTGAATATTCAGGACTGACTTACTTTAAGATGGCCTGGTTGGATCTCCTTGCAATCCAAGGGACTCTCAAGAGTCTTCTCCAACACCACAGATCAAAAGCATCAATTCTTTGGCGCTCAGCTTTCTTTATAGTCCAACTCTCACATCCACACATGACTACTGAAAAACCATAGCTTTGACTAGATAGAACTTTCTTGGCAAAGTAATGTCTCTGCTTTTAAATATGCTGTTGAGGTTGGTAATAACTTTTCTTCCAAACAGCAAGCGACTTTTAATTTTTTGGCTGCAGTAACCATCTGCAGTGATTTTGGAGCCCTCCCAAAATAAAATCTGTCACTGTTTGCAGTGTTTCCCCATCTATTTTCCATGAAGTGATGGGACCAGATGTCATGACCTCAGTTTTCTGAATGTTGAGTTTTAAGCCAACATTTTCACTTTCATCAAGAGGCTCATTAGTTCTCCTTCACTTTCTGCCATAAGAGTGGTGACATCTGCATATCTGAGGTTATTGATATTTCTCCTGGCAATCTTGATTCCAGCTTGTGCTTCATCCAGCCCAGCGTTTCTCATGATGTGCTCTGCATATAAGTTAAATAAACAGGGTGACAATATACAGTCTTGACATACTCCTTCCCCTATTTGGAACCAGTCTGTTGTTTCATGTCTAGTTCTAATTGTTGCATCCTGATCTTCATACAGATTTCTCAAGATGCAGGTCAGGTGGTCTGATATTCAAATCTCTTTAAGAATTTTCCAGAGTTTTTTGTGGTCCATCCACACAGTAAAAGGCTTTGGCATGGTCAGTAAAGCAGAACTACATGTTTTTCTGGAACTCTCTTGTTTTTTTGATGCTCCAATGGATATTGGCAATTTGATCTCTGGTTCCTCTGCCTTTTCTATATCCAGCTTGAACATCTGAGTTCACAGTTCATGTACTATTGAAGCCTGGCTTGGAGAATTTTGAGCATTACTTTGCTAGCCTGTGAGATGAGTGCAATTGTGCAGTAGTTTGAGCATTCTTTGGCATTGCCTTTCTTTGGGATTGGAGTGAAAATTAAGCTTTTCCAGTCCTGTGTCCACTGCTGAGTTTTCCAGATTTGCTGGCGTATTGAGTGCAGCATTTTCACAGCATGATCTTTTAGACACAAAGTTAAGTAGATCATCTCCTCTGTTAGATAAAATCCTGATACCTTTAAGCAGGTAAAATTCCAAGATCAGAAAAATAATAAATTGCAAGAATCAGTATGCCATATTACAAAGTATATGATGTTTCATAACTGTGTAATATGTTCATGACATTATATGTAAGCAATGTTATAATTATATGTAAGCAATCCAAAAATTCCCTAAAGAATATTTTGAGTCTTAGACTTGTTCTTGTTATGCTATATTCCATATAGCATTAAGTAACACTGACAGACTTAGATTTGATTTCACTCTCGTTGAAATAACATTTCATGATTCTTTGAGTTCGCAATTTGTTTTATAGTACATGGTTAAAGACAAATTCATTTCCCTTCTTTCGTATATCCTAACAATATATCCATAGGTGTATTTACCAGAAAGGAGACATAATTCCATTAACTGAAAAAATATTTTAATGTAAATCATGATTTAGTATCATTGTTTAAATTGACCCCACTTTCTTTTATCTCTTTAATGTGACTGAACTGGCAACATTTATCTTATTCTAGCTCTTATCACAAGGATTATTTCATGGCATTCTTTTACTCTTGACATAATTTTTATTATACCATCACTGTTGGTTTCAATAGGAACACAATGAAATAATTTGAAAGGTGACTTTTCTAGTGTATTTTTATACTAATACCATTTTAGAAACTCCTGCCGAATAGGCTTTATAAATATCACTGTACTTAATTGTACTTATGAAAAGCTTATTACAGAGTTTATTTTTTTTTCAGTACTTGTCAGGCAAAAAACAAAAACATGGTGAGTTTCAAACCACAGTGTTCATGATTATGCTACTTATGGTTCCTTAAAACTATAATAGAAGAATTTTTAAGAACCGGACAGTTCACAATGCATTAGGATGAAAATGTGTGTCATTGGATATAAGCCATCCTCAGCTATTTGTTTCCTTTTAAAAATTTAATGTATAACATAGAAAAGTCACTGCTACACTCGTGTATTGCCTCATTTAATCCCATGTAATAATTACAAACATTAAACATTTTACAAGTATATCTAAGTAGTGTGCTTAAGGTCACAAATTTAGAAGGTCAGTCCTAGGGATTTGAACCCCAGCACTTCGACTCTAGGGATATCCCTCTCTTAAACATTATTTGATTTCAGAAAGGTACTTCCTCTATGTATCTCTCTCCTTGACTTGAGCCAGCCCCTGAGGTTGCAGTTGTATTTAGGATAGCTGTGAGTAGCAACTTGTTAGGTGCCTCTCTGGTGTCTCAGGTGGAAAAGAACCTTCCTGCAATGCAGGAGACCTGGTTTTGATCCCTGGGTTGGGAAGATCCCCTGGAGAAGAAAATGGGCCTATTATTATTAAATATGGCTATAAAACCAGAGCTACATGAAAACTGAATGAATTTAGAAATCATTGTTAGTTCAGTGCTGTGACCAACATTACAACGAGTCAGAACCACTGATTATAAAAGTACGAATAAATTTATCTTGGGTATAATAAGGATTCACAATAGAAAATTCTCTCCCATATACTTAAATTAGAGTAGTCTTTCCTCTTCAGCTTTAGGAGTAGTATTTATGATACTCTTGAAAAATGATGTTCAACATCAGATTGAAATATTAAATGACCAAATCAATTTAGAAAAATTCTAACCATATACTTTGATTTTAAAAAGTGGTTATTGATGTCTCATGAATAAATGGATATTCCATTTTTTTTTTTTTTTTTTTTTGGCCTCATCAGAGGGCATGCAGGATCTTTAGTTCCCTGACCAGAGATCCAACCCGTGTCCCCTGTAGTAGAAGGAAGTCTTAACCATTGGACTACCAGGGAAGTCCCTGGCTATTTCTATTTTAACTTTCTGAATTCATGTTGCTGTCAAAGTAGTTCTTTCAGTAAGACCCTACCACATAGAGAAAACATTGCCGTTTGTTATAACTGACATGTAACATGGCTTATGACAAAAAATATGGTATTTGGTAGTTGAATGGAGTTAGTTTGCAAATGGAGTTAGTTTGCAGGTATAGGTTTAAACGTCAAATCTGATACTTTTCTTTTTAACACAGAAGGTAATTGGCACAGTTTTCACTAACAAGGTAAAAGTGATAATTTAAAATTATAACTTGCTTAAAATAATTTCTGTTTGCATTAGAAAGTGATTTTCTGTTGTTGACTGAAAAAGATAAAAATTTCTAAACCTATAGTTTTCTTCTCCTTTGGCTAGAAATAAAGATAGGATTATAAACATGGAGACTGTGAAACCTGATTTGTGTAAAATTTTACAAATGAATGATATACCAGGAAAGTCAGAAAGATTTAGAATTGTATTCCCATTGGTTCTTGATGTTATCTCTAGAAGTCATAGATACTCATATCGAGGGAGTTTTTGGTCCACATTTTTTTTCCCAAGCACAGACAAGCACAATGGGAAAATTATATATTTGGTTTAGAAACAAAACACTTTGCAAAAAAAAAAAAAAATGAAAGAAAAAATGATAGAATCTTTTGCTTCATTAGGAGGACAGTTTCTAATAATGTGAAAGATAACTTACTTAGCAGTATTAGGATCCTTAGTGATTCAAGGGCAAAATACTCCAGCAATGAGATATTGTTTATATAATTGATTACCATCTTCTTTTCTAAAAATAGAGAAAAGATTTGAATAGATTTTATAGTTTGCTTACTTGATGAAATATTAAGAATACTTTGATATTTTATATTGATAATCATTGTCATTTTAGAGATTTATGTTTGACTAGCCTTTGATAAATTAGATAATGTTTAATTATCCAAAAGGATGAATAAAAGCAAATAATCTTCCAATAATGTGACTTGCCTTGTAAATGTCATTGGTCATTTATTTAGAAAGAATTTCTTACTATCTGCAAACTCACTTTGCCATTTCCTGATAGTAGGCAGGATTGGAGATGAAGACAGTGATATCCTTCTGTGACCTGAGTAACATGTAAAGTTCAGACATATCCAGCTGTTTGACTGGTGATTTATTACCTTCTCCCAGACAGATATGAAGTGGACAGAGATTAGATTGAGTTAATAAGATGTGTTTAGGTTCTGAGATTTCAGGAAGGGTTTTAATTACTAGTGTATTATTTTCATGGATGCCAACGTGGTCTGTGATATCAAAATACACACAATGTTTTCATATTTTCCAAAGTAACAGAGTGGTTCGTTAAAAATTGTTCAGATCATGTTATTGCTCTTTTCAAAACTTTCCCAGTTCATACACAGTCAATTTCATACATACACAAGTCAAATGCTTTGCAAAGGTCTCCCAACTTCCTTTGACACCCAGTCTGCATTATGTCTGAGTTTGTCTCTTAATACCTCTCCTCCTCCTTCACTCAGCTCCATCTGTGACGGCCTCATCACTGGCTTTTGGATGAACCAGCCTTGTTTCTGCCTGAAGGTCTTTGCTTGCTCTTCCTTTGGTGTGGATTGTGCTTCTGTCTCACACCACTAAGGTTAATCTGCCTCTTGCTATAGAATTTTACACAAAAGCTACTTTCCCAGTGAGGTCTTCTGTATACGACCCTATTTAAAATTTCAACTCCATATTCCTCTTCTCTCATTTTTTCTCCTTAATATATTAAATATTTATGCATCACTATATCATACTATATAATGTGTGTATATATATCTCTATTTTTGTCTGTCTCCCAGAGGTAGGCTTCTTCTGGCAAGAATAGGGGACTTGTTTGTTCACTTTTGTATATTCTCTTCCTGGCACATTGTAGAGATGTTCAGTTAATAACTTATATGAAATTATTTATATAAATAATTGATTCAGTGAAATAAAATAACTTTATGTGAAATAATTTATATACAATTATAGTGTCATTAGTCTTCTGTTGTTATTAATATAATACCATTAGTATGATTAGCTGATACATTAGCAAAAAAGTTTACCAAGAATTAGTTTATATAAAACCAATAATTTTAACTGATACTTTACTTAACTGGTTATCTTGTTTTAAAAAATGCCCATTTTATGTTTCAGAATCAGATTTCTCACATAGATCTAGCCTACAGTAATGTCAGCCTTAATATTATCTTATTAGTTACTTGTATGATAGTGTTAAGATGAATTTATTACATTTATTTAAATATTTCAGCATAAAAACATATCCTTAGTGCATAGTATGTGTGTGGTATGTAGAAAGTCCTCTATGTATTTATTG
This sequence comes from Muntiacus reevesi, assembly GCF_963930625.1. Lineage (NCBI taxonomy): Eukaryota > Metazoa > Chordata > Mammalia > Artiodactyla > Cervidae > Muntiacus > Muntiacus reevesi. The sequence goes on from NC_089251.1 coordinate 136,083,151, forward strand.
AATCAATGAATGAATGAATGCAGAAATAAGAAATAATTATTTTTGATAAACCAAAGAAAATTAATATCACTGATAAAAGCACTACCATTTTTTCAGTAAAATTAAATGCTCATGTAAATGAAGAGAGGTAGAATTAAGTATTTATTAGATGAGTTTAACAAATTTCAAATGCAATTTATAGTACAATTCTAGCTATATAGCCAAATTAGTATTCTTTTGACAAACATTTCTTGAATGCTTTTATCACTATCTAGAAAATAGAATGAATAGGTTGTCTTTCCCTTATGATCTTTCTTTTCTCCATCTTCCACATGCTTTCTCTCTGATTCACACATGGAAAGACACATATGCAAATATACCCACACATAAATGCCAACAAAACAAAAGATAATAAGGATATATGATCTTTAACATACGGTACATATGACAGTTTCACAAAAGAGCCAAACCCTCAGACAATTCCTTTCTGGACAGCAAGCCAAAATATCAGGAGATAATGTAGGCTGGTCTGGCTAGTGTTAGAGAGGATAAAATGATTAATGTGTAATAAAAATCATTCCCTTTAGATGAATTTTAAAATAATAGAATGTGCTTTGGAAACTCTGATTTACATTTTTTAAGGAAATCCTTTGGCATAATTATCTTCTGAATGAAGCAATATTGCTGTAAAAATATTAGAAATAAAAATCTAATTTTAGCCAATTAAAAGTTCTACATGTTTCTCATCATTTCTGAAAATATTTATCAAGTAAATCAATAGTCAAAAAAATCCAACCTGGATACACCTTATTACAATCCAGAATGCTATGCAGAGAAGCACAGACTCCACTTAACAGGTTCATTCAGCCCAAGCTGTGTTAGAATTAGGGCTAAAATAAACACTTCCCAAATATATTAAAATATTCTAATATATTTAGAGCAGACTTCATGTGAAGAGGAAAACAGCATGCTCCACTGATTTTTATGTGTTTTTAAAGGTAATTTAACATAGTTATGGTTGCATGCTAATATGTTCATAGGAAAGAAGGAAGATAATCAACAAATATGGGGTAATTAAACATCAGGGGAAGTTATAAAAGAAGGAAAACTTGGATAATTAAATTTTAAATGAACTTCCTCAGTATCCAATTGATGAATTTTGAGAAAAGAGAAATGAAATGTGTTTGCATCTGAATTTTTTTTCATTTTCTTTCTGGCTTGATTTCAAAGGAGTTGATGGTTTTGCAAATAATCCTGGAAACACTGACAAGTGCTACTTTCCAACTAAAAACAGATACTACCCTCTTGACTGATTGATTCCTTGGGCTAGGTTTATAAAATCACCCTGGAACAGACCATATTTAACACTTTCTAATTATAGGTTTGTTGAATGCTTATTAATTAGTCATTTGATACTAGTTAGCACCCCTCAATTGCTCAAATGAAAATATTTCTTTTTGGATCTTTCTACAGAGGAAATGCACTACTCCATTTTTGGAAGAGCATTCCAAAATTAATTTTTAAAATTAATCAGTAATTCAAAATCAATTTTGAATTTGAGTTGCTTCTAACTTCAACAAACACCTTTGACTGACAAGTATTGCAAAGTTGCTAGTCAGTGGTCTGATTAGCACTGTTATTATATGTATTAGACAAAATACATTTGAACCAGAGTATTCCAAACTCTTTAGTCTAAACCTCACAGTAATTTTACAATGTATATACTACTACAGACTTTAATGCAACTTTCATATTAAGTAGCACTGAAACTGTCACACTCTAAACAAAAATAACCAATAGTTTTAATAGTTTTTCCATTTAACTTTCTGAAAAACATTTCAGAAACTTTCATCTAAAAACTTTCAGATGAATAAGATTAAACATTTTTCTAAACATTTATTTAGAATCAAATACCTAGGGGAGACTTTAGCAGTTTAAATGTATGACTTTTCCTATTTTTCTACATATTCCTTTTCCCTTATGTCCATTAGTGTGATTGGTTAATCTGCCACTGAGTGTGTCTGTACAGGTGAATCTACCCAGTGAAATTAAATAGATCTTTTTGATTTTATGTAAAATGGAAGCCTTTCTTCCACTTTGTTAAACTGGGACCATCACCAGTCCTGAGGTGAAATTAATGTTTTATCATCGTTAGCTGCCATGGCCTTTTGAAGAATTTTAAAAAAGGAAAGTCCAGATAATTGAGCATATCTAGTAAATTCTTTGTTTTGTTAAAAATTCTTGAGTTTCAGTCATCTACTACTTTTATATGATTGCACATAGTTTAACTACATGAATTTCTGTTTGAGTCTGTCTTAATGTCAATAATATCTTATTTCACAAAATGTGATATATGGATACAATGTAATATTATTGTCTTGAAAAGGAATCACATTCTGACACATGCTTCAGACAGATGAATCTTGAAGACATTATGCTATGTGAAATAAAGCTGTCACAAAATGACAAATATTGTATGATTTACTTATATGAGATACCTATAACAGTCAAATTCATAGAGACAGAAATATTGAATTGGCCAAAATAAATGTTTGTTCAAGATTTTCTATATCTTATGGAAAACCCAAATGAACTTTTTGGCTAGCCCATTTTATGGTAACTGCCAGAGACCAAGGCAGGGAAGAGGCTTCCTTGGTGGCTTAGATGGTAAAGAATCTGCCTGCAATGCAGGAGATTCAGGTTCAATCTGTGGGTCAGAAAGATTCCCTGGAGAAAGGAATGACTACCCACTGCAATCTTCTTGCCTGGAGAATTCCATGGACAGAAGAGCCTGGCAGGCTACAGTTCCTGGATTTGCAAAGAGTCAGACAGGACTAAGCAACTAAGACGCAATGTCAGCTTAGGAAGGTAAAAAGTTTCTGGAGATGGATGGTGGCGATGATTTCAGAACAATGAAAATGTACTTAATTCCCCTGAATTGTACACCAAAATAAATAAATAAATAAATAAAGTTAAAATGATCAGTTTTACGTTATGTTTTGCTACAGTAAAATATCTTAACTATTAAAAGAAGCAGACCGCTTTCCAAAAGGTAATAGTTACTACCTTCAGTCAAGGTCAGTAGTGGAATGAGAATTTTTCCATTTAATAAGGAATTTTTTCAATGAATTAAGCATTCTTATATGATAATTCCTTCTATAAATTATGATGTATTATTATGATCTGGATCTATTTGCTCAACTATTCACAAGACTCCACTTATCAAATGTCGTAACCATTAAGCAACTTTATAGTTTGAATGCAGAAGGCACCTGTCTTAAATAGGTGAAAATAAAAATTAAATACCTTATCCATCAACTTTCTATTTTCTCACTTTTAAAATGTGGTTTTTATGAGTGAGATATGGGTAATGTTAAGTATCCATTTGTTTTTTATTTTTATTTTATAAATAAATTTTCATGAAAACAATTAGGAGTTTATGGATTATGCTTATATAAAAACCATGCTTTAGAAAATTTCTGTTATCTACTATAATTGCTTCTTATTTTTGCTAAATTAGGAAGCCCAAAATTATTTGCGTATTCAATGAGAACCACAAATATCTTTTGAAAGCTCTATGTGTTAATATTTAATTAATTTAATATTGATAATATCCTTATTTAAAAATTTATTTAAAAAAAGTAGAACTTTGACTATCTGACTTACTATATGGTTAAATATTAATGGGCTTCCCTGGTGGCTCAGATGGTAAAGAATCTGCCTGTAATGCAGGAGACCTGGGTTCAATCCCTGGATCAGAATGATCCCTTGGAGAAGGGAGTGGCTACCCACTTCAGAATTCTTGCCTGGAGAATTCCATAGACAGAGGGTCCTGGTGGGCTATAGTCCATGGGATCTCAAAGAGTCAGACACAACTGAGTGACTAACACTATTAATATCAGGATAATAAGTAATATTTTTCAAACCTTGTTATCTGAATCTGAAGATATTTCTTTATTTGCTTTTCTTAGAATGTGGTATCTTTGGAGTTGTCAGCTGTCCAAGACAACTTACAAATGATAACTCTTGCTATGCAAAAATACTTTAAAACACTGGCAAGCTGGTATTTTAAGGAAAGGTAAAAAACAAAGTCGTACTACCAAATTGGTAATTTATTCTGGCAAGTGACCACTCTAGTAATACCTACAATGAAATAATATTTGCTATAGTTAATGTTAAACTTTATGCCATAACTTTTATATACTATATAAAAGCTTAAAAATTTTATTCGAATTTTACTGCAATGTAACATGCTGCAATATTTAAGCTTTTCAAAATAATATGTGGGCAAACTCTCGACTTCATTCATACACTAAATTTTTAATACACTTTCATTTTAGTACATCACAATAAATATGGCTCCTGTAGGTGAAAAACAAGTTTTTTAATATTAATAATTGAGTCTTTATCCCCTGAAACCCTAAACATTTTCTTTTCCATATAGCTAAATAAATGAAAGTATACCATTTTGATATTCTTTTTGAGAAGTGTCACTTTTAAAATCTGACTATGAAGGCTTAAAAGCCTTCAGATATGCCAGCAAGAATATAAGTTAGATTATTTTTCTTTAATTATTATATTAATTTTGAAAAGAGCTGTCTCAGAAGATCATCATTTTAATTTCCCAGTCGCATGTAACAATTATATCTGTGCAATTATGACTTAAACAATGAACATTCTGAATAGGTTAATGTATTATTAAGCAACAGCTAACAGGTTGTATGATCCTAATGAGCAAGCCTGGTTGTATTGTCAGCACATATTTAACACAAATGGTATATTGTTACATTAGGGAAATAGTGATGTGTGACACAGTATTGTCTCTGGAACAGAGGAGCCTAGTTTAATGCTCCAGTAATTTAAAGGACAGAAAATTGTTTTTTGGCTTTTGTATTCATTAAAGATAAATCCTGGGCTGTCTGTGGGCCAAAATAAAACTGAATTTTTTGAAAGGAAACAAAATGTGCATATATAAGTTACTTCTCTTCACCTCTCCCCTAAAATTATTTCTCCTTCCTAACACCTATGTTTCACAATTTAACTTTGTCCTTTTCTGTTCATCTTGTGGATTTGTGCTGATAAATCTTCAACATTTTTTTTAGTTTTTGTTACTTTTCATGACTATAAAATGTTAATAACATATTTATATTTTATTAGCATTTATGCTGCAAATGCAGGAGACATCTTAAATTCTAATTTAATGCACCTTTAAAGTCCTTTTTATTAGCCTGTTAATTCCCAGCCACACTGTTTTATTGAATTGTGCATTAGTGCCGTAGTCAAAACAATGGTATGGATCTCAAATTATAAGGAAAAAACTATCTCTAGTAGTTGGATAAACTACACACTCACCAGTCGTGAAAGTCTACTATAAACATTATGGCTTCCTTGAAGTTGTAACAGTAATCACATAGCTTTTATTTGATATTATAGATCAAGAATTACTCATATATGTATACATAAATAAGATAGTTAAATGTAAGGCAGTTATTAGTAATTAAAATTATTAAACTCTGTTTTAAATATGGATTTTATTGTATCATTTCAGAAATATATCTGCCTAGAAATTTAGATTTATATTATGTAATAACACTACTTCCTTAAGAACTACAATCGTGTTCTAAGAGTTCTAATATATTTCACATGAATGATAACTTTTGTATTTAGCCTAACGTAATAAGGAAATGTGTATTTATTATGCTCAAAGGCCAACCTGATTTTAGTATTTCTCCAAAACAGAGCACATGAGCCATTTTCTGCCTTTTTATTAGTATCCAGTGTATGAACTGGCAGATGTCAAGTGGGAGAAGACGGGGGAAACAGTCCACCTCTAATTAAATACTGAACATCTCCCCCACCATTTTTATTTGCATTTCCTCAAATGGAAAAGCAGATGGCACCACTTGAGTCTATATAGTGACAACCACCTTTTAAAATTTCTGCTGAGATGGAAAAATGGGGACAATGCCAATTCAGACATTACAACTCATTCTCATAATGGACAAGATGGCAAATTAGTTGGGAGGGAGTTAAAGCACCCTGGAGGTACAGATATAAGCCAGCTTCATTGCCACTGCACCAGTCCAGCCATATCAAAACCCCGGGAGAAAAACATGTGGGTCTTGCTTTATTTTGTACATAGCAGGAGCTGGCAGTAAAGTTACACATAAAATAGATTTCCAACATTTTCCCTGCCGTTAATTGTAATTTTTCAAGGTTTCCTCTGTGACAGAGTTTACAAAAGGGAGCTTTAGTAAAACTATCATTAGTTTCATGGATCAATATGATTTAGGGAATATAAAACAACTTTAGTTGTTTAAAAATAGAAAGTATCAGAGGGTGTCCCCCTGCTCCCCATGGATATCAAATAATGGTATTGATCGGTCTACAGTGTAACTGTGAAAAGTGTTCAGATTCAGGTGCACTAGCTGGGAATACAAATAAAGCCACTCTACCAAGGATGGTACTGTATGGTTCCTGAGAGCCCTCCGCAGTATCCCACTGTGAATCCTTCTCTAAAAGATGTGGCCTCTGTCTATCATAAGACCATGAAGATGAGAAAAGGCTTAAAACCAGAGGTATTATTGTTCTGGGTTTTTTCCCCCTATTAATTCTCTTTTCCCATATTTCTCACCATTTGTCCAATGGCTTTTTTTAACTAGTTCTGAAAAAAGGTAATGTTAAATTGCAAAAATGTTATGTGGAAAGCCATGTAAAATAAATATAGACTGAAATATAATCTCCACATAAATGTGATGGTAGTGTGATTACAATACTTAGAAGAAAGAAAATTGAAAAACTAAATAGTTGTGAAATCAAGGAATTTTTGCCCTCAATGCACAAATTGATTAATGGATTAACAAAGTTCTATTGCAATTCAGAACAATGCCTCACACAGCTAGTCTATCTTGATTTTAAAGACTGAATATTAGACTAAGAGTTATGATAAGAGGGAAATAAAAAAAGAATACAAATAACTATAAAAAAGATTGTGAAATTTTCTGTTTTTCAATGTGCTTAATATATTTATGTATTTTTAATAATATTTAAAGGAACTCATTTGCAATACAGAAAAGTATGATGATTCCTTAACCAGTGGTTCTCAATGGATAAAGCATCATCTAGGGAAATAGTTGAAAATACAAGTTACTGAGCTGACCTACAAAATCAGAAAATGAGGGATAAGACTCAGCAATCTGTATTGTAATGTTTTCTACATGCTTCTTATGTATTTTAAAGTTTGAGAATCACTTCATTAGCCCTTTTTTCCCCCACTGAAGCTATATTCACAAGTGAATTGTATACTTACTAGTAAATTTTAGTTTTACAGGGATATATTTTAATTTTTAAAAATGTTCTTACTCCTGTATGGATTGGTATTCTGATCCTTAAGGAAGAGCAGTGTAATTTGATGAAACTTGCCAAATAAACCTAGTTCAGATGTGTTTGGATATTTTATATATTACTGAGCCTACATAAAATTTTTAATGTAATTCTTAAAATGTGTATAGAATGAATGAAACCAGGTTTGGTTTCTAAATTTCTAAAACTTTGTTTTACTGTGAAATAGATTATGTTTGATAAAAATATGATACACTTTAATTATCCAAAATATTTTTTATTTAAGATATAAGTTTGTACTGTTAGGATATGAGATTGGTTAAGTGAGTTTCTTTTCACAGGTTGGTTAACATTGACTTTATGGGCTCCAATGTACATTGCAAAGGAACAGATGGTTGTGTAAATAATCTTCAAAATCTAACTTGACTTAAATACCTTTAAGTACCATAGGCCCCAGGTTTTTAAAAGGTATAACCTATCCAAGTAAGTTATAGCATTTAAATGAATAACCAGTGAAATTTGTGGCTCTGTATAATAATCACATATTTGAAATTTAAAAATCTTTCTAGTTCAATAATAAGACTTTTTAGAATACATAGTTATCAATGGCTGAAAAAGAATAGCATTCAAGAATTTCCACTTAGAAAGTAGTTATTTCTACAAATATTTTGTTAGGTTGTGTCTGTTTAGACTACCACCAAAATAGAATGCTTTCAAAGATATATGAAAGCAATATGATGAATATTATAACTAAAATAGTTTTACTAGCAATAAAAATGATCTGACAATATAATTGGTTTACATCTTTTGGTTTTGATCAAGATGTTTTTAACTTGTCAATGTCAAATTTTAAAGTGTTAGCAGGTATAGTATGTGAGTTAGGAATTGTACTTGATCTAATCCTTTAAGGATACAGTAAACAAATTGATTTGAACATTTGCATTTTAATGGAAAATACTTGGATATTCAGGGTAAAAGATTTACAATGAGAGAAGAAACTGGTTTCTGCAAAATAAGTTACAGTAGGAACACTTATTTTTTCTTAATATTCTGTAGTGTATATCATGTGCCTGTAATGTATTTAGTGTACTATCCTAGGGACTTAATGGATTATAAACTTGTTTATAAATTGGGATATTGAAGATTCTTATTACTGACTCTGATATGCCACTCTTGATAAATAAACTTGCAAGTATATATCAAGAATGGAAAAAATAATGATAATAACTTGAAATATGCAGGGGGTTTGGAGACTTTTACAATTTTTATTTGTGATAATGAAATAAAGAGGTTGACAGGACTCTTAAAATAAAATGAGACTAGGGGTAGTTAAGGGTGGAAAGGATAAGCCGAAGACATGACAGGAGTAGAGATCTGGATATTGGCGAATAAAAGAGAACAATCATTTACTCAACTGATTCTAGGAATGGTGAATTTAGAAGTCACTAATAAGTTCAAATAATAAAATAATCATTTTAAAGGGGGGAGGGAAAATAAAATAATTAGAATAGTCCCACAGTATCATGAATTATATAACATATATGGAAAATAATCTGTTTATGTACCTTCAGCTCTCACTTAATACTTAACATGCATTTAATAGGTACCCACCCATATGTCAAGAATAGTGAAGGTATTGAATCTCCTCATCTAGCTTATGTTTTAACAGCAAAGACAATGGATACATTGCAAATATGAATGTATGGAAGACTATCAAATAATATTCACCTAGTTAGAGCAGTCAGGAAGGGTGATTACCCAGAAGAACCATACTTGAGCTGATATCTGAAGGATCTAAGAAAAACAAAACAGAACAAAACAAAACTCTTGTTCTAGGTGAAAAGAAACAGCTAGATGAAATGGGATTCAAATCTTTTCAACAAGGGAAAAAGTGGCATTAAACTAAAGAGGCGGGCAGAAAGTAAACTGTCTTTGTAATAAAGGTTCACTAAACAATGAGAAGTATTTGGAGAAGTTTGTATAGGAGAGTAACAGCACTAGCTTTCCAAGTTATAGAAAGTATTTTGGCTGCAAAGAGATCAAACTGGAGGAAAAATGGTATAGGGCGAAATAGATCATTTAGGAGTCTGTATAGTGCAAGCTAATGCACTAGTTTACAGTTGAAATAGTGATGAGGAGGGGAGGAGAGGGAGAAAGAGAGAGAGACAGAGACAAAGAGAACTGAGAGATATTTGCAAGCAAGAATTGCCAGGATTGCAGTTTGACATGATGCATGGCTATTCATCTCTGACCTGATAAACTGTGTTGCCTGTGGCTCCATTCATCGAGATAGGAATGTCTAGAGCTGCGTGTGTGTGTGTGTGTGTGTGTGTGTGGTAGGGGGTGCTGGGGGATTGTCAATTCAGCCTCGAAGATTTTTCTTTCTAGCATCTGTGAGATATCGCAAGGGTATATCACTAAAGAATATTATAAGATTGAAATTAGATGTCTTATTTCGCAAAGTTGTTGACTGTCAATATGCTAAAATTAGACTTTAATGAGTGGGAACATATTGCCATGTATCAGAAAATTAGGAGCTCTCAGTCACATTATTTGTATTTCATAATGTCACTTCTAATATTTCACCATGAAGATCACTCATGCCTCTGAGAATAATTTGTATCTGCCTTTGCATTATTATTTGTTCTACAACACTGGCTACAGCCCTGAAAGAAACTCATGATATTATCTCAAGTTGGACTCACTTAAAAGCCTCTTCTCCGGAATTGCATGCTATTAATTCAACAAAATAGTAACAGATTGAGAATTACAATTACAGATTGAGAACATAATTTTAAAATTGTGTTTTAAAAAATTTTTTTTAACAGTTTAAGACTGATATTCAAGTTTTCTGATTTATTTTGGTATTTTTGAACATGAGGTGCTTCAATGATTCCATATTGTGGGATTATTTGTTAACAATACAAAAAAATAATATTTTTTCTGGTTGAAATCTTTAATTTGAGAAATCACAATCCCCCTGCTGGTAATTGTATTTCCGTAGTTTAAATGATGGTTTCTATATGATCATAATGATCAAATGTTTTATACAGTTTTAAAGCATAGAGCAATCATGATTCTGCAACCTGGAGGTTGGCAGTGCCTGGTCTAGATGGTGTAATTTTAAACAATGTTCCTCTGCTTCCCTTGTAAACATTTGGGTCAAGTGCACTCCACGTATTTTATGGTCTTAAGGGTTCAGGCTCTGGGTAATATTTAAAATCTGATCTTAGAATAATTCAAGTCTTAAAATTGCATGTTTAAATCTTATTTTAAGAGAGAAATGCTATTTAAAAAAACGATAGACAAATCTAAAACTCTTTTTCATTGTTTTCACAAGATGTGGAAAGGAACAAAGGCAAAGACAAGTCTGGAAAATTCTTATTTCTCACAAGAACCACTAACATGTAAAGAAGTATCAAGTGTGTTGACATGTGTACTTTAGTTGCATATCTCTATTGTTCAGCATTGTTCTTTTGAATATGTGTTGATTTAGAAAAAGATGCACCAAATATCTCCTTGGATTTACTCATACATTTTTGTTGACTTATTATTCTTTGACTTTTCAGTTTACTTTGCCTAAAGAAAGAGCAGAGGAAAAGGAAATTTACTGAAGACCATTAGGAAAAGGAATATAGTTAGTCTCTTGCTCCAGGGTGAGAAGGTTGAGTAAAATTTGATTAAAATCAGGTCAGGAACTATTTAGTGAGCTTAAGGAAGAATCTGATTTATAGGTTGTCTCTTCATACCCTCCACTTGTTTAAGTATTTTAATTGTCTTTGCCAGTGAAATAAATAAAAATAGATGAGCTAAGTCAGATAAATACATATGCAGTTTGACTGAAGGATATCTTACTGAGTTAGATGAAGTAGCTAACACTCTTGACTAACTAAATCAGGCAGAATGGTTAAACCAGTTTGTAGGCATACACATCATTAATGAGAGCAGCCAAGAGCTAGGATTGCTTAACAAAGATGGCACAAGGGAGTTAGCCATATGTTTGAAATGATTTAAGTGAAGATTACCAGAAGCAGAAATGGACTAAATGACCTCTGGAGGCACTTTTCCAGTCCTATTTTTCTCATTTAATCTAATTTTAATTTTTAAATCTATATGAAGGATACAAACGTATTTTATTTCAAAATGCCTTGGGTTTTGTTTAGGTGATAGACAATTAAAAGGAAAGAATTTCTTGGAAACACTTGAATTCAGTGCTAACATAGCTGTTTTGATCAACACCAATTACTTTAAGTTGTAGGATAATTAACTTTACTGTTTAAAACATTCATTAGACAACTGCCTAAGAAAGTTTTATGTATATATTTGCATTTTTAGAACAATGAAACACATTTATAAAATATTGAAATATGTACTTTATATGCACAAAGAGAAATAAAACTCTCCCAAAATATGCTTATAATTTGTAAGCTAAACTTCTTTCTTCCCCTCTCTGTCCTCAGCACTTACTCTAAGGCTGAGAAAAAAAGTTTACCTGATTTTCATTTTCAATTTTATCCCCTTTTAGCCAGATTTCTCTTTGGTTCTGTTACTGCTTGTTTTTCCTCCATCCACTCAGGAGTAAGATTAGTCCTGTTTCCCCAGCAATTTAAACTGAATGCTATTTAAGGTCTCTTCTTCCAAAATATTCCACCTTTATGACCATGACCATTATGAATTATTCTGAGCTGATTGTCACTCTAGGAGAGACCTGAAGTACTTATGTTTTAAAAGATTAAAAAAAATATATCTTTGGAAGGTATTTATATTTTAAAGAAACATGATTTCCAAATAGCCAAAAAATTGAAAACCTCAGTTAAAATCATAGCCTTCAAGTGACTTCAAGTGGGTGAGGCTCTTTTCTGTCTGAGTCCTACAGAACACTTTCTCAGAGAATGAGTAACTGAGATCCGACGCATGTGGGTATTCATATATGTACATGTATGTGTGTGAACAAAGACTGTACCATGGGTGGAGGTTGTACTGGATTGGTCCTTGTAAATCCTCATGTGTGAATCGAGGAGACTAAATGGTAAAAAAAAAAATTTTTTTGCTGTGAACTTAATCTAAGAAAGGAAAATGAAATTGATTAGTGAGCCTACTAGTGAATGAAGCAAAATTAATTTGGAGACATTTACAAAAATATTCTGGATTTTCAATATCACTTTTAAAATTGCAATGCTACTTTCAAAACTATCTGGAATTGTAAGGCAAAATTCATTGCATGGGGAATTCCCTGAAGGCCCAGTGGTTAGGACTCATTAGTTTCACTGTGGGGGCCCTGGTTCATTCCCTTGTTGGGAACTAAGATCCCGCAAGCCACGTGAGATGGCCAGGAAAAAAAATAAAATAAAAAGCTGCAGTGGGATTGGGTGATTGCTAAGACAGATAAAAACAAACAAACAAAAGCACCTGATTCCTTTGTACTCAAGCTATTAAGCTGTTACTGATCATTTGTCAGGTGCTCCAAATTCTGATAGAATAGACATTGTTTGTGCTTGACAGTGACAGGGAGGTGTTGAAGAATAATGAATTTAGAAGGATATATAAGGCATAACCCTTGCCTACTGGAATTCACACTTTGTTAGTGAAATGATACTAATATATCTAAACAAAATCTAATGAATTCAAAACCTTATATACATAACTATTATAATGTGTGATATAGCTCTGAGTGTCTGGAGTTAGAGGTGCAAAAGTGGTAATTAGTGATGGTTGAAATAGTCAAGAAAATAAGATCTTCAACTGGGCCTTTGAAAGTGGTGAAGTTAAAATATGATAGGGAAAAGATGACCAGGCCATTTCAGGAAAGGATCAGAGTTAAACAAAGTTCTGGAAATGAGAATCAGCCCCAGGCAATAGCAGAGTACACCAAGAACCATGCTCCGTGATCCATTTCCTACTCCGTGACGCATAAAATGTTTTATTTCATTTTAAAATGTTCAGTCCACTAATGACCTAAGGCAGGAGAAAAGCAGTTATCAAAATTGCTAGTGATGTGTATGGTCACTTCATAAATATGATTTAATGATTTTGAAAACAGACAGAATAGAAACAGCATGCTGAAAGCAATAATAAGGCACTTTTCAAATGTGTCAGGTTCTTAAATCATAAATCCAAAATGAAATAAAATGGACTTTTCTCTGATGGTTAATCTGTAAAAATATCTTTGGAAAAATACAGGTATAGCCTATTTTCTGACCAGTAATAGTAAAATTATGCTTAAATGAATTTTATGATCACTTGGCTTTGGAGATTCTCCTATTGAATTAATTTCAATTTCTTTGTCCTGAAAGAATGCTTTTTTATTCTTATATAATGAAAGTTTAAAATCTGGTATAGTCTACTTTTTTAAACTAACTAAAAATCTAGCAAAACTTGTTTTCCATTTTTCAATGTATTTCATGTATTTCAATGTATTTGCATAAAAATTTAAGGGTATATTAAACATGATAGCAATTAAATTCCTTAAAAAACTTACAATAATCTTTGTTTGTAGAGTGAATTTCAAATCCAGTGTTTTTTATGTTACCTAATTTGGTTATAGAGGAGAAGGGGATGCCAGAGGATGAGATGGTTGGATGGCATCATCGACTCGATGGACATGGGTTTGGGTGGACTCTGGGAGTTGGTGATGGACAAGGAGGCCTGGCGTGCTGTGATTCATGGGGTCACAAAGAGTCAGACATGACTGAGCAACTGAACTGAACTAAACATCTTAAATTTCATAACCAAACTAGTTTTTGCTATACATATATATATATATACATCTTCAATAATATTGTTGAGCCAATAACTCTGATGTTACCTACTAATTTAAAGTTACATAGCAAGTTATCAAGACTATTATTAATTCAGTCCACTCTTTCTAATATGCAATATTTGCATTGTCATAATCCTACTGCAGTTTAAAGTGTATGACAGTGAAATTGTAATCCTTTACCTTTCATATCTTGCATATGTTATGTACTTATAGGAAGAAACAAAACAAAAATGTTAAAAACCAAATAGTTTGCTTATTTTTTCTTATTACAATCTGGGGTGTCTATGCTATAGCAGAACTTCAGGGTTTCTTTACCACCTTCCATACTACCAATCAGTTCAGGTCAGTCACTCAGCCATGCCCGACTCTTTGCGACCCAATGCAATGAAGCATGCCAGGCTTCCCTGTCCATCACCAACTCCCAGAGCCTCCTCGAACTCATCTCCATCACATCGGTGATGGCATCCTACTATCTAATCCTCTGTCACCCCCTTTTCCTCCCGCCTTCAGTCTTGCCCAGCATCAGGGTCTTTTTCACTGAGTCAGTTCTTCGCACCAGTTGACTAAAGTATTGGAGTTTCATCTTCAGCATCAGTTGTTCCAATGAATATCAGGACTGATTTCCTTTTGGATGGATTGGTTGGATCTCCTTTCAGTCCAAGGGGCTCTCAAGAGTTTTCTTCAATACCATAGTTCAAAAGCATTAATTTTTCAGTGCTCAGCTTTCTTTATAGTCCAACTCCCACATCCATACATGACTACTGGAAAAACCATATCTTTGACTAGATGGACCTTTGTTGGCAAAGTAATGTCTCTGTTTTTTAATTTGCTGTCTAGACTGATCATAGCTTTTCTTCTAAGGAGCAAGTGTATTTTAATTTCATGGCTGCAGTCACCATCTGTAGTGATCTTGGAGCCCAGAAAAATAGTCTCTCACTGTTTCCATTGTTTCCCCATCTATTTGCCATGAAGTGATGGGACTAGATGCCATGATCTTAGTTTTCTGAATGTTGAGTTTGAAGCCAACTTTTTCACTCTCCTCTTTCACATCATCAAGAGGTTCT
The DNA here is from genome assembly GCF_963930625.1 of Muntiacus reevesi. Classification (NCBI taxonomy): domain Eukaryota; kingdom Metazoa; phylum Chordata; class Mammalia; order Artiodactyla; family Cervidae; genus Muntiacus; species Muntiacus reevesi. The sequence goes on from NC_089251.1 coordinate 136,098,295, forward strand.
TTAGTTCTTCTTCACTATTTGCCATACGGGTGGTGTCATCTGCATATCTGAAGTTATTGATATTTCTCCCGGCAATCTTGATTCCAGCTTGTGCTTCTTCCAGCCCAGCGTTTCTCATGATGTACTCTGCATATAAGTTAAATAAGCAGGGTGACAATATACAGCATTGGTGTACTCCTTTCCTGACTTGGAACCAGTCTGTTGTTCCATGCCCAGTTCTAACTGTTGCTTCTTGACCTGCATACAGATTTCTCAGGAGGCAGGTAAGGTGGTCTGGTATTCCCATCTCTTTAAGAATTTCCCACAGTTTGTTGTGATCCACACAGTCAAAGGCTTTGACTATACTATATTGTATACTATACTATACTATATATACTATACTATAACCTATACCATAGCATTTCTAAAAGGCATATAATGTGTACAGGTTTTTATTATAAAACAATTTAAATCAAACCTAAAATATCATCTTAACATATATCTAATAAATTATTTGAACTCCAGGGGATGACAGAGGATGAGATGGTTGGATGGCATCACCAACTCAATGGTTATGAGGTTGAGTAATCTCTGGGAGTTGGTGCTGGACAGGGGAGCCTGGTATGCTGCAGTGCTCCAGTGAACTGAAGAAATTCTAATTGAAATTGTTTTTCACTTTAGGTTTTGTCTATATCATTTTGAACAAATGTCTAAGTTGTGCGGTCAAGGCTTTAAATAATGATCACCAGTGTTAACAAAGGTTTCACCACTTAATTATTTACTAGGTAGTAACATTTATTTTTGAAGTCAATAAGAAATAAACAAACACAGCAGAACTTTTCCCTCAACAAAGATTATGTATAGTCTATTCAAAATAAGAACAAAAATGGCCATTTTACACAGAGATATACACAGAGGTGGGCTTATAAGAGGTTCTCCAAAATCAAACCAAAGCCAACAAACCTGGTTTCTATCACATACTGCTTTCCAACGGGTAAACACTTTTATCCAAGATCCATTTTAAGCTACCACCCTAATGTCATTTAAGGTGGAGTTAGGGAGAGAAACTCAAAACCTGTGCAAACGCATTCTTGCAAACCACATAAGAAATATGCTCAACCTCACTAATACAAAATACAAATTGAAACAGTAGTAGAAAGAGGCAATTTTCATCTATAATCCTGACAAAGATGAGTGTACATGCTCTTTGTTGCAGCATTTAAAACTCTATGTGTTTTATCCAAAGAAAATAATAGGACAAATTCAAAAAGTGTGAATACTAGCATGCTTATTATAGCATTATTCATAATAGTGCAGAACTGGATATAAACTTTTATAAATTGCTGCTGTTGTTCAGTTGCTAAGTCATGTCTGACTGTTGGCGATCCCATGGACTGTAGCACACCAGATTCCTCTGTCCTCCATTATGTCCCAGAGTTTGCTCAAATTCGTGTACACTGAGTCAATGATATTATCTAACCATCTCATCTTCTGTGCCTTCTCTTTTTGCCTTCAATCTTTCCCAGCATCATTTTCCAATGAGTTAACTCTTTGCATCAGGTGACCAAAATATGGGAGTTGACAGCAATCCTTCCAGTGAGTATTCAGGGTTGATCTCCTTTAAGATTGACTGGTTTGGTCTCCTTTAGGTCAAACCTTTATAAATAGAATGAATCAAAAAGCAGTCTATAAAAGTGGTCAGAGATGAATGCTTTGGAGTGACATCACTTGTGTTTACAACCCCAGTAATTAGTGTATGACTTTGTTCAAGTTATTTGACTTTTCTGTGCTTCCTTCCTCACAATTAATATGGGAACAATTATAGTACTGATTTCATGGTGCTATTGTATGAATAGAATGAGATAATAGGTGTTAAGGATTTGAAATAGTCCTAGCATGTCATGAGTATTTAGGGATGTTAACCATTATCAATATTATGGTATATCCATTTAAGGTTTGTTTTATTTGGCATCAGTCTATAATTATAGGCCAGGCATTAAAATATGGTTAGGATACAACATGAATTGTTGCTGATCTTGTTCTGCTAGTGTTTTTCACAACATATTAGTTATCTCACAAAAAATATTTCTAGCCTGTGTAGAGGGAACAGATGCATTAACCGTGATATTCTTTGAGAGTAAATTCCCCTTTACAGAAAGGGAAAGTGAAGAACTGAATAGATCTCTCCTTACCCCCGAGGGGCCTGAAGCCTCATGAATGTTGATTCTAACCGGATATTGAGTCTCTTTCTTTTATAGGTCTTTTCATAAAACTCTCTCCTAGTTCATTAAATCATTAAATGAGTCTACCAGGTATTAGTTTTGATTTTTATTAATTGTGACTTGTTTTTCATTATGAGATAATTGTCAGTCATGAAGCATAAATGCTGCACACAGGAACAAAAGCATATTTCTGCTGAATGAAGGTAGAACTGTGTAGTGTAAGTTGAAATTCTGGGTGGTAACCATATGTATATTATTAGTAATAACAGTATGTTATTTTTCAGTCAATATGATTTTAGTAAAATTATTTACAGGTTTTCAAGAGTAGCTGATAAACAGGTCTGCATTTTGCATAATGATTATGTTATTTAATTTTGTGTTTCATATATTAACCTTTCAAAAATACATACATATGTTTATATGTATATATGGTATATGTCATATTTAATATATATCACCAACCTGACAGAAAACAATACATTTCTGGCAGCTATTTGATGTGGACAGAGCTGAACATTTGAAAGCAGAAAGGCAAGTCATAGAAAACCAAGTTTTAAACTTTATCATGAATCATGTCATGTCATAGGGAAGCAGCCTAGATATGTGGTCAAAAACACAAATGGTCTAGAGAAAGATTCCCTGGATTCCATTTCTGACTCTGGTACCTATATAACTTCAGGCAAGTTTGTTAACCACTCTAGTTCTCAATGTAAATCATCTGTAAAACTGAGATAACTGTGCTTCTTTCATAGGGTTATTGTGAGAATTAAGTTATTTATTTCATGTGAAGCACTAGAGACCATCTATATCATAAAATTAACTCATGCACATAAGCCTGGTGTGTTGCAGTCCATGGGGTCACAAAGAGCTGGACATGACTGAGCAACTGAACTGAACCGAATCCATATTAGTAGTTTTTATAATGAAGTTGGGGCTTCCCAACTGGCACTAGTGGTAATGAAGCCGCCTGCCACTGCAGGAGACCTAAGAAACTCAGGGTTTGATCTCTGGGTGGGGAAGATCCCCTAGAGGAGGGCATGGCAACCCTCTCCAGCCTTCTTGCTTGGAGAATCCCATGGACAGAGGAGCATGGCAGGCTACCATCCATAGGGTTGCAAAGAGTTAGACATGACTGAAAGGATTTAGCACGCATGTATAATGAAGTTATTGGAAGGAATTGAACAATAAAAGGGTGTGATTATTCTGATGACTATTAAAAAACTCCTCAGCAAACATACAGTAAATGTCTATAGGAGTGTGTACAAAATATCTTGGGCTGAATTTTCAAATGAAGCAGAATATGTTGTAATTAAAAACATGCATGTGTCAATAATCAGTCTGCAGTGTGTCAACTGTGAGATAAAGAATTATTGACATTAAAAATATGTTCTAGAGGATAGTTCATCCTGTTTTTAAGAATTTCCCACTGGAAATATGTATGGCATAATATTTTGTTACTGGCTAATAGGGCTTTAGCAGAGAGTAGGAAATTTGTGATGGGATGATCTATGAATATAAAACTGTCATGTGGATTACAATGGTTTTAAAAGCAAATGAGATGGGAGATTACATCTGGGCAGAAATGGAGGGGAAACTATTGTCTATGCAAAGTCTTGAGAAGAATGTTTGCAGTCTAAGTGGACTTGTTTCTGGGGTCATGTATCCACTATAGTTATAATTTTAAAGCCCTGAGATGATCCAGGTGTTTCACTCACCGGCCATCTGTCCAAGAAAAAATATGCTTATCTCGAATTGACAGGATATCACATGTATTTAGTGAAGTTTATCTTCATAGTCGGTCAAGAATAAATAAAACAGCAGTGTAGCCCCTGTGAGAATATATTATGTACCTCAGTTGTTGGTCCATTATATCACAGACAGATGTTACATTTTGGTACCTAACAGGAAACTTTTTGATCAGCAAAATCAATTCCTTTGTTGTGCACTGCCTATCATCACCACCATTTCCTCTCAAATGAAGCTACATGGCTTTATGCTTCCATTTTTCAGGTATAAGTTTTTATATTAATATATAGTATATATTAATATAAAATGGGCTTTCCTGGTAGCTCAGTGATAAAGACTCTGTCAGCAGCACAGGAGATGCAGGAGATTTGGCTTTGATCCCTGGGTCGGGAAGATCCCCTGGAGAAGGGCATGGAAACCCACTCTAGTATTCTTGCCTGGAGAATCCCATGGACAGAGGAGCCTGGCAGGCTACAGTCTATAGGGTCACAAAGAGTCAGACATGACTGAAGTGACTGAGCACCTATATACATAAAATAATTTTATCTCAGTGGTTCACTTTTCTAGGTGCCATTCACAAGATTTATTTATTACTTGTATTACATTTATATGTCACATTTATAACATTAGCATCACTCTATGAAGAGTTTTCTCAATCTCAAGAAAAATAAATATTTTGAGAAATGTGTGTGGGTAATGGACACTATTCTCTGTAATGCAACTGGATCAACATAATGAAATATTTCATCAGAATGTTTGTTTATAATTTGTCCTTTTTCCATGGAGAGGAGCTTTATAGCTCAAATATCTATCATCTTTGATTTATGGAAACTTGACTTGAAATAATTCACACTTACATCCATATTAGCACTTGTAAATGACAACTCACAGATTAACATAAGTCATCATTCACTTTTGAGGAAATGAATCTAGGCACAAATGAAGCCCCAGGGCCATCGACTTGATCTCTAATTCCCAGTGCCATCAACCCATGGTAAATCTTTTCCACTTTTATGTTAATATACTTCTTTGTCACACCTTTCTCCTAGAATTTGTCTACCCTGGCCTTTTAGACTGTTCTTAGGTTTTTTGTTTGTTTGTAATTTTTTTTCTGTTTTACTAACTTTAGAATAGACTTCCCTGGTGGCTCAGTGGTAAAGAATCTGCAGGCCAAATGCAGGAGATGCAGGTTTGATCCCTGGGTTGGGAAGATCCCCTCTGGAGGAGGAAATAGTAAATCCAGTATTCTTGCCTGGGAAATCCCATGGACAGAGGAGCCTACAGTCCATGGGGTCTCAGAGTCAGCCATGCCGGAGCACACTCAAACACAATTTTACAATATATGTTCTTAAACGTAAGAACTATGGCCGGTTCTTTATTCTTTTGCCTTATTTTTTTGACCACCTTCAATGCTTAGTTTTTCTTATGACACAAACATTCTTAGTGTGATTAATATATATCTATTCTTCTAGATTTTAAGTCTGAGAGTATTTAATCTGCTTAGCACTCTGTATCCCTAGTAACTAGTGCAGTGTCTGAAGCATTTGTGAATGGATGAAAGAGTAAATAAACAAGTGGCTGGTTTATTGTAAAGTCCAAATGATTGATAAACTTCATAAACAGTTTTTAAAACAGAGTGAATGTCTGATATCAGCTTATACTAAGGGAAATGGGAGTAGAGAATGGCTATGTTTCTTAATGTGATGCATTACCCAAATTTGACATTCAAATAGCATTGGGTAAATAAAAAGCAACCTGCCCTACACTATGAAAGCTCAGATTATTTCAAAATCATTATCATTGTATTAAATCTGCTAAGTGAATCTTGATTCAGCATTGTAAGTTTTGATTTAATTATTATAGTTTGATTCATAGTTCTTAGCAAGGTTATGGTATAATAGGCAGAAGACTGAGAAATTTTAAAGAAAGTTGGGAAAAATACTATATTTTTTCATTATAGGGATTTCTTGAGGATAATTAATATTTTATCATAGTTTCCTATTAAAATTTTTTCATCTTAGGCTGCAGTTCTTACATGGTGGTTGCAATTAGACTGAGGTTACAAATATGAAAATGATCGTGTTATGATTTTTACAAACAAGATATGTCATATTAACCATAATACTTATGACTATCTTCATTAAATTTGCAGTGTTGCATCTCACCAGTGGAATAAAATGAGCTTCATTCGTTTGACATTTATTGCCTATCTATTATCTGCCAATCACTATCCTATCTGTGGTGATAAGTTAACATAAATGTGAAAGAACATTGTTTTTAGGGTTTAAAGTGAGAAAGTGAATAATTCTGTCTGTGACATTAGGGTAAGCTTCTATACACAATATGGTGAAATTTACACTAGATCTTGAAGAAATAGTAAGAATCATTCAGAGAAAAAGAAACTAGCATTCTTGGCAGACAAAGAACAAATGCAAAGCCATACAGGTAAAGAAAAAAAAGAACTTGTTTTTTAGAAATTTTAGGTAAGTATGATTTAACTGCAATTTTGAATATTTGATTGGGATGGCAAGAGATGAACCTAGAGAAAGTTGTATTTATACCAAATTGTGAAGGGCTTTGCATGCTGTGCTAAGGATTCTATAATTTATCCTTAGTGAGCAGGAGCAATGTAAACATTTTTAAATGAGAGGGTGGACATTTGGAGGTCCTGTTTATTCCTTTTTCCCACCAGAATTTGGAACCCACTGAAACATATACTCAGGATAAAGATCAAAATTATTGCAAGGTTTATGTGTGGACAAAATAACCTCCTAACACTTTACCCCAGAATTAGTTTTATTCCTCCACAAAAAAAGATCAGGCCTCTTCTTTCAGAAAGAAACTTCAAATATGCCATGGAGAAATCCCCAATACTGAAGAAAGGCCCATTTGCGAAAAACAGAAGAAAAAGCTGAACTGAGTTTTCTTACTTTATTCCTTCCAAACTCCTCATCAATACATTATCCCACCCTTGCTGGGAAGGGGATGACACTTTAACTTTTGCTGGGAGGTGCCCATGTGGAAACACAAGGCTAGAGAATTAGATGCCCTTTCCTAACAAATACAGAAATGGATAATGAGGAAACCAATGCAATACATTAAAAAAAATATACTGAAGCAGCAAGCAGTCAGGGCAGAGAGGAAGAGTGCATATAAAAGACCTTGGTGTATTAGAATTGAAAGTGCTTAGTTGCAGGTTGGAAGGCAGTGGGGAGAAATGTGAAAAGTGCACATTATTGTGGAAGAAGATAAAGATGATCACTCAGTGTATACATTGGCCCTCCAAAGAGATGTGAAGTTTGTTGACCAAGCTATGAAATATAGGTGAAAGAGCAGACTGAAGCAGAGAGGACAGAAAAATTGGGTTTGGGATAAGAACATATTCCTGAACTTAGACTTAAGGCCCAGGGCTGCAGATTTGAGAATCACTGGAATGCAGATTGAGACCTGGAATTGGATAAGTTCATGGAGGGGGAGGAAGATAAAAGATAATTTAGGGCAAATCTGGAGAATAGTGACATTTAAGGGGCAAGGGAGATCATTCAGGAAACAAGATTGAAAGAGAAAAAAAAGTAGAGAAGTATAATACAAATCAGGAGAGCATATTTCCTGTGGGAAAAAAGTGTATTTTCAGGGAGAAATTGGTGATCACCAGTATTTTGTTGCAAATAGTGAAAGGAGACTGAATTCTGTAAAACATTGGGGATGTCAGTTAAGCTTATCCATGAGAATAACTTAAGTATTAAAGAAAAACAAAATGCACACACAGGTATTGCTTTCTATCCAGGAAGATAAATTTGTAGATGATGATGTCAGTTTATGAGATAGCTTATTGCAGGTATCATACAGTATGTTTCTATTCATAGGCTGAACTTCTTAGGAAAGCAAAAATCTGTATTTGAAAACAAAATGGTATTTACCTAAAAGTGTGATAAAAAAGTTTATTCAAGTCATCCTTTTCTTTTTTAAAAGTGATTTTACTGTGAGATTTTTGTCAATTTAGAATTAAAATAAAATTATTGTAATCCTCTTGAAATAAGTTTTTTAACATATGCGTATATTTGAGTTATATGAGCACATGTATTTTACATTATTGTATATATATAAATTTATATGTTTTTGAAAGAGAAAGAAAATGTTCTTTGTGGAAGAACTGTAGGTATATGAATGCTTAAAAGGTAAAGTATAAAATTAAAAAAGTGCTCTTACTGAATAACTTTGATTTAAAGCTATTGAATAAGAAGCAACATTTGATTAAGCAGAAATTATATGTATATAAATATTCTTACTCTTATGACACACAGAATCTTTCCCTTTTTTCTCCTGGGAATGTGATGCATAATCCATGAGCAGTTCACATTTCCCAACTGTTGCTGCTGTGACCAAAAGTATATTCAGGAGAGTATTTAGAAAGGAGTAGGGGAAACGGGGCTTCCCAGGTGACTCACTGGGTAAAAAATCCACCTGCAATTCAGGAGACGCAGGAGTTGTGGGTTTGATCCCTGGATTGGTAAGAACCCCTAGAGGAGGAAATGGCAACCCGCTCCAGTATTCTTGCCGGGAAATCCCATGGACAGAGAAGCCTGATGGGGTGCGGTCCATGTCAGACGCAAAGAGTCACAAAGAGTAAGACATAACTGAAGCGGCTGAGAACGCAGGCATGCATGCCCAAGGGAAACATGGCTTTAGAAGATAAAACAGCCCCTCCGCAAAGATCAACTAGCAGAAATATGCCTCTGTTCAAACAGTAATGTCCCCACACAGATGGTCTTTGGATCCTACATTCATCAAGTAGAGTGACTAGCATAGATCTTCTAATAGGAATCACATATAACAGATAAGAATTTCCTAAGTATCATGTTTTTCATGCTTTTCAGAGTGGCATGCTTTTGTTTTTTTGACTGAAAGTAAATGCAAGTGAATATTTATTGAGTAATGTGGTTTCATATACAGTTGGTCCTTGTAAGTTTGACCCTTTTCTAAAATAGTTCTAAAATAGTTGGTCTGTCTATCTAAACTTGTATATGTCAGTCCTCATGACTATTGTTTATAAGAGGAATTTGAGGAAAGTTCTTAAAACACTGATCAGATATAGAAACTAGAGACTGTCCACAACAACAAACATCTTTCATAACTGACTAAAGCCATGGCTACCACATTTAATAGCAAAATATTGAGTAGACATGGAAATCCAAAAATATGAAATTTTAAAGTAGTCAAGTCATAGAATTCCTCTTCCTCCTTTCCTCTGAAAAATTTCTCAAGAGTGTTCTTAACATATATGTCTGCCTCAAATTTTACCTGTAGCTGCAGTTTTCTGTTAGTTAAGCTACAGCAGGAATCTGTCCAATGGTAGACCTTTAACTGAGACAGTGAATGGGAACAGTAGCAGCCCTGAGGTGTGTTTACAGTCAGACTCACTGCCTTTACTCCTGTGATGTATGAACTACTTCGAGGAAGTTTCCCAGCTGTTTCAGTGGATAAATCATGGCAGCAGGAGCTCATATTTAACCTTCACTGTACTGGCTTGATACTCTGTAGTTGTTTTCTTTTATCTCTTTGGCTATCTGGAAGAGATTTCAGATAGGCATTATTTTCTTCCTCAGCCCCCTCCTTTCTACCGGATCAGGGAAACTCTGAGAACTTTCTTATGATTTGCCTTCATGTCTGTCAGGAAAAAAAAAAAAAATCAACACTACTAGAGTTCAAGTGGTTTATAGGTTCCTTCCATGACTTTAAAACAAGACAGTTTTGTGTAGGTGCATTCAATGGAAGTCTGTTACGTAGTAGCCATTATTACAAACCTGATATTTTCTATAGTTTTAGGCAGCTGGAGCATCCATCTTTGGAAACTGTGGTCTGTGCTTCTCTACCATCTTTCCCTTGGTTCACAGTCCCTTCATATGGACCTTCTCTTTGTTCCTGGGTAGTGACTCAGAGTCTTTGCCACTGCTGACTGCTCAGCATGGGGTCGTCTACCCCAAGATACTCTCATAGCTCCTGGTTTACTTCATTCTAGTCTCTGTTACATGTCACTCTTCAGAGTAACCTGTCTGTGTACCGCATTTAAATAGTACTCACTTTCTTCCTCTCCTGGTCTCTGTCATCATGACTGATTCTAAATCGTAATTATCTGATTTATTTGCTTTCTTGTCTACAGTAGAAATTGCTTGAATGCAAGGATTGGTCTGTTTTGTTTCTGTAGTTTCTCTAGCATACAGAGAATGGCATATAATAAGAGATTATGTATTTTTAAGGAAATGAATATATATATATGTATATATATATACATACATATACTTATATATATATAGAGAGAGAAGGATGAGTTTTAGTTTTAAATTTTTGACAACTAGATCCATACTACACATAAAATTCCACAACTGGCCTTTTCTGTATAATAACATACCTTGACCTTGTGTATTACTAATTATAGAACTATCTTTAAAATCTTAATATTTTTTGGATGTGCCATAATTTATTAATTGAATTCATTAGTTGATTTATCTGTTATGAGTAGGCAAGATTTCTCTTCTTTTTGTTAAACACATCTTTATCAAAGTAAATATTTTTGTATGTAACTTTATATACCCATGCCAGTATTTCTATGGAATAAATGCCCAAAATTTGAAATGCTGAGTAAAAGCATATATGAATTTAAAAATCTTATAGATACTGATTAATTTCCCTTCAAAATAGGGGCAATGAGTCACATATTCTCCAAACATTAATAAGTAGGTCTGTTCTCTCATATCTTTACCATCACTGAGTTTTACAAAGTTGTGTTACCTATTGTATAATGGATGCAATTATACACACACACACACATATATACATATGTATATATATATACATTCCCAAATATGACTGAAATTGAGATCTGAAACATTTAGTTACTTCCATTTGACTAAAATACACAGTCTAGTTTGACATTTCGGTTTGATTTTTGTAGTTTTTGTTTTGTCTCTTGCATTTGAGTCACTTTATAATAATTCTAGCTTCAACTCTACCATTTTTACAAAGATTCTCTACCTTGCCTGTGGGCCTCATTAAAAGTGCAGGTTTATATTATAACTTTTTATGCTTTGCCTTTTTCTTTTACTGGAAGATAATATCTTTATTTTTTGTTTCTTGAAATTCTAGCCATCCTTTCAAACCTAATTCACATGTTTGTAGCACAAGCCTTCTCTGATAAGCCCAGTAGAATTTAGATTTTCTGTTTTACTTCAGGTATTGAATTTATTGTCTCTCCATATGGTACATGCATCCTAATTTGCCCACACAGCTAATTTTTCCTACCATATTTTAAGACCATAAAGAATCTGAAATTATGAAATGCGTTTCTGTCCCACAGTTCTTAGCATGGTGCCTTCTATTAGAAACTATGTGTTTGAAGGATGAATGCATGCATGCATGCCTGCATGTCTAAAACTGCCCAGTTCATATATAAGAATCATCAAGGGAAAAGAGATGCAGTGCCAGAGGCACAATTCTAATGAAAACAAATTGATGAGCATTTCATGTAACATACTGAATATTAAACTGATGTAAATCTATGAAGAGGTAGAATGTTTTTCTTTTATTCTTGAAAGAGTGAAGCCTACGATGATTCCAGGGCATTCCTCAGGATTTTGAGAATGCAAAACTGAAGGATTTCATATAGAAAAGAAAAAAAGACTAAACGTCTCCTGCTTAGGGAGAAGTAATCTTAAAGATTTGTATTTTACCAAGTTGTCCCAACAGTGGATATTTCAAAGAAAAATGAGCCAATCTTTGTGGAAATGTTTTACAAATGTGAAGTCCCAAACAAATAGGAGATTATTGAATTCTTTTTACTAGCAGTCAGCCAGCTACATTTCCAAATACATTAGTTTGATACACTCTCATCTAGTTCTGTAGTGACAAGAAGAAGGTCCTTGAGAATTTCCAAAATGCTTAAGTAAAATTCCTTATAACATTGCTTTGAGCTTAATGTCAAGGAGTGACTGATCTGATTTGATCTGTAAAGATGTCAACCAGCAGTGACTGAGACGATATTCTTTAACATGGTTAATTTAGTGTCTAACAGAGTGGCTCAGTCAATATTTGTTGAACTGAATTAAACTGTGGGCTGGACTGAACAGAATTTGAAGCTCAGAAGGTAAGGTGATCTTATCAGAGAGCAGCTTCCCAAGATTTAAGTAAGGACTATGTAGACAAGAACAGAAATAAAAGATTTATGTTAAAAAAGCATATTGTTGTAAAATAATTTTGATTTTGCAAACACAGTTTACATTTAAAGTAGAGATGAAAGTGTTATCAAAAAATTGGGTCAAAATAATTAAGAATTTAGTTCATCAATGTGTGTTAGATGGAATTCAATTTAACTTTAAGTTACAGAAAACCTAGATACAGAGATTTAAACCAAAAGATGTTTATGATTTCGCTAACAAGCAGTTTAAGTACAGGGTTGGTACTCATAGATAACTTGCTCATAGAAGTTGCTCATAGATAACTTTCAGAAATTTCCTTATGCTATTTCTGTTATTTAAAAAAAAGAAGGAATAGGATTGGCTGGATTTAACTGGATTTCCTCTAAGAGAAGAAAGATTCTTATTTTCTAACAGTTAGAAAACAAGGCTCAAAATTACATATAAAATATTGATAAATGTGAATCAAGGCCGAGATTTTTGGTGCTTCAGTGAATCAAATTTCATTATATCTTGCTTCCCACTCTTCTTTTCTTCCTTGTATAGTATTTAAAAATCAAGAAATTGTCTTGTCATCATACTTAATCACAACATTTCTGCCAAGTGCACTTTCATGAGAAATGTTACAGTTACAAATAATTTAAATTTTATAGTAACCATATTAAAAATGATATAATACAAAAATGAAAATAATTTAATAATATGCTTTATTTATTTAATTGGGCTCTTGTGTCTCAGCTAGTAAAGATTCCACCTGCAATGTGGGAGACCTGGGTTGGGAATATCCGCTGGAGAAGGGAAAGGCTACCCACTCCATTATTCTGGCCTGGAGAATTCCGTGGACTATAAAGTTCATGGGGTTGCAGAGTCAGACACGACTAAGCGACTTTCACTTATTTGTTTAATTAAGTATTTAGTTAAATAATGTATTTTATTTAATCATATAGTATCACTTCAATATGGGCTTCCAAGATGACTCAATGGTAAAGAATCCACCTGCAATTCAGGTAACATGGATTCAATCCTTGAGTCAGGAATATCCCCTAAAGAAGAAAATGGCAGCCCATTTCATCATTCTTGGGAAATCCTATGGATCAAGGAGCCTGGTGGGCTACAGTCCATGGGATTCCAAAAGGGTCAGACACAGCTTAGCGGCTAAACAAAAACAACAGATCACTTCAACATACGATCGAAAAGTTTACATATTTTGACTTCAAAATTCTGTGTATATATTATCATTAGCAACACATATCAATTCAGACAAACCATGTGCTAAATACTAAGTAGTTACATGTGACTAGTGGCTACTCTAATAGACTGTGCAGGTCTATGTGCATCCAGCTTTTACCCTTGGTGAATATCTAATGTTAATCTGTTTGGTATAAAAAGTGTTCAGTTTATTATACACAAAATTATAAAATTTGGCATTAATACTGAGCTGGAGAGCCATATGTTATATAAAAGCACCATTAACTTTTAATGACTGGCTTTTAATGGTAGAAATTCAGTGAAAAAATAGCCAAGATGCTGAATTTCTGAAGATTTTTTCTATGAACCATCTCAAATTATATAAGATTGTAATTCATATGAAGTTCTTTTTATTCTTTGGGCCATCATCAGTTTACTGTAGACTGATCAAAAAAATTGTAATTATGAGTGAAAATTTTCATCACTTATTTTAAGATTTTTAAAAATAAAAATTAAATTATTTTCTTCCTGTATGAGATCAAGAATGAAGTTACAGACCTCTTTGGAACCATCAACAAAAGACTGTAGGCTTGCAGCAGTTATCAAGTTACATTAGTAGAAAATGATGTTTTGTTTAGCTTTTCTCCTTTTTACTGAATAGTGCCTTTATATCATTTATCTTTTTTCTTTAATTGTCATGTTCTGGAAAACATAGCAATGGGGTGATGGAGTGACTAAAAGAAAAAGTGAAGTAACAAAATGTTACTATGCATATAAACATTTAAGGCTAGATTTATTTCTTAGCATGCTGATATTAAGTTTTTAGGATAAAAGGAAACAAGGCTGAAAACATTCCATAAAATTGGTTTTAGTTCTTCTTCAAAGATAACAGATTCTTGTTTTGAGACTCCAACAGCAGATAAACTGAATTATAGCCTACTTTGCAAATTGTTTACAGAAGAATGCTGATGTCAGTAAAAAGGTTTGCTGTTACTGCCCCCAAATTTTATGGGAAGGAAAAACATAGTCTGAGGAAACCAAAGGAGCGTCCGTGGTGGCTCAGCAGTATAGAATCTGCCTATAATGCTGGAGTGGCCAGTTTCATCACTGGGTTGGGAAGATCCCCTGGAGAAGGGAATGGCTGCCCACTCCTGTATTCTTGCCTGAGAAATCCCATGGACAGAGGCAATCCCACATGGACAGATGACCCTGGGAAATCCCATGGGCAGGCTACAGTCCACGGGGTCACAAAGAGCTGGACGTGACTCAGTGACTGAGTAACAAAGTACCTGCCCTCCGATGCTGTGGAAAAGAAAAACATATTTTGAGAAAACCAAAGGAACTAGCAAAGAGAGTTATTGTATTATTGTCACTCTAAAAATGTTTTACCTGAAGTTTTACAAAAGTATCAGATCCCTAATGTGTTATATGATTAGAAGATAAGTGGCACTTCAATTTTTTCTGACATTTTATTGTGAAAATTATCAAACAGAACAGCTTTCAAGTAATATGGCCACAATCTAGATTTTATCATTAACATTTTGATATGCTTGTGTTATCATTTTTGTGTGTGTGTGTTATCATTTTTATGTCCACTGCATTTCAAAATGAAATGCAGAAATCAGTACTCATCTATCTAAATACATTAGAATGTATACTTTAAGTAGAATTCAATATTTATTTACCTTTAAAAATTTTTTTATGTAAAACATATGCAATGAGTTGTACAAATCTTAAATATACATTTACTGTTTTATCAAATGCATGCAATTGTGAAATGCAAACTCCTTTCAAGATATGGAGATTGCCATCACTTTAAAATGTTTCCTCATAGTCCGTTCCAGTGTATCCTACCCCTTATCTCCAGAGATAAACACCGTCCCTATTTCTTTTCACTACAGATCAGTTTTGTCTCTTCTAGGATTTTATTTGAAATCAAATAATATACTATATTCACTTGTATAAGGGTTATGTTCAGGAAAATGTTTGTTTTTAATCATTCATGTCACTGCATATATGAGTAAATTGATCTTTTTGTTGAGTAGTAAAAGACCCTGGTGCTGGGAAAGATTGAGGGCAGGAGGGGAAGGGGACAACAGAGGATAAAATAGTTGGATGGCCTCACCGACTCAATGGACATGGGTTTGGGTGGACTCTGGGAGTTGATGATGGACAGGGAGGCCTGGTGTGCTGTGGTTCATGGGGTCGCAAAGAGTCGGACATGACTGAGCAACTGAACTGAACTGAACTGAATGTGTGAATATACTATATCTCATTTATCAGTCTTTGCCTCTGAATATCTGTGTTATTGTAAATAAACTGCTGTAAATATACTTTGCAGTATTTTTGAAACGTAGATTTTTATTTTCTTGGTAAATGCCTCTGAGTAAAATTGTTGAGTCATAGAATAGATATAATGTTTGAATTTTATATGAAATTGTTAGAGTTTTATTTTCTGAACTGATTATACCATATCACATTCCCACAAACAAAACTGGGACTCTGTATTTTTAGCAACATTTAGTATTGTTATTTATGCAATGATGGAAAATAGAAGCATAAACTAATGAGAAAATAGTAAGTCATATATTAGTGGGCTTCCCCCATGTCTGAGCAGTAAAGAATCCATCTGCAATTCAGGAATCGCAGGAGATGCAGGTTTCATTCCTGGGTCAGGAAGATCACATGGAGGAGGGCATGGCAACCCACTCCAGAATTCTTGCCTGGAGAATCCCATGGACAGAGGAGTCTGGTGGGCTACAGTCCATAGGGTTGCAAAGAGTCGAACACAACTGAAGTGACTTAACACGCATGCACACATATTATGTGATATATGTAATATGGGAACTAATTCATAACAGAATACAGTTATCACTTAATGGCCCTGCTTATTCATTGAAGGTTTGGTAATGATTTTATTCATCTATTTTGCATTTCTAAATCATCTATGGTCTGAAATTTTTGCACCTTGTTTTATGTTCTTGGATATGTTCCAGTGTTTCCTAGTTTACAGTCTATGGTAACTTAAAGAGAATTTGAATCCTACCATTGTATGAAAATTGTATAAATCTTAATTATGGTGAATTGATTCACAGTGCTTTTCAGGTCTACTATATGCTTCTACTTCTCTGTATATTCATTTTATTAATTTTTGACAGTTTGATACTAAAACTCCACCTAAAAATCTTAGTTTATCTACTTAAATAATAATTGTAGTATATAGTGGAACTATAGGTAACTAAAAATCTTAGTTTTTGGTTATCTACTTAAATAATAATTGTAGTACATAATGGAACTACATGTAACCTTGTTCTGCATTTTCCAAGTCTCCTGTAAGTCCGTTATCATGCTTTCATAATTAAAAAAAAAAAAGTCATTAGGAATTTTAAATCATTTATGGTCATATAAGAGGACTAGAGTATCATGACTGGATTGAACATAAGCACTTCTTTTGTTTTATCATTCAAAGTTTTCTTTAAATATATAAGATTTTTTTTCTTATTTAAAGATGTTTCGTCCCTTTATCAGTTGATATAAAAAAAAGATTAGGAAGGTGATCCTCTAGGAACTGTAGATTTTTACTAACATGATGCCAAACAAGTAGAAGTTTTCAATTATAGACACAACTCCTCATTAAAAAAGAGTTTAGAATTTGGCAGAACATTTTCCTGGTTTTAATTCATTATCATTATTATTTGTAATGATAATAAGCTCTAGGATAAAAGGATGAATTATGGATATAGAGGACTTATCCTGATGGTATTTCACAAAGTGGCTACTCCTGTGCAGAAACAAAGATAATTTAAAATTCAGGCAGATGAATGTGGTGGTAGCTTCTAGTAAAGTTAATTATTTTCATTTGAAGATCTTTTTTTGAGAAATACTAGCAAAATATCTAATAAATAAAGCTACTCTTTTATGCTCAATGAATTATTATTTATTATTAATAAAAGAAATAGGTGAGTGAATGAAATCCTAAAGAAGTATTTCAGTGTGATCTTGATTGTATAGCAGATGATATTAAAAATGTTTTGAGTTATTTCTATTATCTCAGTTCCTATTTTAAGAAGTTTCCAATCTTTTAATTCTCAAACTCTGTTGTTTCAGTCTTCTTGATGTGATATATATGTGAATAATTTTAGGATATTAAATCAATTTTTCTAATGCCTATTTTTCCTTTCTAATCCAATTTTACTCTTGACGTTGTAAGCATTTGAAATGCTTCTTTGGAACTTTGCTACCTGTCTTTTGAGATTGTATTTTCAAATATACCATAGTAGTAACTGCTTTTAAAATCTAATGTTTCCCACTCTCCAACCTACTCGTAATTAGAGCTAAGTTTGTGTTGATGTCTCATAAAGGTCGAGGTATCAATTAATAAGAGGTTATCAGGCTGTCAGAAAGTCATAGGCCTCAGTAGGAAATAGCTAACTCTTGATTAAGAAAATCATGAAAAGTCTCTCATTTTTCTCTGAAGAAAGAAAATTCCCTAAGGCTAGACCCATGAATTTCCAGTGGAATTTTTCCCACTAGGGAAAAATACAAGATGCCAAAGTATAACCATACCATGATTATAATGTAACAGAACTGTGAACTTTAAAAGGGCACAGAAAAATTATTTTATATTTCACTTGTTGTTCACATTCATATAAGACTTTGTGTGTGTGATAAATACAGGTTTAAAAAATATTTCGTTTGACTGTAGGGGACTCAAGTGGATGAAAAGTCTCACTTCTTTACTAGGGAATAGAGTGGGGAAGGGGCACAATTATGAGCCACTTGATTATAAATCAAATTTTTGATGAATAATTTTGAATAAGAGTTGGCCACCTCCATCATCCCCAGTGCTCTTTTCCCTCCTCCCCCCCAACCCTGCTCCCCCACCCCGCCCCCCACCCTGGGCCTTGAAAGCATGGAGTGAGCCTGGAACTGGAGCTCCTGGCCCAGTGCTCATTATGCTTGGCATGACACTATGAACTGGTCCTTGTCTCATAGTGCTAAAATCCAGAGTAGAGGTTCAGTTAGATAAAAGGATGATTAATGAAAAGAGGAGAAATGAAGACAATGCATATGGACCTACCACAGATTTGAATAACACAGGGAAACCTGTGTTAAAGCAAAGAGTCTGAGTTAAAGCTATGGACATAGAGTAACCCTGCAGATAGTGTCTTTCTTTTAATATTATTTTGTAAATTTTCAGTTTGCCAGTATGAGAGAATAATCAAGGAAATTATATTAGCTAAGCACTGCATTTTTAAAGATAAGTTTGGAAGGTGGCTCTGAGGATATTCCATATTGAATATGGATATACTCAGCATTTCAGAGTAGTTTCAGCAATTACTGGATTGGAAAATAGTGCTAGTAAAATGATTTAATTCCATCTACTTGTTAAAACTGGTTACCTTGCTTTCCTCAAATAGTATGGTCTTTTCTTTAATTGTATGACCTTTCATTAATGCAACTGGTGAGGATGATAGAAAACAATCCATTGATGTAATTGCAACTAGCCTGTCATGCACAAGCTGAGAAAGTAACAAATCCCACAGCTTGGGGTCCACGTTATGCACCTTGACTGGCATTCATATGAGTTCCTTTTCATTGAAAATACATTAACTCTAATCCTTTTAAGAGTGTAATACACGTGTAAATCTACATTGTGCAAGTGTAAATCTGTTTTCAAAACTCAGTAATTTTTGTTAAAAAGTAAACCTTTAGGAGCAATTAGTTTGCTGTTTTTGATGTTGAAAAGAGTGTAGGGATGAAGAATAGGGAAGTACTTAAAAGATAATGATGTCAAAGAATTACTTGATATATTGGATTCTGATCTGTGTTAGTTATCTGTTTCTGCATGAAAAATTACCCCAAGATTTAGCACCTTAAGAAAGCAAACATGTATTTTCTCGCAGATTGAGAGTCAGATTAGGAGAGTGGCTTAGCAGTCAGTCTAACAGTAGCTCTGTGGAGATGGCAGGCAAGCTCTTGGCTGAGGTTGTGGTCAATCAACTCCAGGCTTGCCTATGGCTGGGGAATTTACTTCCATGCCCATCAGTGATTCACAGGCATCAGTTTCTGTTGGCTGGAGACCTATGTTTCTTGCTATTTGGACATTTCTATAGGCTACCTGAGAAAAAAGAAAGAGAGAGAGAAGCAGAGAGAAGAGAACTCAAAACGGGGCCCTGATGCCTCAAGCTTTTTGCATTGTAACCACAGAGGTAACATATTATCATGTCTACCATATTCTGTTCATTTGAAATGAGTCACTCAGTCCAACCCACACTTAACATGGAGGGGAATTGTGCTGTCCCTCTTGAAGGCAGAGTGCCAAATCATTTATGGACAGATTATCAAACTACTACATAGACTTTAGATTTTAAAGGTAGGTATGAATTTTCTCCACGCATTTTACCTATGAGAAACTCAAGGCCCAGTGAAAAGTGACTTGTGCAAAGACACATAATTTGAGATAGAGTCAGTATCCCCTGACTTACCTGCTCTTTGAAAAATATGTATCTCTATGTGCATGATGCTCTTGACTATTCTCATCAGAGAATATTTAATTTTCTAGGTAACTGATACTTCTTTAAATGACAAAATTGAGTCTAATCATATAAGAGAGGTGTATTCTTCTTTCCTGCCTGTTCAAAAATACAATATCCACCACAATTCATCAAGATTCACTCATCATGTAACATCATCATTAGGAATATTGTTTGTATCATATGAGTAAACAATGATATAGTCCTGGTGTGTTGTTTTCTCCTGTGTTGATGTTTCAAGACCAGAGTGTCAGTGAGGAGTATGAAGGCAAAAATGTAGTCTGGGACCTGATAAGCCATAAGAATTATGACATGTTCCCTGGGGTTAGTAGAATTTCATGGCCGTGTGTTTTTGCAGGGAAGTGACATCAAGAGTGTATTTTAAAATTGTTATCTGATGAACATATGAAGTAAACTTTGGCAACAATAAGGGTTCGAGCCAAGAAGACCCATTACGAGTCTGTTCCTGTATTGTAATTAAAATAATGATATTAGTTCTGAACTAACCTAACTAGCAATGGGTCTAACAGAAGTGGATTATTTTTAGAGACAGTAGGGAGATAAAATTAACAGGATTTAGTGATCCATTTAGTGAAAGGGAAAGGATTCCTTCAGATTCCTATCTTGGACAATTGATTGAAAGGAGGTTTTATTCATTAAGCTAAGGAATTAGAAGAGAGGCATATTTTTAGATGAAAATATCCTGCTACTGAAAAGTGATAAAATCCAAAGTACTTACTTGCTTACTTTACCAGTGAGACAATGAAAAATAAACAAATGCTGTTTTCACAGTTAGATGAGCTGCACAACCAACATTGGTTTTTCTTTGGTCTTATGTTGAAAATAATATTCTGTAGTTTGAAATATTTGAATACTGAATACAATTACAGGCTTGGTTGGATACGTGTGCATTCCCCCTCCTCGGGCTGACAGTTTTTGTCTGTGCTGACTGAGACAATTTAGAGGGATGGACTGAATTATTTTCCTATCCACCACTTCTATTTATACAGAAATTACACTTGACTGTAGTGACACTAATCATGGCAGAACTGATCAAATTCAGCTCCCCTGCTGACGAAGTCAGCCAATAAGCCATTCATGACTGACAAGTGTTCTTGCTTTCCTTCGCGTTCCCCCTCCCTTTCCCCACTCTTAAACATATTGGAATTTTATGAGCCACCTTCCTTTATGCTCCCACATCTGTGTCCGTTCAGAGGAAATGCCAGGGAGGGTTTGTTTGAGCCAGAGAAGCAGCTAACATTTAGCTCTTGCCACACTTTCCTTGTCCCACTGCATAAATGCAAGGTCCAGGAGAGCGTGGACCTGGATTCTTAACTCTGGGTGTATTGTAGACACTTGTGCTAGTCTCGTGAAGCCTAGGATCTCTGTTCAGAATATTAATTCTAAATGCATCAAAGAAAATATGTAGGGTTACAAAGCAAACCAGTTATATTGGAACAGTTATCAAAATAGTATTTTAAATACTCCTGATATAGTTTTATATGTACACAAACACACACATACATATGTATATATACTCATTTCATATTTCATTAAATTAAGAGCTGTAGCCGTGAGTCTAATAATTGATATAATTTGAGTAGCAATTAATGGCAGTGGTACTTTGAGATACCTATAACAACTGCATTATCCTAGGGCAATATCTCTGATTTTTATTAATGACAACTAACAGACACTTTATTTTTTTTATTTTCTCATTTATTTTTATTAGTTGGAGGCTAATTACTTTACAATATTGTAGTGGTTTTTGTCATACATTGACATGAATCAGCCATGGATTTACGTGTATTCCCCATCCCAATCCCCCCTCCCACCTCCCTCTCCACCCGATCCCTCTGGGTCTTCCCAGTGCACCAGGCCCGAGCACTTGTCTCATGCATCCAACCTGGGCTGGTGATCTGTTTCACCCTAGATAATATACATGTTTTGATGCTGTTCTCGAAACATCCCACCCTCACCTTCTCCCACAGAGTCCAAAAGTCCTAACAGACACTTTAAACCACTGTGATTTGTTGACTGCGTTAGTAATAGAAGGGAATGTTCAATGAAAATTAAGGAGCATTTTTTTCCACCACAAGTTCATAGACCCCTGAATTCTGTGGCTACCAGTTTAAAACCTCTGGGATAGGACAGTGCTTCTCAAGTTTTAATGTGTGTGACAATTATCTGGAGAACTTGTTAAAACACAGATTGATGGCCCCTTCCCAGGAGATGTTGACTTAGAATGTCTGGTGTGGGGACCAAGAATATATATTTTAAACATGTATTCAATGTGATTTTCGCATATCAGTTTCCAGAATTATCTTTTGAGAAATAAAAGCTAAAGATAAGACTAACAAAGGCATTGGGATGGGATATAGCTATTGGTAGGTCATTATCCTGTGTCAATATTTCAGCTTTCGTATCTTTTCTATAATAATAATTATTATTTGATATTATTATAAAATTGTTATATAGACAAATTTTATAAAGAATGTTTAGGATATGTATAGAATATATCTAAATTATTATATAAAAATAATTATAATTTGCTGCTTCATAATTATTCTCTCAATACTATGATTTTTTTAAAAGACGATCCTTAGGATATCTAACAAAATATCACTAAAGCATAGCGAGAGGTAATAATCATAAATGCAGTGCAGTGTAGTCCTGTGACATTGAAATGATTCCAGTAATTTTACAGTACATTTGAATTGCAGCACCGTTCATCCGCTGAGTTTCCATTAACTTTGCTCAAAATCTCTCTGTCCACAAAGAAGCGCAAGTGTCAGGCTTCTCCTTCATGCTCAGAGAACTGGCTTGAATCACAATGCTGCAGAAGATAATTGTTATTAATTAAAACATCCCTATCAGGCTGTGTTTTGTTTTAATGCATATTGAACATGTTCATAACCTCTGCTGCCTCCATTATTGGAAAAGAAAAATAAGAGAGTACTGTTCTTTGACTCTCCTCATCTCTCCTGGGGTTTCCCTAGTGTCATTGAGCAGTGATTTTGATTGGATAATACCTTAAAAAAAAAAAAGTAGGGACACAATATTATAACACATTGCAGAACAGGCTCATTATTGTCAAATTAGATTCACTGACCTTCACTGCCATTTACCAGGAAGAGACAGGCAGCATATCAAGGATAGTTTGCAGTGAGTAAATCCGCAATAAGTGCCACTCAACTGTAACTAGTACCCTTTTGCCATTTTTAACTTGTAGGCTTTTTAACTTATAGAGTATTAATGCACAGGCTTAAGTTAGTAATATATACAAAAGTCTATGCATGTACATTTTTATATTTGAAGAAAATTTTATTTTAAGAGATACCTTTCCTACACTCCACCCACCAACCCAACCCCCGAACACACATACACAATCAATACGTGTAAGTTAAATTTACAGCTGCTTTAATTTGTATAAGAAATCAATGACTTCCATATACATTCAAAAAGGGCTGGCATTGTGAAAGATTGTGGTTCAGTTAAAGCAAAATCCTTTAAGCCTTGCAAATAAGTTTCCTCCCGTTCTATTTTGAAGTTATTTCCTTTTAAGTCAGTGTTATTACAGAAGATAATACCCCTGTTAGATTTGCCTTTATTGAAGGAATTCATTCATTCATTCACATGTCAGATATTTTTCTGGGACTAATAAATATCAGACACTATTCTAGACATATGATCTAGTAAGATTCTTTTCTAGATATTGCATAGGGGAGAGGACATTTACTAGATATTATGCTAAACATTTAAAGGAACAGATCATTATTCATTCTTGAATATTAAATTACTGTCTTTACAAATGAATCATTCTCTACATATGCTTAACTTCTTGAATTAAAGTTAATAGTTAACAGTTTTGTAATCTACCTAATTTTGCTGGGACAGCATAATTTATTCCACTTTTACTTTCCTCTTTTTTATAATCACTTTATTATGTCAACTTGGAGAAGAGAAAATCTGTTACTCTCTTCTAGACCATGAAGTATCTATTATTTTTTTCTCTCTTCTCAGTTATTTTATTTTTATGGTGATTCTACAAATTTTACTTTATGGCAGTATTGTTGTTACCTCAATGGTTCTATCCAGGAGAAGACTAAAGAAAGGTGTTGAAGGTTAGCCTCCTATATTTATTTTCTATTACTATTATCCATCAGAGGGGAGACAGAATGAAAACCATGATCACAGAAAACTAACCAAACTGATCACATGTATCACAGCCTTGTCTAACTCAATGAAACTATAAGGCATGCCATGTGTGGCCATCCAAGACAAATGGGTCATGGTGGAGAATTCTGACAAAATGTGGTCCATTGGAGAAGGGAATGGCAAACCACTTCATTTTTCTTTCCTTGAGAACCTCATGAACTGGATAAAAAGACAAAAAGATATGACACTGAAAGATGAACTCTGCAGGTCGGTAGGTGCCCAATATGCTACTGGAGAGGAGTGGAGAAATAGCTCCAGAAGGAATGAAGAGACCAAGCCAAAGCAAAAACAATGCCCACATTGTGGATGTGACTGGTGATGAAAATAAAGTCCAGTGCTGTAAAGAACAGTATTGCATAGAAACCTGGAATGTTAGGTCTATGAATCAAGGTAAATTGGAAGTGGTCAAACAGGAGATGGAAAGAATGAACATCTTCATTTTAGGAATCAGTGAACTAAAATGGACTGGAATGGGTGAATTTAGTTCAAATGACCATTATATACACTACTGTGGCAAGAAGAAACGGTGTAGCCCTCAGAGTCAACAAAAGATAAAAAATGCAGTACTTGGGTGTAATCTCAAAAATGACACAATGATCTCTGTTCATTTCCAAGGCAAACTATTCAGTGTCACAGTAATCCACCTCTATGCTCCAACCACTCATGCCAAAGAAACTGAAGCTGAATGGTTCTACAATGATCTATAAGACATTCTAGTACTAACACCAAAAAGAGATGTCCTTTTCATGTCCATTCCATCATTTGGAATGCCAAAGTAGGAAGTCAAGAGATACTGGAGTAATAGGCAAATTTGACCTTGGAGTACAAAATGAAGCAGATAAAAGGCTAACAGGGTTCTGCCAAGAAAACACACTGTTGGTCATAGCAAACACCCTCTTCCAACAACACAAGAGAAGACTCTACACATGGACATCACCAGTGGTAAGTACCAAATAAATTGATTATCTTTTGCACCTGAAGTTGGAGAAGCTCTATAGAGTGAACAAAAACAAGACCAGGAGCTGACTGTGGCTCAGATCATGAGCTTCTTATTGCAAAACTCAGACTTAAGTTGAAGAAAGTAGGGAAAACCACAAGACCATTCAGGTATGACATAAAGCCAGACCCTTATGATTGTACAGTGGAAGTGACAAATAGATTCAAGGGATTATATCTGATAGAGTGCCTGAAGAAATATGGATGGAAGTTCATGACATTGTACAAGAGATAGTGATCAAGACCATCCCCAAGAAAAAGAAATGCAAAAAGGCAAAATGGTTGTCTGAGGAGGGCTTACAAATAGCTGAGAAAAGAAGAGAAGCAAAAGGCGAAAGCGAAAAGAAAAGACATACCCATCTGTATACAGAGTTCAAAAGAACAGCAAGGAGAGATAAGAAAGCCTTCCTCAGCGATCAATGCAAGGAAATAGAGGAAAACAACAGAATGGGAAAGATGAGAGATTTCTTCAAGAAAATTAGAGATACCAAGGGAATATTTCATGCAGTAATGGGCACAAAAAGGCAGAAATGGTATGGCCCTAAAAGAAGCAGAAAACATTAAGAAGAGGTGGCAAGAATATATAGAAGAACTATACAAAAAATCCTATGACCCAGATACTCATTATGGTGTGATCACTCACCTAGAACCAGACATCCTGGACTGTGAAGTCAAGTGGGCCTTGGGAAGCATCACTATGAACAAAGCTAGTGGAGGTTATAGAATTCCAGTTGATCTATTTCAAATCCTAAAAGGTAATGCTGTGAAAGTACTGCACTCAATATGCCAGCAAATTTGGAAAACTCAGCTGTAGCCACAAGACTGTAAAAGGTCAGTTTTCATTCCAATCCTGAAGAAAGGCAATGCCAAAGAATGTTCAAACTACTGCCCAATTGCACTCATCTCACATAGTAGCAAAGCAATGCTCAAAATTCTCAAAGTAAGACTTCAACAGTATGTGCCCCAAGAATTACCAGATGCTCAATTTGGATTTACAAAAGGCTAAGGGACCAGAAATTAAATTGCCAACATCCGTTGCTGCTTAGTCACTTCGGTTGTGTCCGACTCTGTGTAACCCCATAGATGGCAGCCCACCAGGCCCCCCCATCCCTGGAATTCTCCAAGCAAGAAAACAAGTGGGTTTCCATTTCCTTCTCCAATGCATGAAAGTGAAAAGTGAAAGTGAAGTTGCTCAGTCGTGTCCAACTCTTTGCGACCCCATGGACTGCAGCCTACCAGGCTCCTCCTTCCATGGGATTTTCCAGGCAAGAGTGCTGGAGTGGGGTGCCATTGCCTTCTTTGGCCGACATCCGTTAGATCATCGAAAAAGCAAGCGAGTTCCAGAAAAACATCTACTTCTGCTTCATTGACTATGCTAAAGCCTCTGACTATGTAGATTACAGCAAACTGTGGAAAATTCTTAAAGAGATGGAAATACCAGACCACCTTACCTGCCTCCTGAGAAATCTGTATGCAGATCAAGAAGCAACAGTTAGAAGCAGAAATGAAACATCAAACTGGTTACAAATTGAGAAAGGAGTACATCGAGGTTGTATATTGTCACCTTGCTTATTAAACTTATATGCAGAGTACATCATGAGAAATGCTGGAGTGAAAGCACAAGCTGGAATCAAGATTGCTGGGAGAAATATCAATAACCTCAGATATGCAGATGATACCACCCTTATGGCAGAAAGTGAAGAAGAACTCTTGATGACAGCGAAAGAGAAGAGTGAAAAAGCTAGCTTAAAACTCAGCATTCAAAAAAAGAAGATCATAGCATCTGTTCCCATTACTTCATGGCAAATAGATGGGGCAACAGTGGAAATTATCATAGACTTTATTGTTTTGGGATCCAATATCACTGCAGATGGTGACTGCAGTCATGAAATTAAAAGATGCTTCCTCCATGAAAGAAAAGCTGTGACCACCCTAGAGAGCATATTAAAAAGGAGACACATTACTTTGCCGACAAAGGTTCATATAGTCAAAACTATGGTTTTTCCAGTATTCATGTATAGATGTGAATGCTGGACCATAAAGAAGGCTGAGCACCAAAGAATTGAGGGTTTTGAACTGTGGTGTTGGGGAAGACTCTTGCGAGTCCCTTGTACTGCAGGGAGATCAAACCAGTCAGTCCTAAAGGA